>NC_133126.1:39858876-40172447 GCF_048418815.1 Hemitrygon akajei | reverse complement strand
TTTGATTCTCTTCACTGACTTTGAATTGTAGGATGGCTACAGCACAAAATGAGGCCATTCTGTCCATTGAGGCTGTCCCATTTTGCTGGGAGTGCAGTACAACTATTACCACCAAGCCCAATTGGACTCATTTTCCTGAAAACATTTCCTTCTATGCACTGATCTAACTCATTAGTCAAGGGCGGCATAGGATTTGCCTCCACCACTCTGCTGGGTAATGCCCTACAGATGCCTGTCCCTCACAAGGTGATAAGGTTTAATCATACAGTCACAGTCATGAAGCAATTCAGCACAAACAATGGCCCTTTGGTCCAACCATGGTGCCCACCCAGCTATTCCAAATGTCCTCCATTCGTCCCACATCCCTTCAAGCCATGCCCCTCTGTGCTCAACCAAGTGCTGAAACAGATAGTGGGCAAGTTTATTCCTCTCTCACTCACAGATAGAATGAGTGGGTAGGTACTGTAATAAATGATAAACCTAGCATTACCTTTGCTGTTCTACTACTAACCTTTCTATGTGTATAGGCAATTAATGTCTGTAACATTAACTATCCTGACAGAAAATACTGATTACGTGAATTACAGGCACGTGATGCAGAAACATTGAAGTATTTTCTCAGTGTGGTTTTCAGCTTTCATTCAGCTTTTTAACGAAGAGATCTAGTGAGATTCCCCCAGTGGCCATATTATTAAGCACTGCTGCTGCAGCCCATCCACTGCAAAGTTCAATGAGTGGCGCATTCAGAGATTGACTCGCTTCTGCACACCACTGTTATAATGTGTGGTTATTTGAGTTACTGTCGCCTTCCTGTCAGCTTGAACCATTCTGGCCATTCTCCTCCTATCTCTCTCATCAACAAGGTGTTTTCACCCACGGAACTGCTGCACACTGGATGCTTTTGTTTTGTTTATTGCACCATTCTCTGAGATACTCGAACCACCTCATCTGACACCAACAGACAAAATCACTTAAATCACATTTCTTCCCAATTCTGATGTTTGGTCTGAACAGCAAATTAACTTCTTGACCATGTTTTTATGCTGCCACCTGATTGGCCGATCAGATACTTGCATTACCGTGCAGGTAGCTACTGAATGTAATTGCTTGGCTACTACCAAAAATCAATTAATCAATCATATAGGTTTAACCACCCTGTAGAGAAAAATAAATGAAACTTGAACCTAAACCTCTGATCATATTTAATAGTGTTATGTGGTGAATTCCTATTACAAGAACAGCTAGATGGCATCGTTTTCTCGCAATCGAACATTCTGAAAATAGAGAACAAATGTAAAACTGTTCAGGAAAATGTTTCCTTCATGTATGCCTGGGATGTCTTTGTAAAATTTTTGTTGTTATCTGTTGTCTTGTTCATTTGATGGTACAAAAACTTTATACCTTCAAATTCCATAAAAATCAATAAATGCAGAAATATATTTGGTCACAATGCTGAGTGTATTACAAACAATCACTTGTCTATCAGCTATTCCAGCTAAATCAAAATACAGTGGATTTCAGTTAGCTGGGCCATCGGTTAATCACGACAGCTGTTTATTTGGGACAACTCTTGAAGAACAAAGACAATTCGAGAAAATAGCCAGGATTCCCTTAATTTATGTGGGTCACTATTGCCACTTAATTGGGGCAGGAGACAGTTACCGGACATTTTCTAACCAGCGTCAGTTACGTGTTCGTTGTGTGGTCATTAGACACTATATCGAGCTTCGAGTGAACACTTTTTAAATAGTGTCAGTTGTGTATGCTTGTGTTCAAAAAGCAGTGGTTTTTGTCACTGATAGTTGGTGAGAAATAAGTAGTAAGACAATTCAGAACTGTTTTTCTCCCCGTGGTTTTGAACATTCAGGCTTGGAAATGTCAGAAATGGCCAGGAGTGAAAATGAAACTATTTCACTACTTCAACAAGTTAGAGACTATGAAGAGTTTGAAGGTATCGACAATGATCTTTAATGTTACTTTTGGTCCCCACTGGACACTCAGCTCACCCCTGTGGCTTCATGAGGCTGCTTGCCACACCATAGTACCCTCACTGCGACAGGAAGGCAGGGTGGCCAATGGGTCTCATGCCCTGGTCTGTGCCAGCACGTGAAGTCAGCCCTGGCAGATGAGATATATGAGTGTGATCTAATGGCATTGAAAGCGGTTCTGTAATGCTGATTAGAGAGCAGTCAGAGCACAGAGGTCACGGCCATCCATTGCCAGCAGGAAAGACCGCAGCTGTGATGCCTACTCGTTCCAATGAACCTGGACTTCTGCGTTGAAGAGAGTGGAATTGCCCCAGTGCAATGGCTTCTCCCCTTTGACAACTCTCCTGCACAGGTTTCCTGTCATCGTCAGGACAACCACCAGAAGTACCCATAGTGTTCTAATTTGTTCTGTATTTTGTTTAAATGTATAAGTTGCTACTCAGTTAAATGTCTTTTTTATACCTTTTCAACTGTTTTCATGAAACTTCAGCTAATTAGGGCAGCCGCTTAAGTAGATCAAAAATGTACTGGTCGTGATGTGTCTCAATTAACCGGAATCCACTGTATTTCCAAAAACAGTCAACTCTATTTCCATTTACAAGCAACTGGCCTCAGAAGTACATGTTTCTGATTTTGTATGGGTTCCTTGCTAACGTGGATGTGAGCTTGTGGGATATTATATGTATGATGGGGTATTATTGATGGTGTCAGAACATGTACAGTTAATACTCATGGAGGTCTGCAGAGGGCAAGATATCTGATTTCACCCTATTGTTGTCATCTTATAACCAAAGCTTCATCATTCTTCATATTGTAACATTGTCCATTGTTAGTTAAAGAGATCTGTAAATATTTTCAGGCTTGTTGTGGATTGATTTATTTTGCTGTTGCCACAATCCTACAAGTGCTTTTTTAAGCTTTCTTTAAAGTCGCTGATGTCTCCAGGGATTGAAGTGACAGATGCTGAAGGACAATGTACATATTTCACAGCTTCAGCACAAGCCAGTTGCTTTCAGAAACGGGCTCATTCATTCCCCTAGGCATGAAGTATATCTGGAAAAAGGATCAAAGCTGACAGAGGGCAAGGATGATCAAACAGGAAGTGGGGAGCTGATCTCTCAGCAGAAGTTCATACCCACCGCGGTTCTTCAGGGAGCAAGTCTTGTACATGAGCCTCAACAAAAGACTGTGTAAGGCAAATGCGTATAGGTAAAGATATCCTCAATATAATGTGCCATCTTCTGGAACCTCAGCTCCAATGACAGAGTAGGATCAGGACTGACGACTAGAATCAGAATCAGGTTTGTTATCACTGGCATGCATTGTGAAATTTGTTAACTTAGCAGCAGCACTTCAATGCGATACATAATCTAGGAATCAATCAATTACAAAAGTATATTTATGAATATTAGATAGTTAAGTTAAAAATAGTGCAAAACTGAAATAATTAAAAAAATGAAGTGATGTTCATGAGTTCAATGTCCATTTAGGAATCAGATGGCAAAAGGGAAGAAGTTGTTTCTGAATCGCTGAGTGTGTGTCTTCAGGCTTTTGTATCTCCTTCCTGGTGTACGTTCTGATTGAACTCTTACAGCATAACATGCAGCTCCTTAGGTCTTGACTTCAGATACTAATTATTTTCTCCCAGTACATTTGAACCAATTATCTAGAGAGGATCCATTGAAAGGTGGTACCAGTGAACCATGGCGATGTTCTGCAGGTTACGCACAATACTTCTAAATATACCTCTTTTGAATTACTCCCACTGCAATCTGCAGTGTGTGATTTAGCTTTAAGCAAAGTACTTGAAAATCAACTTACTTAAGCACAGGTTTTGCAATCCTCTGAAGGACTTGGAGGACTTAACCCTCAAGCAAGCAGGTACAGCACTTTTAAGCAGATGGAGTTTCATCTCCGTCCCTGAATGTGAGGTAGGGGGGCAGTTGACTCCAAGCTAGGCTGAAACACAGAGGACTGAGACACTCTCTACCCAGCACCTTGTTAGTAAATGTGCAGTCACTGGAGAACAAAATTGAGGACCTGAGGGCAAGGTTGCTCTGTCAGAGGGAAATGAGAGATTGTTGTGCTCTATGTGAAATTGAGACATGGCTTACGCCCAACACACCAGATACAGTGATAAGATCTTGAAGGCTTCTTGATTCATAGGATGAACCAAACTGCTGATTTGGGAAAAGGCAAAAGGCGGGGGCACGTGTTCCATGATAAACTCTAAAGGTGCTCCGATGCTCTCAGTTCTGTTGAACTCATGTTCCCCTGACTTTGAACATCTAATGATCAGATGCTATCCATTCTATTTACCTAGGGTGTTCTTCTTCATAATCCTGACCACAGTTCCATCAGAAGCCGAATATAATCAAGTGCTTGAGGTACTGCATGATGTTGGCTCCAAACAAGGAAAAGTCCATCCCGAAGCATTTCAAATCATAATTGGGGTCTTCAATCAGACTTGTTTGAAGAAAACCCTGTACAATTACCGTCAGCATATTATGTGTGGCACCAGAGGTCCCAATGCACAAGACCATTATTATACTAAGATAAGGAATACTTACTGTTCCATGCCCAGACTGTGCGTCAGTAATTCTGATCACTTGGCTGTCTTCTCCAACCTGCACTCAGGCAGAGGCTTAAGAGCAAAGCTCCAGTGATAAGGACAACAGAGATGTGGTCGCAGGCAGCAGAGGAGTGGCTATGGGATTGCTTGGAGTCAGTGGACTGGGTCGTGTTCAGGGACTCATCTGTGGACCTGAGTGAACAACCTGGTTGTCACAGGCTTTATTAAAGCAGCTGTGAATGAGTGTGTCCCCACTAAATCATTCAGTCTTCCCCATTCACAAGCTGTGGGTGAACCATGAGATCCACAATCTGTTGAGGGTCAGGTCAGAGATGTTCAAGTCTGGTGACCAAGAAAGTTACAAGAGGTCCAAGTATGATCTCCAGAAAGCCATCTCACGGGTGAAGTGCCAATTCTGGACTAAACTTGAATCGATGAAGAATGCTTGACAGTTGTGGCAGGGCTTAAGTGCTATCACCTCTTATAAAGTAAACTCAAATAACTTAGGCAACAATAGGGCTTCACTTCTAGGTGAGTTCAATGCCATTTATACTTGTTTTGACCATCAAAATGTGGAGGAATCATCACCACCACTCGCAGCCCGATATGACCTCGTGATTTCAGTCTCTGAAACCAACTTGTGATGAGATTTCTGGAGTGTGAACCCATGGAAGCATCCAGTCCAGATGGGATACCTGGCCTAGTACTAAAGATCTGTGTTGATCAACTGGCTGGAGAGTTCACTGAGATCTTTATCCTCTCGCTTCAGCAGTCTGACGTACCCACCTGCTTCAAGCAGACTTCAGTTATACTGGTGCACGCTGTGGTAACCTGTGTAGTAACCTGCCTCAGTAGCACTTACATACATTATGATGAAGTGTTTTGAGAGGTTGGTGATGAAACATATCGACTCCTGCCTGAGAAGCGACTTGGATCCAGTCCAATTTGCCTAGCGGAGCAACAGGTCCACAGCAGATGCCAACTCATTGGCCCTTTGCTCAACCATGGATCATCCGGACAGTGAAGATGTATATATCAGGATGTTCTTCATCGACTACAGCTTGGCATTCAACTTTAAATTCCTCTGTGTTGTCATTTCGAACAACTTGTCCTGAGCCCAGCACGTTATTGCAATTACAAAGAAAGCATGTCAGCACCTCTAACGAGTTTGCAAAGATTCAGCATGACATCTAAAACTTTGACAAACTTTCATAGATGTGTGGCCCAGAGTATATTGACTGGCTGCATCACAGCCTGGTATAGAAACACCAATGCCCTTGAATGGAAAATCTGACAAATCGTAGTGGGTACAGCCCAGCCCATCATGAGTAAAGCCTTCCTCACCATTAAGCACATCTATATAAATTGTAGTTGCATAAAAGCAGCATCCATCATCAGGGATCCCCAGCACCCAGGTAACGCTCTCTTCTCACTGCTGCCATCAGGAACAGGAGCCTCAGGACTCAAACTACCAGGTTCAGTTATTACCCCTCAGCCATCAGGCTCTTGAATCAGAGTCACTCAAAACTATAGCAGAGAAACAGGCCAATTGGCCCATCCAGTTTGTACCAAACCATGTAAACTGCCTAATCCCTTCGCCATGCCCCTACCATCCATCTACCTATCCAAACTTATTTCTTGAACATTGAAGTCAAAATTGTACCCACCACCTTCACTGGCAGCTCATTCCATAACTCTGAGGGAAGAAATTGCCCCACATCTTCCCCTTAAACATTTCACCTTTCACCCTTAACCCATGTCCTCTCATTCCAATCCCATCCAACCTCAGAGGGAAAAGCCTGCACGCACTTATCCTATCTACACTCCTCATAATTTTGTATGCCTCAATCTTCTACATTCCAGGGGATAAGATTCTAACCTATTCAATCTTATAACTTAGGTCCTCCAGACCCAGCAACATCCTTGTAAATTTTCTCTGCACTCTTTCAACCTTGTTTACATCTTTCCTGTAGGTAGGTGACCAAACCTGCACAGAATATACCAAATGAGACCTCTCCAATGTCTTATACAACTTCAACATAACATCCCAACTCCTATACTCAATACTTTGATCTTTGAAGCCAATGTGCCAAGAGCTTTTTTAATGACCCAGTCTACCTGTGACATCACTTTCAATGAATTATGGACCTGTATTCCCAGATCCTTTCTGCCTGCTGCACTCCTCAGTGCCCTACCGTTCTCTGTGCAAGACCCGGCTTGTCCTCCCAAAGCGCCACACCTCACACTTGTCTGCATTAAACTCCATATGCCATTTTTCAGCTCAGTTTTCCAGCTGGTCCAAGTCTCAGGGTTGTATATGGTGACATATATGTACTTTGATAATAAATTTACTCTGAATTTTCCTGGGTCCTTGAATATTGTACATATCTCCCTTTTTCTCCATTTCCTAAACAAGTGTGGCATTGAACGAGCTCAGAGAATACCTTTCACCACTGTTTTTCAGGTCAAATTAATTACAGCAAAGATTTCTGCCAACAGACATGTCACTATATTTCCTTCCCTGAGTAAGAATGGGTTAATTAAATCAGCCCAGCTTGCTGTCACCATTTTGGAATATTGCTGCTATGTGCAGTCACCACAGTTGCAAGCACTAGTCCACTTTGCAGTCGTGCACCTCAGCAAGCAGCATGAAGCAGACATAAGTGAATCTCTCACCTTTGGCCAGACTGAATACTGCCTCAGAAATTCTAGTACTGTTTTTTTGTGTGTTAGCAGAGAATGGATTTTTACTAAAACCCCCTAGCCGCTTATGCAAGTACTGATTCCCTTTCGCATTTTCCTCCTGGGTTCTTTATGCACACACCACACATAGGATTGGAGTCTGCTAGACAAGGGCAATGATATGCAATGACATTCAATACTCATTTGGCATCACTTTTCCAAAGCTGCAATGAACAAGCAGGGTCTGCATGAATCTTGAACACTTAACTTCATTGTTAAACTTGCTATGACTTTGATTAAAATATCTGCCCCTACTTGTGTCACTGCTACCCTGTCATCTTTGTCAACTTTCCTCCAAGGTGGTTTGTGTTCTAATTTTTTGCACGTCTAGGACCTTCTGTACTGCACATAATGGTTTTGCCCTTGTGTAGTAGAATATCCTACATACAACATGAGTCCTCGTGAGGTAGCCAAAACCTTAGCACAATTTTGTATATGTTTAACACCAACTAATGAACCATGGCCTGGCTTCATGAATGAAGATTTAGGAAGGGGGCTGCCCATGTTTGCTGCAGTCGTAGATGTGGGCGTGTCCTTTGGCCTGTGCAATGGTTTTTTTTAGGTGGAGTGCGGTGTATGTGGTACTGGCCCCACCCTTTACACCTGGGATTCATCTGTCATAGTCTAGCAAGCTGGGACAGTGACAGCGAGGTCCTCGGGTCGTAGGAGTTATGTCGGAGTGTCCTTCTCCTAGGTGGATGGCCTGACGAGGCTGATGTCTGGGTTTGGAGTCAGAGTTGTCCTTCTCAGGCTGGCTGCCAACCAAGGCTAACGAGCCCAGCCTACCCATCCAGTTATACCGCCGGACACTCAGTCGCGCCATGACATAGCAAGCTCAGTGGAAGCGGGGAGCATGGACGAGAAGGTGTTGCTACGGATGCAGTAGTGTAGGAGAGGCCATTTGCAGTGGCCTCCTGCCTAGCAAGCCAGACAGTGACCATGCGGCGATCACTACACCGGGAAAGGAGAGGCGATGTACTACATGAGCACTTTCCCTGGGTGGCCCAGACCTCACCTGCCTCCCCATCTAATGAATAAAACATGATTGAAGGTTGGATATTCTGTAGTGAGTGACTATTTCTTGATTTTTTTGAGTTATAGAATCATAGAAAATTACAGAACAGAAACAGTCCCTTCAGCCCATCTAGTCTGTGCCAAACCATTCAAGCTGCCTACTTCCAGTGACCTGCACTGAGACCATAGCCCTCCATATCCCTACTATCCATGTACCTAGCCAAACTTCTCTTAAACATTGAAATCCAGCTCACAAGCAACATGTGCTGGCAGCTCGTTCCCCACTCTCACAACCCTCTGTGTGAAGAACTTACTCCTCATATTTCCTTTAAACTTTTCACCCTTAACCCATGACCTCTAGTTGTAGCAACACACACAAAATGCTGGAGGAACTCAGCAGGCCAGGCAGCATTTTGTGTGTGTTGCTCAGATTTCCGGCATCTGCGGTTTGTGATTTGACTTCTAGTTGTAGTCTCGCCCAACCTCAGTGGAAAAAGCCCGCTTGCATTTACCCTATCTATACCCCTCGTAATTTTGTATATCTCTATCAAATCTCCCCTCAATCTTCTAAGTCCTTTTCCCATAGTCTCTTCATGAACTGCAGGTATGTCTGGAATTCAATGGAATACTCTCTGTTTGCTTGGATGAGGAAGCTGAATACCTACAAAAAACAAGGTTAGTGTTCTGATCTTTTCCTGAGGAGCAGGAAAGGAGAAATAATGAAATTTTTATTGCTTGCAGCTCATGTTTTTTTTACCAATCCATTTATCCCTTTCAATCTATGCAAGATGATCCTCGATTTCTGCCTTTAACTCATTGTACTGTGGCTCTAAGAAGATTTGAATATATATCTATTCCTCCTGTTGAATTACTTGCAAAACAATTCAGCAAATACCATTCAGGGATGGGATTTGTAAAGCAACCTTTTTTTTTAGTATTTGTAATCCTCCAATGATATGTTAGGAGTTGGATTTCTCATGGTCCAGCTAGTAAATAGAATAATTCATTCACATGCCATTTCTCTTCACCCTCCCTAAACAAATCATGGATCTAACTGAAATTGTTTCAGAGAAACAAGTTTCTATTTTTTTCATAACTCACCCTCCACTTTTACAGATTTCGACCCCTTGTGGTTTGGAAGGCTTGTGTGTGGGACATCCACGAGCAGCAGGAAACACTGTTGCTATTCATCCAAAAAGAGGGAAACTATGTGCAATCACTGGCATCCAATAAAGTCTCAATAAGAACGTACTGAATAATTAACCAATCGCACGGCAGGGAGAAAGGACATAATATTTAGGAAACTGTGCACTTTAAAGCAAAATCTTTGTTTGTATGTGTGGATGAAGGATAGAGGCTTCCATCGAGACAATTGCAAGATTTGTTAACCTGCATGTGTCAATGGAGTGGACTGTTCTGGCTGTCCTAATGGGTAAGTCAAGCTTTCAGCTGAGCAGGATTTGCACAGGAGGAAACTGAAGATGTAGGAAAGGGACCTGCTGTTGCTCTTGTGGGAATAGAAAAAGTGCTGTTGGTGAAGTAGAAGGTTGCCTCATTCCTGCCCTTTGTGAAGCAAGGTGAGAGCTTAGATGGCCATATTGGTATGGGAGTGGGGCTCATAGGCTGGTTGAATAGTGAACAGACCATGAGAGTCAGGAAAAAACACTCAGAACCATTAACACCTCCATCCAACTTTTGGGTTTTCCACATCTAGAAAACCAGGAGGACCAAGGTTTAACCCTGTAAAGCAAATAAAATCAAAGTATAACAGCCATGTTATAAAACTGAACCTTAGCATTCATTTTCTTAAGCCCAGAAGAGTGGGTTTTAAAAAATGAATACTTCAATTGAGTTTTGATTTTTAAAGTTTTAACTATTATTTCATACTCCTTTACACTTGTGTAATGGAAATAACATTAACCAATCTTGAGTCTTGAATCTTGAGTTCCATCACACCTCAACCATTACTTTCAAGGCTGAAGATATGATATTTGGTTTTAAATGGATTTTGGAGAAACATGGAAAACATTCAAGTTCAAGTTTAATTATCATTCATCCATACATGAAGATAACCAAATGAAATGGAGTTCCCCTGGGACCAAGTAGCAAAACACATTACCAACAGCACATAGCACATATGGTTAAGATAGCAGAAAACTTACAGTCATGAAGAATAAATAATATAGTCCAAATCCCTGAATGGCATGGTCCATAGAATGATGGTGCGTGGGATGTTGTCTTGGTCCTGCTTGTTCTTTCAACAAGCCAACACTGGAGGGCAGCACCAGATGAACACCGGAGGGTAACGCCCAACTCCAGCACACCCACAAAGGTCTCTGCTTTCTTCTACAGCGTCTCCCCATTTAGACAGCCGCAACAGGTGACCTGCAATCTGAGGACCAAGTCCTCACTACATCCGGGGCGACACAGCTCCCTCGTTGCAAGTCTCACCAATGAACCAGTGAACTACACTTGCAGTATTCTCCATTATCAGTATCCAGCAAGGTCTTGCAATTACAGGGAAAATGTCCAATACAATCATTCGTACCTTTTTATGGACCATGCACCACCTCGGTACAATAATAGTATGCAATGAATTCAGTCGACAACACTACAACAGTACATAATACATCCAAGTCCATTGCTATTGAGCAACTCACTGATGGGGTAGATCTGCAGTACTTGACGTTCTGAATTACCAGCAGTGTCTTGCGATCGTAAAATAGAACTAAAGGATGAACTATTATACCTTTTGTAGTCAGCTCATTTCTCACCCTTTGTGCATAGTGATAGAGTGATAAGATGGTGTGATGTTCATCTCTCAGAATTACGTTCCATTTAGTAAAGCCACTGCCATTATTATTTATTGTTATTTTACAACTTGCTTTGCAAAAAGTACGTCTGTGTTACAAATGTTCACAATTTTTGTAACATCATTTCCAGAATGGGTTCTGAGGATGGAAACCAAACGAAAATAAAAAAGTATCATAAGTAGAATCAAGCATTCTGCTTCATTCCATCGTGCAAAGGGTTTTAATAAGATATTCTAAATCACTGACTCTGTCTCATGATTCAAGGCTCTAACTGATGCTATTGCAAAAAGTATTACAGCACATTCAATGGCAGAAGAAGGAAATGTTTTGACTTGCCTCTAAAATTACTTGGCATTGCTATATTATGCGAATGACTTGAGTCTTACATAGATTAAAGTCAGTGACTGGAATATTTTAAAGTAATACTATTATTTCAGAACACTCACAGCCTTCAGGCTTTCACGTTCTAATGTGGAAAGCAATTTTACCCCAAGACACTGAAGGGTAAATTCTGATTGGGATCTGTTTTCAGGATATTCTTAACTTGATGCAGCCAGTCTGAGTCTGGAATGAAATGCCCGAGGAACGACGGATTTGGGGCTTGGACTGCTTGCCTGAGAATAGGGATCAGTGTGACCCTTGAGTAGCAGCCCCTTGGGTCAATCCTGCAACAGCGAGTGCAAATAATACTGAGTTGCTTGCAACTTCAGCCTCTCTTCCAGCTCTACACAAACATGTGTTCAAAATAAAAATTCATCTACCTCTTATCAGTGCCTCAGGCTTCATTGAAGATTCATGAGTGGAGCAGGCCTGAGGTACACTGAATTTATTTGGCAACAAATTGCTTGCTGGGGGAGCTGGAGCAGATATGAACTCCACTGCTTAATATTTAAGGCATCTGACACCTGATCTAAACATCTGTCCAGATTGCTTGAAAAGAAGGGAGTCATGAATCCCACTGATTCAAAACCCGTGCACCTCTGTTCCTTGCCAGTTATCGTAATCTGATCCGTTTTCACTCACTTTCCTAGTAGTGGTGCTGTTATGCTTTTCTGCATTCACTGCCTTCCATATTCATCTTGTTCTTTGATGCAGAACGCAGAGTTGTTCAGGCTGAAGATGTGAAGGTATCAGGTGATGATGACCTTTGGTTGATCTAATAAACAAATCTTTCTGTCTTTTTTTTTTGGCTGGCTTTCAGCCTTTCCCCAGGAGAAAGGAAAATTTGATGAGTGCCAGCTAAGGCTCAATTTGTCTCACATCTTGTTTACAAATATCAGAACCTTGGTATCATAACAATTTCACTCTAACTTAATAAATTCTATCATGATCGTAAAGCAGTTTTCAGTCTGATTAAAAAAAGTGGGAAGGCTAACGATCTGATTCAGCTTTGAACCAAAACATGTGCTAAGATATAAGAACAATTTCAGACCTGATGAAGGGTCTTGGCCAGATGAAACTGTTTATTCATTTCCATGGTTGCCTGAGCCGCTGACTTCCTTCAGGATCTTGTGGGCATTGGTCTGGATTTTCAGCATCTGCAGAATCTCTTCTGTTCAGACAAACTATACTTTAAAATATTGCTAAGCTGTTAAAGATGCTGAAAATCTGAATTAGAAAGTAAAATAGAAGAAATACAATATACTCTCAGCCATTGGTATCCATTGGAAATGAGAGGAGCTGGTTGCATAAAGATTGGTAAAACTACTCTACATCATGTGTATACAAAGCATAATGTTGCTAGACTATTATCTTATTGTTCTTTGAGTTCATAAAGAACTTCCTCAGGTTTTCACATTGTGACTTTATGCCATAAATCTCTGAGGAACCAATGTTGAATTTCATAAGAACGTTTGCACATTTTCCAGTATTTTACATTTCCATTTCCTTTTTCAAAGTTAAAACAACATGCTTCCACATCAATGCATCAGAACAAACCAAAGCACTGCTAATTCAATACTTTCACTCTTGATATGAGGTAATACGGCTAATAAAGTGCACATAGTGAGCTCCCACTTATTGAAATGATATAAAAAATGATCTTGATTTATATCTCATCAGTGCCACCAACGGTGAGCTACTCCCACAGTAATGCACTGAAGTTTCAAGATTAACAGCTGAAGTTGTAGCTAAGGAACTCTGAGGCAAGATCTCCGCCACTGAGCCGTAAGAGATGCTTTGACTTCTTTTAGATGAGTGTTCACCAGTAAAATCGAGAAGTCATCTATGTATTGAATAAGAAATGCAAAAAATTATTAGGCATCTGCTTTACATCATTTATCCCAGTTTGAACATTCCTTCTTCCTACAAACCACATAGTGATGTTGCAGGAGAATGTGGAATATCTATTGTACTCTGTGCTGTCCCTGCATTAACTCTGCATTCCTTGATTATATTAATATCTATAAACCTATAATTTTTTCATTGCTAATGATGCTCATATTCTAACTTCATTGCCCATTGGTCAGGGAAATCCACTTTACTTGAGCATTGAATGTCAAGTGGAGTGGATTACCCTTTAGTTGACATTTGTTGCTCTACTGAGGGCTCATTTTCGGCTATCTGAGAGGAAGAATTTTTTTCTCATCCCAGTACTGAAGTGTTAACCCCTTCTTCTGAAGCTCTGAATGCTGGTTCTAGACATCCCAAGCAGTCACAACATCATCTCTGCATTAACTCTTTCAGCCGTAATAAGAATCTTATATTTCTCCCCAGTTTCCAGTTTCAAGTTTTGGGATCTCCATAACCACCATTTCCATCCAATGCAATCTCTCACCAATCACCATTTTCACCCCCCAAGATTTCTCTTCAGTCAGTATCTCCACGCTGCAATCTCTTTCCGACCACCGACTTAGCCCCTTTATTCCGCCCAGGACCTATCTCCACACCAAGACTTTTCCTCATCCCCAGGATCTCTCCACACCCGCCACTCCCAACCTGATAATTCTCCTGCTCAATCATCGCCATCCCATGAAGTCTCTACCCCAGTTATCAGCTGCAGTCTTTCCTCCACTCCTTCCAACTGTGGTCGGTGTCTGTGCATGACAACTTCCATGCAGTCTTGCTGTTGGGCAAAAACACATGAATGGAGTAATTAAACTGCATGGATACTTGTAAAACCTTAACACCCCCCCCCCCAGTTCCAAAGCATTACATGGCACAGTAACATAACGGTTAGCGTAATGCTGTTTTAGTGCCAGTGATCTGATTCAATTCTGCTGCTGTATGTAAGGAATTTGTATTTCTTCCCTTGATCCCTTGGGTTTCCTCTGGGTTCTCTGTTTTCCTCCCACATTCTGAAGATATAAGGGTTAGAAGGTTAATTGATCGCATAGGTGTGATTGTGTGGCATGGTCTCTTTGACCCAGAAAGGACAGTTACCATGCTGTACATCTAAATAAATGAATAAAATTAAATAATACCAGCCCTACTTTCACACAGACATCCCTGTAAACATGGGGATGATTAAAGTGTGAGACATCTTGTAAGGGCAGACCGTTTATAACCTTATTGGTCAAGTTTATCTGTTTCTGATTAAGTGCAGGCATCTCTGCATTTGCCCTGTCAAACCCTGTAAGAATCTTGTGTTTCACAGAGATTATTCCAGAATCAAGGTCCAATCTGCTCAATCTCTCCTCAGACGACAACTCATCCGTCCCAGTATTCAAATATGTGTAAGTTTGTTGTATTCCCTGGGAGACTAGTGTATTCCTCCCATGGCATGAATCCTGACACCATATTCCAAAGGCAGCTTTACTATAGTCTACCTACAGTACGCGGAGCAGGATGTCTGTACTCATGTACTCAATGAAGGGTCCAGACGCAGATATTCAGGTTGATGGGTTCACAATACACCGCCCAGATAGGACTTTCAAAGGCAGAGGAGGTGGTGTGTGCTTCATGATCAACTCCTCTTGGTGTACAAATGAGGGGGTTCTGTCCTAGTCCTGTTCACCCAACGAGAAACACCTCGCGGTCGAGTGCTGTCCATTTTATCTGCACAGGAGATTTCAGTCATCATCTTGGTAGCAGGGTACGTCCCTCTTCAGGCGCGTGTCAAACAGGCTCTAAGCAAACTAAGCAATGTCAGCACATCCTGACGCCTTCCCATCATAACCAGGCCAGCCTGAAAAAGTCTCCAAATAATTATTACCAACAAATCACTTGTCATACCAGAGGAGCCACTGTTACACCATCATTATGAGTGCTTACAGTGCTATCCCATGCCCATACTTTGGAAAGTCTGACCATCTGGCTCTACATCTACCCTCTGAGTATAGGCAGAGTCTGAAGACTGCAGCACCAGTAGTGAGGACCAAGAAAGTCTGGACAAGACAGCCACTGGAGTGCTTACAGGACTGCTTCGAATCAGTGGACTGGACTGTATCAGGGATTCATCTCCGAGTCTGAATGAGTACATCACAGTTGTCACTGACTTAATTAAAACCTGTGTGGATGAGTGTGTGCCAATGAGAACTCACTGTACAAACCCAAATCAAAAGTGGTGGATGAACCAGGAGGTTCATAGTCTGCTGAGGGCTAGACCTGTGGCATTCAAATCTGCTGACCCACAGGTCTGTACAAGAAAGACAGGTACAATTTGTGGAGGGCTATTTCAAGAGCTAAGGAATAGTCTTGAATGAGGTTGGAGGTGACACGTCAACTCTGGTAGGGTTTGCAGGCCATAACTTCCTACAAAGCAAAACCTAACATCATGAATGGCAGTGTTACGTCACTCCCAGATGAACTCAATGTCTTTTATGCTTGGTTTGAAAAGCAGAATAAAACTACAGCAATACGGATCCCTGCAGCACCTGGTGACCCTGTGATCTCTGTCTCAGAGGCCGACATCAGGCTCTTTTTCAAGAGGGTAAATCCTCGCAAGGCGACAGGCCCCAGTGGAATACCCAGCAGGGCTCTGAAAACCTGTTACAACCAACTGGCGGGAGTATGCAAAGACATTTTCGATCTCTCATTGCTACAGATGAAAGTTCCCACCTGCTTCAAAAGGGCAACAATCATACCAGTCCCCAAGACGGGCAGGATGAGCTGCCTCACTGACTATCATCCAGAGGCACTCACACCTATGGTGATGAGGTGTTTTAAGAGGATTGTTACAGCTTGAATTACTGCTGTCTCAGCAAAGACCTGGACCCACTGCAATTTGCCTAATGCCACAATAGGTGTATGGTAGATGTGATCTCATTGGCTCTCCATGTGGCCTTGGATCACCTGGACAATACAAATACCTATGTCAGAATGTTGTTTATTGACTATTGTTCATCATTTAACACCATCATTCCTACAGTTCTAATCGACAAACTCCTGAATCTGGGGCTTCTGTATCTCCCTCTGCAACTGAATCCTTGACTTCCTAACAACTGGTCGGCCATATTCTGTGTGGATCGGAAACAACATCTGCACCTTGCTGACCATCAACACTGGTGTACCTCAGGGATGTGTGCTCAGCCCACTGTTTGACACTCTCTGCACCCATGACCGTGAGGCTCGTCTCATCTCAAATGCCATCTATAAATTTGCTGATGATACAACCTTTGTTGGAAGATCAGCTAGTTGAATGGTGTCATAGCAACAACCTTGAACTCAACATCAGTAAGACCAAAGAACTGACCGTGGACTTCAGAAAGAGTAATACGAGGGAACACACACCAATCTTCATGGGGGATCAGAAGTGGAGAGAATGAGCAACTTCAAGATCCTGGGTGTCAATATCTCTGAGGATCTAACCTGGGCCCAACATACCAATGCAATTACAAGGAAGGCACAACCATGGCTATATTTCATTAGGAGTTTGAGAAGATTCAGCATGTCTCCAAAGCCACTCAAAAATTTCTACAGATGTACTGTGGACAGCATTCTAAGTGGCTGCATCACTGTCAGAATTGGGAGGAGTACTACTGCACAGAATTGAAATAAGCTGCAGAGAGTTGTAAACTTAGTCAGCTCCATCATGAGCACAAGCCTCCGTAGTATCCAGTACATCTTCAAGGACTGATGTCTCAAAAAGGCAGCGTCCATCATTTAGGAGCCCAAGCACCCAAGTCATGCTTCCCTGTTTTCCTTGCTACCATCAGGAAGGAGGTACAGAAGCATGAAGGTACACCCTCAATGATTCAGGAATAGCTTCTTTCCCTCTGCCAACCGACTTCTGAATGGACATTGAACCCATGATCACCTCCTCACTACTTTTTTATTTCCATTTTTGCACTGCTTATTTAATTTAACTGTTATATACTATAATTCATAGTCCTTTTCTCTATTATTATGTATTGCAATGTACCACTGCTGGTGATATTAAATCTGTTTCTGATTCATTACTTTTGGACCCAAATGTCAACTTACGGAGATTTGTGGACAAGGGCATCCAGGTTTTTCTGTACACCAATTCCTTTCAGTCTCTCAATATTTAAAACATGCTCTGTTTTTATAAAGTACATGATCTCACATTAGTTTCCTTGCCCATTCAGTTAAGCTCTTTCTACGCCCTGAAGTCTCTGTGTCTGTTTCTCAATGCCACCCAGCTCCGATTCATCAGCAGAATTAAAATTCCTCAATCTCCTCATCCACATCAATTATGTAAATTCTGAACATCTGGGGCAGAATCACAGCAAATCAGAAGTCCCAGTCTCTCAATCTGAAATTGACCCACATTCCATTCTCCCTTTCTGTTTGTAAGCTGGTAGTCAATTCATTCCAGAACATTGCCCACTTATTCTGTGACCTTTGAGTTTGTTAAGTAACTTCTTGTGTGGTGCCTTATCAGAAGTCCTCTGAAACCACATCATCATTTAATGTATTCTGTTTGCTCCAACCTCAAAATATCGATTTATCAAACTTGATTTCAAGTTCATAAATCCCAGTCCTGTTGGTACTTCCTAAGTGTTCTGTCACTTCCTTAATAATAAATTCTAGCATTTTTCCTACAACTGACAAAGCTAACTGTTCTGAAGCTCCCTGTTTTCTCTCTTCCGTTTTTTTTTAAAAAAGTGGGTTTGTATCTCTGACCTTCCTTTCAATAGGAACTGTCAGAGTCATAGACAGTGCAACACAAGATCTGGATCTGCGGGCCATTTACTCCACGCTGACCTGGTCTTCCTACTATTCCAATCTACCTGCACTTGGACCATGCCTTTCTCATTCATGTACCTATTCAAACTTCCCTTAAATGTTACAATTGAACCTGAATCTACTATTTCTGACAGCAGCTCATTCCACCTTGCTGCACTTCTGAGTGAAGAAGCTCCCCCTCAGATTTCCTGTGCATAAGACCATAGGAACAGAATTAAGCCATTTGGCTCATCAAGTCTGTTCCGCCATTTTATTATGGTTGATCCATTTTTCCATTCAGCCCCAATCTCCTGCCTTCACCTCATATCCCTTCATGCCCTAACCAGTCAAGCATCTATCAACCTCTGCCTTAAATATACTTAAAGACTTGGCCTCCACAGCTGCTTGAGGCAATGAATTCCATAGATTCACCATCCTCTGCCTAAAGAAATTCCTCCTTATCTCCATTCTAAAAGGATGCCCCTCAATTCAGAGGTGTATCCTCTGGTCTTAGACTCTCCCACCATAGGAAACATCCTCTCCACATCCACTCTGTCAAGGCCTTTCACCCTTTGATAGATTTCAATGAGGTCACCCCTCATTCTTTTGTATTCCAGTGAGTACAGCCCACAGAGCCATCAAACACCCTTCATTTGACAAGTCTTTCAATGCTGGAATCATTTTTGTGAACCTCCTTTGAACCCTCTCCAGTTTCAACACATCCTTTCTAAGATTCTTTTCCTTAGATGCTGCCTGATCTGTTGAATTCCTCGAGCATATTGTGTGTGTTTCTGTGATTATACTGTCTGTTTTACTGAATTGGATAGAGGTGGGTGGAGTGAGCTTAGGGGATAAAATCCATCTGGTCTTGGTCAGAGGGCACACCTGACATAAGTACTCTGGCTACTTATTTTCTATGATGCAGACATTCCAGCTGTCACTCTCCTCTGTGGGGAACGGTCTCTCAGAATTGCTGATCTACGCGAGTCGGGTTAACGGCAGGGTCAGTAAGGGAAGGAAGCCGGGTGAAGAGACCACAAAGGATTGGTGCAGTAGGGACTGCTGATTAGGCTCCCAGTGTGACCAGACCCTTGAACATCACTGATGTAATGTCTGGGATTGAAAAACGGAATGGGTACTATGAGCAGGTGTAACAATCTAATTGGTTCAGTGCCTGATATAATTGTACGCATAATCATGCATTGTGGGAAAATAACAGAGAGGTGAACCAGGCTAGTCATGTATCAAAACACACATACACACACACTCACACACACACACACACACACACACACACACACACACACTCACACACTCACACACACACACACACTCACACACACACACACACACACACACACACACTCACACACTCACACACTCACACACACACACACTCACACACTCTCACACACACACACACACACTCACACACTCTCACACTCACACACTCACACACACACACACACACACACACTCTCACACACACACACACACACACACACACACACACACACACACACACACACACACACACACACACACACACACACACACACACACACACACACACACACACACACACACACACACACACACACACACACCCTTCCCCACCAGCACCAGGTCAGGCAACATGTATGACAATGAATAAAAGTCGATGTTTCGGGCTGAGACCTCGGAGATTCAAGGAACACTTTAGCAATGAATACATCTGACTTTAGCTTCCCCTTCTCAAATTTCAGGGTGAATTTGATCATATTATGATCTCTTTCCCCAGAGGGTACTTTTACCTTGAGTTTTCTAATCAATTCTGGTTCATTTCACAACACCCAGTTCAAAATAGCTGATCTCCTGGTGGACTCAACCACAAGCTGCTCTAAAAAGCCATCTTGTAGGCATTCTAGAAATTCCCTCTCTTGGTATCCCACACCAACCTGATTTTCCCAATCTACCTGCATATTGAAATCCCCATGACTATTGTAATATTGCCCTTAAATATGTCGTCTTTCACCCTAAACTTATGATTTCTAGTTCTATTCTCACCCAACCTGATGGTGGAAGGGAAGAGGCTGTTCCTGAATTGTTTTGTATCAGAACTGTACTCGAAGCTATGGAAGTTTGGAAGATGCTAACCAATGCCACTTCCTGCAAAACCTTTCAGAAGGTTGCAAAAATATGCCCTGAAACTGCAGGTTAGTGAGTCTGACGTTAGAGGAAGGTATATTGACGGAGGGCATTCTAAGAGATGGCACCCTCCAACATTTGGAGAACCGGGGTCTGATTTGGAACAGTTAGCATGGCGTTGTACATGGGAAGTCATGTCTGCCAAATCCGCCAGAGCTCATCAAGGAGGTAACCAAGATGACAGGTGCGGAAGGACAGTGGGTGTTGTCTATATGGACTTCATCAAAGCCTTTGATAAAATCCCTCATGGCAAGGTAGTCTGGGAGGTTAATCTGCATGAGATCTAGGGTGAGATAATGGATTGCGTTCACTATTGGCTCAGCAGAAGAGCAATGGGTGAGGATTGTTTCTGGGTCTGTGTCTAGTGGTGTGCCGTAGGATGTGGTGCTAAGACCTTCTTTGTTTGTAATTTATACCAACAATCTAGATGTGAATATACATTTTGTGGTTTATAAGTTTGTAGATGATAACAAAATAGGTGGTGTGTAGAGAGTGTAGAATGTTATAAAAATAAAACGGGAATCTCTATCAGTTAGGTATGTGAGTTGAGGATTGGCAAATGACTTTCAGTCCAGATTTTGGTTTTGGGAGATCAGATCATGGTAAGATTTATACAGTGAACGGTAGGGCCCCGGGAAGTGTTGTTGGAACAGAGAGACCTAGCAGTGCAAGTGCATAGTTCACTGAAAATGGTGTCAAAAGTAGGTAGGGTAGGGAAGAAGATATTTGGCACACTGGCCATCATCAGTCAGAGCAACGAGTATAGGAAATGGGAAGATATGTTGTACTCATGTAAGACATTGGTGAGGCTGCACTTTAAGCATCTTGTATTGTTTTGATTATCCTCTTATAGGAAAGATATTATTTAACCAGAAAGAGTGCATTAAAGATTTACTTCATTCTACTGAAGGTAAGAGATTGAAGGATGACCTGATAGAGGTATATGTGATCACGAGGGGCATGATTGGTTGTCTGTTGTATCCGATGGTGACAGGTTTGTGCAGTTCTGTGTTGTTCGTGGGAGGCTGCTGAGTCCAAGTTGGGAGTGATATCGATGTCCACAAAAAGGACACGAAAACTGTGCTGGATCTGGAAGTGGAACCACTGCTGTTGCTTCCCCTCTTTGTCGGGCAGTGATTAGTATTGCTTGGTGTCACTCCTTCAGGATGGTGTGACCGGCTCTAACCAAGGCTTCCCAGCCAGTCTGATCCAGCCATTTTGGAACAAGTCCAGCAAGTGCAATGTTAGCTTTCATGCAGTCTTTGAACCTCTTTCAGGGTCCGTCTCAATTCCTCTTGCCCAACAAAAGCTCACCATAAAGTAGCTTTCTGGGAATTCGGGAACCTTTCATGTGTAAGACATGCCCTATAAACTGAAGGTGTGCTTTTACAATCATGGCTTTAACACTCATGGTCCCTGCCCTGTTGAGGACCTCTAGGTTTGTGACTTGGATGAGGAGCATAGACGGGGTGTAAATGGATTGTTTTTTTTCTCAGAGAGGGAAGAACAAGATAGATAGATAGATAGATAGATATTTTATTCATCCCCATGGGGAAATTCAACATTTTTTTTCCAATGTCCCATACACTTGTTGTAGCAAAAACTCATTACATACTATACTTAACTCAGTAATAATATGATATGCATCTAAATCACTAACTCAAAAAGCATTAATAATAGCTTTAAAAAAAGTTCTTAAGTCCTGGCAGTTGAATTGTAAAGCCTAATGGCATTGGGGAGTATTGACCTCTTCATCCTGTCTGAGGAGCATTGCATCGATAGTAACCTGTCGCTGAAACTGCTTCTCTGTCTCTGGATGGTGCTATGTAGAGGATGTTCAGGGTTTTCCATAATTGACCGTAGCCTACTCAGCGCCCTTCGCTCAGCTACCGATGTTAAACTCTCCAGTACTTTGCCAACGACAGAGCCCGCCTTCCTTACCAGCTTATTAAGACGTGAGGCGTCCTTCTTCTTAATGCTTCCTCCCCAACACGCCACCACAAAGAAGAGGGCGCTCTCAACAACTGACCTATAGAACATCTTCAGCATCTCACTGCAGACATTGAATGACGCCAACCTTCTAAGGAAGTACAGTCGACTCTGTGCCTTCCTGCACAAGGCATCTGTGTTGGCAGTCCAGTCTAGCTTCTCGTCTAACTGTACTCCCAGATACTTGTAGGTCTTAACCTGCTCCACACATTCTCCATTAATGATCACTGGCTCCATATGAGGCCTAGATCTCCTAAAGTCCACCACCATCTCCTTGGTCTTGGTGACATTGAGACGCAGGTAGTTTGAGTTGCACCATATCACAAAGTCCTGTATCAGTTTCCTATACTCCTCCTCCTGTCCATTCCTGACACACCCCACTATGGCCGTGTCATCAGCGAACTTCTGCACATGGCAGGACTCCGAGTTATATTGGAAGTCTGATGTGTACAGGGTGAACAGGACCGGAGAGAGTACGGTTCCCTGTGGCGCTCCTGTGCTGCTGACCACCGTGTCAGACCTACAGTCTCCCAACCGCACATACTGAGGTCTATCTGTCAAGTAGTCCACTATCCAATCCACCATGTGAGAGTCTACTCCCATCTCCGTTAGATGGGTTATGGGTTAGAGGGTATGTATTAGGATCAGAGGCAAGAGATTTAAATGAGAGACACAAGAGAGACTGCGGATGCAGCCTGCAGTCTGTATCATCATGCACACAAAATGTGGAGGAACTCAGTCAGGCAGCATCTATAAAAGAAAATGAGGAGTCAACATTTTGGATTGAGACCTTTCATTGGGACCACCATTGAAAAGGGATATCAGATGCAGCTTCTTCATGGAAGGGGTAGTGAATGATCTGCCAGAAAAAATGGTTGTGGGAGGCACATGAGCAACACTTAAAGTCCATCTAGCTAAGTATTTGACAAGGAGAGGTTTAGAGGGCCATGGACAAACACAGGCAAAAGAGACTAGCTAGCTGGGCAACATAATTGGCATGGACGAGTTGAGCCAAAGGACCTGTTTCTTTCCATGTTCTACAACTCTATAACTGTTACAGCGCAACTCATTAGATCCTGAGGATTTATTAACTTGAAGTTCATTAATTTCGCCAGTATTAAACTTTTTACTAAGATTGGTTTCTATCAGCCCTTCATGTACTCAAACAATTTAATTCTCACAATCTCTGGGAGGTATTCTGTATTCTGCTGTGTATCAGGCACAGAATAATTGCATACTTTCTCTGCCCTTATTTTCTGATATAATTTCTTCTGTCTGACCAAGGATTCGTATTAATTTTAGTTAATCCTTTTTTACATAATCATTATCTTACACTGTTGCAGTCTGTTTTTATGTTGCTTATGAGTCTGCTGGGTTGTTCTAATTTCCCTCTCCTTATCAGTGCCTCGCTCCTCCCTTGATGAATGCTCAATCTGTTGCAGTGCTCGGGTGACAACGTTCTTTGGTAACATTACATGCCAATACATTGGAACCTAATGCTATCCTTCATTTTTTTTTCCAATGGCCATAATCACACCAATTTCCTTATTGCATATTTTGCCTGAAAGAGATCCATATTCATTATAACTGTTAAACACAACTTGTTTTATTTCTCCCTAATGATTGAATGGCTTGTCATATGAAGAGTGTTCGATGGCTTTGGGCCTGTATCCACTAGAATTCAGAAGAATGAGGGCGGACCTCATTGAAATCAACTAAATGGTGAAAGGCCTTGATAAAGTGGTTGTGGAGAGAATGTTTCCTATGTTGGGTGTGTCTAAGACCAGAGGACACAGCCTCAGAAAAGAGGAACATCCATTTAGAACAGAGACGAGGAGGAATTTCTTTAGCTAGTGAGTGGTAAATCTGTGGAATTCTTTGCCACAGGCAGCTGTGGAGGCTTAGTCTTTATGTATATTTAAGGCCCAGATTGATAGATTCTTGATTGGTCAGGCCATGAAGGGAGAAGGCAGGAGATTGGGGTTGAGAGGAAAATTGGATCATCCATGATGAAATGGTGGAGCAAGCGATGGACCAAATGGCCTAACTCTGCTCCTATATCTTGTGGTCTTGTGGACTCTTTCTTGCGCTCTCTCTATACTGTATTTACACTTAGTGGCCACTTTATTATGTGCACTTGTACATCTGCTTGCTGGGGCACCATGGGGTTTGGAGTTCAATTCTGCCATCCTCTGTAAGCAAGTTTATGCAGTCCATCCTGTGTGGCCATGGGCTTCCTCCAGTTACTCCGGTTTTCTCCCACAGTCCAAAGACATACTGGATAGCAGGTTAATTGGTCATTGTAAACTGTCCTGTGAGTAGGCCAGGATTAAATCAGTGGCTTGCTGCCAGTGTGACATGGTGGGCCAGAATAGCCTGTTCTGGGCTGTATCTCTAAATAAATAAAAAGTGTGAATCTCTAATCAGTCAATCATGTGGCAGCAGCTCAATGTATTATTATTCATCTTTTGTAAATGTATTTATTTTGTAACATATTAATTCTGTCTTGCACGGTACTGATGCAGCAAAAGAACAAATCTCATCTCATATGTCGGTGATAATAAACCTGATTCTGATCCCTTTGTTAGACAGCCCGATGCAGGAAAGATTTTGATATGGATTAAGAAGTATAATACTCTATTTAGTTTAAGCTACAATATTAAGTACACAGTCCCTTATCTTGTGGCAAAAGAAAAACAATGATTTTTGTGGTATTTAAAATAGAGATAAAAATCTTTGAATAAGTATAATCCTCCAATTACAGTCTCTTCCATTTGCTGTAAAGCCTGTAAATCTAGACACGAGGTAATTAGAATATTTTGGTGGAAGGGTGAAAACAGGCGATAAATGGGTGCTGTCTGTGGGAAAGACTGATTTATGCACATAATTTGGGGGCTAATTGCTGATTACCACTTCAATTTGCTAAAGCAAACACATTTAGTTTTAGCACATAAGTGCTAATTAAGCCAATTTCCTTGGAGTGGGATATGTCAGGTCCATTAAAGTTGTGGAGAGCACGAACAGATATATTCCTGTACTGCCCTTGGACAGAATATGGGGGAGTACAAATCTGTGACACGTCACTGAAGTTTCTTATGATTTATAGCAAAGGAGGTACAGATGAGGTGAAGAAAATATCTGACACAAACAAGAGAAAATCTGCAGATGCTGGAAATACAAACAACACACATGAAATACTAAAGGAACTCAGCAGACCAGGCAGCATCTATGGAAAAGAGTACTATACAGTTGATGTTTCAGGCCTCGACCCTTCATCAGGACTGGAGAAAAAAAGACGAGGAATCACAGTAAGAAGGTGGACGGGGGAGGAGGAAGAAACACAAGGTGATAGGTGAAACCAGGAAGGGGAGGGGTGAAGTAAAGAGTGGGAAATTGCTGAAAGAGATCCAGTGCTGGAAAAGGGGGAATCTGATAGGGGAGGACAGAAGGCCATGGAAGAAAGAAAAGGGGGTGCACCAGAGGGAGTTGATGGGCAGGTAACGAGATAAGGGAAGAGAGGGAAGGAATAGGGAAAGGGAAATGGGGGGCATTGCCTGGAATTTGAGAAATCGATGTTCATGCCATCAGGTTGGAGGCTACCCAGATGGAATATAAGGTGTTGCTCCTTATGTGGCTTAACTGCCACAGTAGAGGAGGCCATGGACGGACATGTTGGAATAGTGGCAAGTGGCATTAAAATGGGTGGCCACTTGGAGATCCCACTTTTTCTGGCAAATGGAACATAGGTGCTTGGCGAAGCTGTTTCCCAATCTATGCTGGGTCTCACTGATATACAGGAGGCCATACTGGAATCACCAGATACAGCAGATGACCCCAACAAACTCACAGCTGAAGTGCTACCTCATCTGAAAGGCCTATTTGCAGCCCGGAATGGTAGTGAGGAAGGAAGTGTAGGAACAGGTGCCAGGAGGGAGATCAGTGGGGAGGGACGAGTGGATCAGAGAGTTGATGGTGGAGGAAGGAAGAAGGAAGACATCTCCTTGGATCTGGAATGAAAAGCCTTATCCTGACGGCAGATGCATCAGAGATGGAGGAACTGAGAGAAAGGGATGGTATTTTTACAAGTAACAGGTATAGTCCAGGTAGCTGTGAGAGTCAATTGGTTTATAATAGACATCAGTAGATAAGCTGTCTCCAGAGATAGAGACAGAGAGATTGCACAAGGGGAGGGAGGTGTCAGAAATGGACCTGAGGGCAGGGTGGAAGTTGGAGGAAAAGTTGATGTAGTCAAAGAGCTCTACATGGGTGCAGGAACTAGCACCAATGCAGTCGTCCATGTAGCATAGGAAAAGTTGGAGAGTGATACCGGTGTGGCTTGGAACATAGAGTGTTCCCTGTAGCTGACAAAAAGGCAGGCATAGCTGGGACTCATGCAAGTACCCATGGCTACACCTTTTGTTTGAAGGAAGTGGGAGGAGCTGAAGGACAAATGATTGAGAGTGAGGACAAGTTCTGCCAGATGGAGGAGAGTAGTGGTGGAGGGGAACTGATTGGGTCTGGTGTCCAGAAAGAAACAGAAAGCTTTGAGGCCTTCCTGGTGGGAGATGGAGGTGTATAGGAACTTGACATCCATGGTGCTCATGCCCAGGGAACTTGAAATCATGGAAAAGATCCAGGGCATGTGAGGTATCACGGATGCAGGTTGGAAGGGACTGAGCTGGGCAGATAAAACAGAGTTGAGGTATGCAGATATGAGTTCAGTGGGGCAGGAACAAGCAGAAACAATGAGTCTACCTGGACAAGCAGGTTTATGGATCTTGGGTAGGAGGTAGAACTAGGAAGTGTGGGGTGAGAGAACTATGAGGCTGGTGGCAGTGGATAGAAGATCACCAGAGTTAATAAGATTAGTAATTGTGTGGGAGACAATGGCCTGGTGCTCCTCAATGGGGTCCTGTTTGAGGGGTAAGTAAGAGGAGGTGTCTGAGAGTTGTCGCTGGATCTCAGCAGGTACGGGTCAGTGTGCCAGACTTCTACAGCCCCACTTATCTGTGGGCTTGATGGTAAGATTAGGATTAGTGCAGAGAGAGTGGAGGGCAGTGTGTTTGGAAGGAGTGAGGTTGGAATTGGAGAGAGGAGTGGTGAGATTGGGAAGGTTGATGTCCCACAGGCAGTTGGCAATAAAAAGATCCAGAGCAGGCAGAAGACCAGAGTGGGATGTCCAGGAAGAGGTGGAGGGTTGACGATGGGAGACGAGGTCATCAGTGAAGGATGGAGAGTCCTTGCCAGAGAAGTAGTCACAGAGACAGAGGTGGCAGAGGAAGAGCTCATCATGGCAGCACAGAGCTCACTTAGGTGGGGGCGCAGGGGGTCAAAGGTGAGGTCTTTACTGATGACAGAACGTTCTGCCTCAGAGAGAGGAAATCAGAGCGGATGGTGAAGACCCAGCACTGATGAGAGCTGGGATCAGAATATTTGTCTTGCTCACCTATTCCTTTCCCTGTAGCAGAACTGGATAGAATTAATAGTAGTCCCTCATTGAATCATAGATACAGGCCTTTGAGCTCAACGAGTCCATGCTAACCACAATGCCCACCGAGCTAGGCCCAATTTCCTATATTCAGCCCATTTCCATCTAAGCCTCACCCCTCCAAAGCAAGAAGCAATAAATCCAAATCAATAAATTGCATTAATTTCAATGCAAGAAGTCTGACAGGTTATGAGGATGAAATTAAGGCTTGGATAGATACATGGAACTGTGGCATTACAGCCATATGGAAAGATGACTACTGGAGGGACAAGACTGGCTCTTTAAACTTCTGAGGTACAGCAGCTTTAGGTGGGATAGAGGTGAAGAGAAGGGAGGAGGGGGAGTTGCCTTTTTGATTCAGGGGAATGTCTCAGCAGTAGTCAGAGATGAAATTACTGAAGGATCACCCAGTGAGGGTTTGTGGGTGGAACTGAGAAATAAGAAGGGGCGATCATATTGTCGGGATAGTACTAAAGACCTTCAAATAGTGAATGTGAATTAGAAAAACGAATACGTAGGGAGATTCTGCAAAGTTATAAGAATAATATTTCAAAGTTCAAAGTAAATTTTATTATCAAAGAACACGTATGTCACCATATACAACCCTGAGATTCATTTTCCTGCGAGCAAGCTCAGCAAATCTATAGAATAATAACTATAACAGGATCAAAGATCAACCAGAGCGCAGAAGACAGCATACTGTGCAAATGCAAATATGAAGAAATAGCATAAATAACGAGAACACGGGATGGCTCCAAGACCATGCAATTGGATCCTGGGTTTCCTCACTTGTAGACCCCAGTTAGTTCAAACTTCTCCTCAATCTCCATCAGCACAGGAGCACTGCAGGGATGTGTACTTAGCCCCCTGCTCTACTCACTCTACCCTTATGACTGCTCCAGCACCATATACGAGATTGCTGATGATACCACTGTTGTGGGCCGTGTCAAAAGGGGTGATGAGTCAACATACAGGAGAGAGAATGAAAAGCTTGGCTGAGTGTTGTAATAACAACAGCCTCTCACTCAATGTCAAGGAACTGACTGTAGACTTCAGGAGAGGGAAACCAGAGGTCCATGAGCAAGTAACCATCGAAGGATCAGAGGTGGAGCGGGTCAGTAACTCTAAATTCCTGGGTGTTACTATCTTAGATGACCTAGCCTGGATCCATCATAGATGCTGCTTGACTTGCAGAGTTCCTCCAGCATTTTGTGTGTGTTGCTCAAGATTTCTAGCCCCTATTGAAAGGCACAAAAGAATATTGTAGTGAGCATTTGGTCCATAATGACAGATGAGGAAGGTCGTTAACTCAACAACCGCTTTATTGTGATAAACACAAACAGACCAGGCACCATGACCCAGAGAGTGAACCCAACCAGTCTCACATCAACTGGGAGGTGACCATCACACACCCCGGTTACAGTCAGTGTGACCCACAAGTACACAAGTGAATAACTGTGTAACCCAAGCTAAAATGTAATAGTAAATGAACTGGAACTTCCCACCATAAAAGCATTTTAACACAGGAACAATAAACAGTGCTAGTCATTAGAAATCCAGGTTCGGGCTGTCGACAATGCCCCCCCAGAGCGTCACAATATGATTATAAGAAATGAGACTTAGCTGGCTAGCTGTAGCATCAAATCTGCATTGGCTCTTGATCCACGCTTTTTTTTCGGTTGGCCTATCTCTAACTTGTATTGAGAGTACAACTTTTGGCATTTGTCAACTTGTCACCAGGATTTGTCGACAAACTCGGCTAGTTAGTGAACTCGGCTAACAGCCACATGACTCAGCGGTGAGAAGGCTACCTTTCATAAACCAAATACGACTAGGGTCGGTATGATTTGGGTACAACCAAACAAGAACATTGGAAATTTCGATCAAAGGAACCTCGATTTGAGTGAATGCTGTGTAAATACTGCCAATACATAATTATTGATCAGCAATAAATAACAGATCATACACCATATAAAATTGTAAAGAAAGTATATTTACCAATTTCAGCTTTATCAACCAGTCAATAGGAAAAAGAAAAGGGGAAAAAAATAAAAGAGCAGATTACAATCAGACTAGTTTAAATGTGTATATGGTGTTGGACTTCATGTCACGTCTGTAATAGTTGGGTGTACCGCTTTACTCACAGCACTGAATTCTCATCACCAATCACACGTAGAACTTCCCTTCATGGAATTCTTCGTCTTGTGAAGCACACCTTGCATCAGGGTCTCCCTTCGGTCTGGATCCCTCCAGATCCTCTGCTCTTGACATCTCCTGCCAAAAGACCACAAACCTGACCACTGTCCATCATAAATCTCTCTCAGCCCAGCTCTCTCTAGAACATTTTTCCCGATCCCACCATTCTGATTAGCTGACACAACATTCCTTAGTTGAACAACATGACTCCTTATCTTTAGCTGAAACCAAAACATTCTACCAGCAGGACACACTGGTTTTACATAAAACCACTAAAATTAAATATCGACAGCATAACAGTATAAATCTTAACCAGGGCATTACATTCTCCCCCACCAAAAATAGTCATCTCCTCATGACATTGGAACTTATTAAATTCATTTTAATAGCACAGTATTCAAATGAATTTGATGACCTCAGGATACCCCCAATCCATTTGTAAATGGCAATAACATATCTCACTATTGGGATGGATGCAACACTCTGTTTCCCTGGGGCATCATATGCCAGGCTATCTGGAGGTTTATTGGCTCTCTGAGACCGTTTTATCTCATCGTCAGCTTCTTCAGCCTTAGGCTTCTCCTGTGACTGTTCCTGTTCACTTGGGCATACCTTCCCCCACTCCTCATTTATACCTCCCAGCAACTCGGGTCCCCTGCCACCTGACTGAACTCAGCTTCATCCTCAATTATATTGGAGCCCAGTTTCCCCTCACTGTCTATTATCACATCTGTCTGTCTGCTGGTAGTCCTCCCTGTTACATCCGAGTCAGGGCTCGGAGATTCAGAAATCTCTTCATCAGTTCTTCGGGAGTTCACATAAGAGTTCACGTAAGGTGAAGCATTCCATTCTCTCATTTCTTCATCCTCTGAAACTGTACAGTATTCATTGGTTGGTCCCTCTTCAGGTCTTTCCACTGAAATCACACTGTTGTTAGCTGGTTGCCCTTCTGTTCTCCTCCTGCTGTGCAGAGTTGTCCTACTGTGTCAGGCTTAGGGTCAACACGAATTTTGACAGGACCATTCCTATCCTTTGGCTTCACCCAGAAGACAGACAAATTTGGCATCTGGATCTCCGCTTCATAAGGTGTAGACACCCAGTGATTGGCCAACTTACGCTTTCCCGATAGCTCCAAATTTCTTACTAAAACTCTGTCCCTTGGCATCAGTTGAGAGAGCCTAACCTTTTGATCATATGTTCCCTTGGTTCTGCTTGGTAACCAAAATTGCTGCTAGCTTATAACCTTTTTGCAGTTCTTTCCTAATGTCAGACACATACTTGAGATATGTGGTCTGCAGTAAGTCTTCACCACTGGCTGCAAAACAGAGATCTACAGGTAATCTCGTTTTGTGCCCAAACATCAAATAATGGTAGCCAGCAGCTTCATTCTGTGTACAGTTGTAGCAGTGTACCAAATGGCCAATATGCTGACCCCACTTGTTCTTTCAGTTGGCATCCAGGGTTCCAAGCATGTCTAGCAATGTCTGGTTGAACCTTTTCGGGCTGAGGATGATATGACATGCTCCCTAGTAACTCATGTATAAGCCGACTCTCTAAAATCCCTTCCCTGATCACTGTGTATCCTTCTTGGGAGGCCATAATGTACAAAATACTTCTCCCATAACTCCTTGGCAACTGTGGATGCTCTCTGATCCTTTGTGGGGAAGTCTTAGCCTATCTGGTGTAGTGATCAGAGATGACCAAGGCATTAGCAGTGTTGCTGGAGTTAGACTCTATGTAGAGGGAATCCACGCAACTAAATCAAGTGGTCCTGCACTCTGGAGATGAGATGGTGGAGCAATTCCCACAGGAGGCATCTTCCTCCAAATGCAATGGATGTATGATAGAGTACCCTTCAACCTCAGGCTTCATTCGGTGCCAATAGAGCCAATCTCAGACTAATCCATAGGTCTTGCCAAACCCCAAATGACTTGCATCATCATGAACTGACTTTAGTACTGACTCTAACACTTCTCAGGCAAAGCCAATGGAGAACGTTGAGGTCTTTCTGGAGAAAGCGTGACCCTGTATAAAACTTTGGTCCTACTGCACAGGACCAAAAGAAACTGCAGAGGGTTGTAAATTTAGTCAGCTCCATCTTGGGTACTAGCCTACAAAGTGCCCAGGACATCTTCCAGGAGCAGTATCTCAGAAAGGCAGCGTCCATTATTAAGAACCTCCAGCACCCAGGGCCTGCCCTTTTCTCACTGTTACCATCAGGTAGGATACAGAAGCCTGAAGGCACACACTCAGCGATTCAGGAACAACTTCTTCCCCACTGCTATGCAATTCGTAAATGGACATTGAACCTGTAAACAGTAGCTCTTTTTTTAAAAAATATAGAGTATTTCTGTTTTTTGCACAATTTTTAATCTATTGAATATACACATACTGTAATTGATTTACTTATTTACTTATTATTATTACTTTATTTTTTCCTCTATATTATGTACGGTATTGAACTGCTACTGCTAAGTTAAAAGATTTCACAAAGTTAATGTGGTTGTATTCATGAATATTCATGTATGGTTTAAATAACAACTAAACTTGAATTGAATTGAATTCTGTGCAGTTCCGTTTGCTTTATTTTGCTGGAGGAACTGAAAGGGTCAGGCAGCATCTGCGGGGAATTGGACAGTTGACATTTTGGGTCAAAGCTCATCATCATTCCTCCAGCAGTCTGATTCCAGTAGATTCCAGCATTTGCACATTAATGATCCTAAAAATCCCTTAAATGCCTTTATTGTATCTGCCTCCATTATGATCCTTGACAGTGCAACCCAGGCACCTAGTCTCTGTGTAAAAAGGGCTTACCCTGAACATCCCCTTTGAAATTAACCCTTCCACCACCGCCCACCATCTTGAATGCATGCTCTGGAGAATCAGGCATTTGAACTCTTTGGAAAAGCTATCAGCTTTCTAACCACCTATACCTTTCATAGTCTTATTAACTTCTGTTAGGGCATCGCCCAGCTTCTGCCACTCCAGAGAGCAATTGAAGCTTTGCATCAGCCGGAACTCAGGTGAAAAAAGAACAGCTGACGGCTGAAGCTTTGTCCAGGGAGCAACGGCCCAAATGCAGCCCAGTGGAGATGCTATGTCATAGCTCCAAGGACCTGGGTTTGATCCTGATCTCCAGTCCTGCCTGGAAAGATAGAGTCATGGAACACTGCAGCACAGAAACAGGCCCTAGCCTGCATCCTACCATTAAATTGCACCCAAACCGCAGCCCTTCATACCCCTCTCATCCACATACCTCTCCAAATTTCTCTTGGAATTGACCATGCATCCACCACTTGAAAAATTTACCTTTCACCCACAACCCATGCCCTCTTAGTCTCACCTAACTTCTGTGGAAAATTCCTACTAGCATTTACCCTTTCTATACCCTTCATAATTTTTATAAAATCTCCCCTCTATCTTCTATATTCTAGGGAATAACATCCTAACCTATTCACCCTTTTCCAATAACTCATGTCCTTAAGTACTAGAAACATTCTTGTAAATTTTCTCTGCATTCTTTCAATCTTCTTTACATCTTTCTTGCAGGTAGGTGACCAAAACTGCATAACCCTCCAAATTAAGCTTTACTAACATCTTATACAATTTCAATGTGACATCATAAACTCGTGTACAAAATACATTGATTATGAACATCAAAGTACCAAAAGCATTCTTTACAACCTTATCTACTTGTGACATCACTTTCAAGGAATTGTGGATCTGTATTCCCAGATCCCTCTGTTCTACTGCACTCCTCAGTGTCCCACCGTGCACTGTGTAAGACCTACCTTGATTGATCCTCACAAAGTACAATACTTCACATGTGTGTGCATTAAATTCCATCTGCCATTTTACGGCCCATTTTTCCACTACACCCCTGATTTTGATGTAATCGCAAATTTGCTGATCCATTTTACTGCATTATCATCCAAATCATTGATATAGAACATAGAACATACAAATCTACAAGACATTACAGGCCCTTCAGCCCACGATGTTGTACTGACTATGTAACCTACTCTAGAAACTGCCTAGAATTTCCCTAACGCATAACTCTCTGGTTTTCTAAGCTCCATGTACCTATCTAAGAGACTCGTAAAAGACCCTATTGTATCCTCAGAAGTGCCTATTGTATCCACTGCTTGCTGGGAAGAAGCTGTTCTTGAAACATTGAGTGTGCATCCTCAGGCCTCTATATCTACACGTGGATGGTAGCAATGAGAAGAGAGCATGTTCTGGATGGTCATGACCCTCAGTGGTGGATGCCACCTTCTTGAGGCGCTATGTTTTGAACATGCCTTCAATGATGCTCTTCCTCCACCCCTTCTCTTCATCTCTTCATGCTGCCTATCTCTCTCTATCTTTCAGTTCAGATGAAGGGTCTCGACTTAAACACTGACTATGTTCCTCCAGCAGGTTTGCTTTTAGCATCTGGTGTGAGCTGATAATTGTAAGGAACATTTGTGCCTCACAATTGCCAGGAAGCACCCATCCCCAACAAAACAGTCTAACCACCTATCTACCCTGGGACTCCGAACACTTCACGGAAGAATTTCATTCACCACTACTGTGAAAATAGATGAGTACTTACAGTAAAGGACCCAGCATCAGTCCCTGCAGCACAACACTACTCATGTCTCTACAGTCAGAGAGGCAACCATCTGCAACCATTCTCTGCCTTCTTCCACAAAGCCAATATCTAATCCAATTTACTACCTCATCGTCAGTGCCAAGCTACTAAACCTCCTTAACCCAAGAATGATCTTGTCAAATGCCTTGCTAAAGTCCATGTAGACATCATCCACTGCCTTGCCTTCATCAACTTTCCCGGTAACTCAAAAAACTCTATAAGGTTTGTTAGACAAGACTTACCATGCACAAGTCATATTGATTATCCCCAATCAATCCTTGTCTATCCAAATAGTTATATAACTTTCCCACTACTGTTGACAGGCTCAATGGCCTGTGATTTCCTGACTTATTCTTAGAGCCTTCCTTAAACAACGGAACAGCATTAATTATCCTGTGGCACCTCACACGTGGCTAGGGATGCTTTAAATATCTCTGCTAGGGCTCCTGAAATTTCTGCACTTGCCTTCTAGAGGACCCAAGGGAACACCTTGTCAGGCTCTGGGAATTTATCCACCCTAATTCGCCACAAGACAGCAAACAACTCTTCTGCTGTAACCTGTGTAGAGTCCGTGATCTCGCTGCTACATTGTCTCACATCTATAGACTCAGCGTCCATCTCCTGAGTAAATACAGATGCCAAAAATCCTTTTAACATCTTCCCCATCTCTTTTAACTCCATGCATAGGTTATCACTCTAATCTCCAGAGGACCAGCTTTGCCCCTTGTTATCCTTTTGCTCTTAATATATCTGTAGAAGCCCTTAGGATTCTCCCTCACCTCGTCTGCTGAACAATCTCATGTCTACTTTTAGCCCTCCTGATTTCCTTTGTAAGTGTTCTTATACACTTCATATACCTCATTTGTTCCTGCCTGCCTATACCTGCAATGCACCTCATTCTGTTTCTCAATTTGGCCTCAATATCTCTATCCTTGCCTTTTAATCTGACTGGAGTGTACAAACTCTGTGCTCTCAAATTTTCACTTTTGAAGGTCTCCCACTTACCAAATACACCTTTGCCAGAAAACAACCTGTCCCAGTCCATATAAATAACTTAGCCAATCCACACTTGCAGATCCTTTCTGATATCATCGAAATTGCCCTTTCTCCAACTTAAAATCTCAAACTGAAGACCAGACCCATCTTTTTCCATAATTATCTTGAAAGTAATGCATTATGATCACTGGAGAGGCAAAGTGTTCTTCTACACAAACTTCTGTCACCTGCCCTGTCTCCTTCCCTAATAGGAGATCTAATATTGCACTCTCTCTAGTGTACTGATTAAGGAAATTTTCCCAAATGCATTTGACAAACTCTATCCCATCCACAACCAAGAGAAAATCTATCCCATCCAACCCTTTTACAGTATAGGAGTCCCAGTCAATATGTTGAAAGTTAAAATCACCTACTATCGCAAATGTTTGTTCCTTGCAACATTCCGAGACCTTTCTTCAAATTTGCTTCTCTAAATCCCGAGGACTGATGGGTGTTCTATAATATAATCCCAATAGCCTGGTCATACCTTTCTTATTCCTCAGTTCTACCCATAAAGCCCCGTTAGACAAGTTCTTCACTCTGTTCTGACTGAGCACTCTCATGGTATTTTACCTGATTAGTAACACCACCCCTCCTCCTTTAATGCCTCTTGCTCTATCACCACTAAAACACTGGAACACTGAGCTGCCAGTCCTGCCCCTCCTGCAATCAAGTCTCACTAATGGCAACGATATCGTAATTCCACATGCTGATCCATGCCCCAGTCTCATCCACCTTTCTTACAATACTCTTTGCATTGAAATACAGGCAGCTCAGAACATTAGTCCCACCATGATCAGTATTTTGATTCCTCACCTTGTACAGTATGTAGGCTCAACAACCTCTTTCTGCACACCCAGTCCACTATCTGTTCTGGCACTTTGGTTCCCATCTTGCTGCAACTCTAGTTTAAGCCCCCAGCCTCATACAGTACTAGCAAACCTTCCCACTTCAATATTAGTCCCTCTCCAGTTCAGATGCAAACCGTCTCTTCTGTAGATGTCCCACCTTCCCTTGAAGAGGGTCTGATGATCCAAAAATATGAAGCCCTCCCTCCTGCACCAACTCCTTAATCTTCCTATTTTTGGCCTTACTGGCATGTGGCATGGTTAGAAATTCTGAGATCACAATCCTGGAGGTCCTGTCCCTCAACTTGGCACCTAACTCCCTAAACTCACTTTGCAGGACCTCGTCACCCCTCTTACCCATGTCATTCCTACTGACGTGAACCATGACCTCTGGCTGTTCACCCTTTTTTCTGAGCCACAGAGCCAGACTCCGTACCAGAGACCTGCTCGCTGTGGCTTTTCCCTGTAGGTCATCCCTCCCAACAGTATCCAAAGTGGAATACTTATTATTGAGGGGAATTGCCATCTGGGTATTCTGCACTAGCAGCCTTTTCTCCTTCTCTCTCCTGAAATTCACCAAGCTATCTGTCTCCTGCAACTTAGGAATAATTACCTCCCTGTATCTCCTTATCTATCACCTCCTCATTCTTCTGTGTCGTGTGAGCCAAAGGTCATCGAGCTGCAGCTCCAGTTCCTTAACACAGTCTCAAAGGAGCTGCAGCTTAATGCACTTCATGCAGAAGTAGCTGTGAGGGAGACTGAAGGTCTCCTAAAGTTTCCACATTTCACCAAAGGACTATACCACAAACTCTGGACCCATAATCAGAGCACAAGCTATGTACTAACAGAGAAAAAAAACTTACTGGAAACTTATTTAGAGCCTGTGCCTGCACTTGTCCTAACCCGTTCTTGCCGAAGCCTGTTGAGCCAAATCCAGACCACTCTAACACTGCCAAACTCCAACAAAAACCTCCTTTCTTTTTATCGGCTCAAACTGTGACTCGCTCTTGACGAGACTTGCAGTTTTCAAATGGCTCCTGCCCTGCAGGATATTGCTCTCTCACTTGCTACTTCAAAGCAGTGTCTCACTCCCAACAAAATTTTGTCTTCCTCTGCTTCTTAAACCATCACCTCTTCTGGGGCAGAAGCTGCCAACAACCTCTCACCTGAGTTCTCTGTCCTGGGCCAATAGAAGACTGATCTTCCCTGTGGTTTCTGCTTTCACCACACAACTTCATAGATCTTCTATGCAAGAATCCTTCCTCTCCAGGAGACGGGGTCTTTGAAGCTTCTGTTGGCATTTCTGTACCTCTGGATTTTTATGGGATGGGGTTGCTTGTCCAATGCCCAGGCCTTCTCCTTTCACAGCCAGGCTTGGCACTGTCCACGGCAGAGTTAGTCATGTCTTTGTAGATTTGCAAGTAGTCTCCACAACCATAATTCCTTCTGGTACTGCAGTTCTCTCTCACATTCCTAAATCATATATGTTGGTCAATTATTTGGCCACTGTGAATTGTTCCTTGTATTTGGGTGAGTGATGGACGCTGGGGCAGCTTGAGGGGAATGTGAGGAGGATAAAATGGGATGAGTGTGGGACTACAGTAAATGGGTGCTTTATTACTAGTGTGGACTCAATGACTAAAGTCACTGTGATGGATGGCTTTAAAATCTTTGTAAGCCTTTATTAGCCAGAGGACACAACAATGCTCGGGAATGCTTATGAACATGACAAGTGTGACTGAACACAAGAGATTATCCAAAATTTGTACTAGATTCCATACAGCCAGGGAGCACTGTCAGATTACTGCCTTAGGTTACTAAGAGGATAATCTATGCAAGCCTGATCTTCTGAGAGCTTCTCTGATTGGCACAGCTGCCAATGTTGGCACTTTATTTTTGCAGGTTTGACAAGGGAAACATCTATCCAGGCATTTTGGAGCTGCCTCTCAAATGAGGTAATAGAAATAATTATGACAATTATTACTGGCCCTCTTGCTTCAAATAGATATTTCCAGGCATGATGGGTCCCTTGGTTCTTGCTTGACTGACAGCTGGAAGCTCCAAAGCCTTGCCATCTGGGAAACGCTCTGCAAGTTGTTGGTTTATTTTCTCATTCACATTCACTGTGCGGAAGGCAATGCGGGGGATTCTGTGAAAGGCCGGGGTACTGTTGCCTTGATGAGCAAACAATTTCAGGAGATGTTGCACTATACTGAATTCTGGAACAGAATGTTTTCTGTGTGGATAGGGCGCAAGGTAGTGTAGAAGTTAGCACTGCTGCCACACAGGCCTGTAGTGATGGTTCAATCCTCACCTCAGGTGTGGAACATAGGACATAGAACACTACAGCACAGCACAACAATCTTGTGCCGACCCTTTAACCTACTCTAAGATTAACCCAATCCTTTTCTCCCACATAGCCCTTTCTTTCATCGCTCAACCTTGTGCCTATCTAAGAGACTCTTGAATGTTCCTAATATATGTATCTGCCTCCACCACCACCCCTGGCATTGTGTCTATGCACCCATCACTCTCTGTGTAAAAAATCTTGCATCTAACATTCCTCCATACTTTCTTCATTTAACACCTTAAAATTATACCCCCTTGTATTAGTCATTCCACCCTAGGAAAAAGTCTCCGGCTATCCATTCTATCTATATCTTTTATCATCTTATACACCTCTGTTAAGTCACCTCTCATTCTCCCTCTCTCCAAAACTCTCCTTATAAGATATGCTCTTTAATCCAGGCAGCATTCTGATAAATTTTCTCTGACTCTCTCTAAGGCTTCCACATCCTTCCTATAAAGCAGGGGTGTCAAACTCATTTTAGGTCACGGGCCGGATTGAGCAAAATGCAGCTTCATGCGGGCCGGATCACTCGGACACGTGAGAACGCAGCTTTCGTTGCCTCCGTTTTTTCAGCCTGCTCTCATGTGTCTCAGTCTCTGCTATAACTACAAAGTGTTTCACTTTACAAATTCCGTTTCTTATGAAGAAGACTGCCGAGCAAGACTGCCGAATAAACACTAAAAACCCTGAAAACCTGGTACCTGAATAAACTCAGCATTAGCCATATCATACGCCATAGGCGCTTCGATTACTGGGGCCAGCTTTAATAGTAATTAGATATTATCTCGCGGGCCAAAGATAATTCCACCGTGGGCCGGATTTGGCCCGCGGGCCTTGAGTTTGACATATATGCTATAAAGAGACAACTAGAAATGAACACAGTACTCCAAGTGCAATCTAACCAGAGTTTTATAAAGTTGCAACATTACCCCATGGCTCTTGAATTCCCCTGACTAATAGTGGGCAATGCACCATATGCCTTCTTAACCACCCTATCAACTTGTACTGCAGCTTTGAGGGATTATGGGTGTGGACCCCAAGATCCCTCTGTTTCTCCATACAGTTATAAATCCTTCCATTAACTCTGTAACCTGCCTTCATTCACCAGCCCAGCTCTGCATCTTATCAATGTGCCTTTGTAATTTATGACAACCTTTTACACTATGCCCAACACCACCAACCTTCATATCATCTGCAAACTGCAACCTTCTTCTGTGGCAAGCCAATTCTGAATTCACATAGCCAAGGTTCCCTGGATCCCAGACCTTCTTACATTCTGAATGAATCTACCATGGGCAGTACAGATGTTGGCATCCAGTTGTTTCATGACGCAACCTTTGTTATTTTGTACGTATTATTTCTGACAGCTTTTTTATTCCTTCTTTGTCATCTGGGACTCTGTTGGGAGCACATCTGCCTCTGAGTTGGAGGATGTTGAAGATTCTCTGCACAGATCTGTGCTGGTAAATTATTACCGGTAAGTTGTTATTCATTTGAGGGAGCTTGCTTTGAGTACATTATCCTTTCCAATGACCGTACAATGTTTTGACATGTTCAAAGCTTGAGAATGGCAATCTTGCTTTTAACAATTTTACTAGGCTTTAATTTAATTATATATTGATAATAATGGAGAAAGCCAACTTCATGTAGATGGAGAGCACCAGCAGTAGAGTGAGAGGGAAATAGAGAGTTTTGAACTAATTCCACAGGATCTTGGTAAGGTTGTGCCTGGAACAATAGGACCCTAGTTCAGGAGGGTTATCCATATTCTAAAGAGAGTGAAGGATCACCAGATGATAAGTATGTCGAATAGAAGAAATTAAACAGATTCAGCCTGTACTTTCAGGAGGTTAGAAAGGTGAACTCATTGAAATATACAAAGGTAGATGTGGAATTAATTTTTCTCCTGGCTGCACTGCCTGGGACTGGGGGCTGCAGTTCTGAAAATTAGGTCAGAAATGAGGAGAAATCATGACAAAGACTGATAGACTGTTAGATAATAAGGGAATGAAATGCTACAGTGCTGCTGCAGAAAGCGGTGCTGAGCTGAAAGTTCAGCCATGGCCAGGTGCAGGCAGGAGAGGCAGTGTGACTGCTCCTGCTTCTTTTCATGTTCTTGTGTCTTCCACCAACCTGAGAGCCTGGAGATCCATTCCATGTTTTCATTGTGTTTGATCAGGGAGCTGTGGCTGAGAAGACAAGGACCAAGAGAAGCACTTCAGCCTCCAGCAATTTTTGTTTTTGACATCCCTGCAGGGCCAAGGAGCAGAGCTTTTAAACTCAGGTTGGGGTGAGATCAGAGCAGCATGGCATAATGAAAGTAAAAACTTACTCGAGGGCTACTCTTGGATAGGACCCCCAGCTTTTACTAAACTTAACATGCATCTCAGTTGTCTTAAAGTGAATGAGGGGACATGCAATTCATAGGATTCTGAAAAGCATTTTAAAGTGGTGTCCAGTTACGCAGCAGTCATAATGTTGTTTAGAACGTGACACTAAGTTGCAGGCTTCCAAAATCACATGCTAACTTGCCCTTTCTACCAGGCAAGAGAGCTAAACGACGAACAACCTGCTGGAGGAACTCAGCTGGTCGAGCAGCTTATGTGAACTTGATGCTGTTCAGCTGAGATCCTCCAGCAGATTGTTTGTTGTTCCTGATTCCAGCAACTTACGTTTCCAGAAGGCCTAAATATTTTAAACCATCAACATAAAAGTTTACACATTGCAAGCTGATTGGCCTGTTCCAGTAAGTCTTAGTGATATTCTGAGAAGATCCTAAATTTTAATAGTTATTACTTCATAACAATAAATGTATAATAGAAGAAGAAATAGGAAAGGAAGAAAGATAAGTCAAAATCACAGAAATTTAAAAAAATATCTTTTATTTGAGTATGTTTATCCACATAATCATTCCTAAAACAATTTTGACATTAAAATATAGGTATCTTGTAATACTGGCAATACTTGGGCCTTCTTAAACACTCACAGTGTTAGAATGGAAAATATATTTTTAAGATTAACTATAGAGCATGTTGTTTAGCTAAAATAGTAGAAACACAAACAATTATACCTTTAAAGCAGAATATAAACTGGCGTCTGGTTTCTTGTAGGAAAGGAACATCCCATTTATAGTCATTTGTTTGACTATGGTATTTTCATATTTGTGCCTGAATCTATGAAGAAACGAGGGAAATGCTGAATCGATTCATCACTGATTTGTAGATTTTATTTCAAATAAGAGCCAGGAATTACTTAGATCTTTGGTTTTATGCTGTGAAAGTAGGTGACCATTCCCATAATTTTGGAATTCCTCATCTTGATCTTTTCTTTTCGATTTGAATCCTAATCAGAAATTTTAACCATGAATGAAAGTTGAGAGGTTATAATGACAGCATTGAAAAAAATTGCCCACAGTGTACCTCCCATGTGACTTTAAAGGATTCCATCCCTTAAACACTTTTATTCAAACAGACTGTTCCCAATTTATTTGCTGTTCCCACTTTAATGCATGGAGTCAGGTTTCCCAGACTTTTGTATACCCAGCAATGACAATGGGATAGAGTGGCCAAGTATTCCAACAGTGCAGTGGGAAAGAGGAGCCACAGTAAATACCAGCATTTTCAAATGTCTTCTTAGGTGAGTAAGGTACAGGTCCTGAAGGACTGAGTTCTGTGGAATAATTGTAACCTCTCACTAACACATTTTGTTTCCCACCTCTGGGCCAGTTGTGGATCCAATATGCCAGTCTCCTTTGGATGTCATGTATACTTTGCCAGTCTGCCTTATGGCACATTCTCAGAATCCTTGCTAAATCTTTGTAGGCTGCCGTGGTTGACCGTCCTTCACCACCACTGTGACACCATGTCACAATGCAATCTTGTTCAGCTCTAACATGGACAATTTGACTGCACAGATTTCAATGAAGACCTTTTATTGGAGCCTAGAGGATTTATACATTATACTTTGCTGAGGCCAAGGAACATTGCTCCTTGATTGCATTGATCAGATATGACTTCCTGCTTAGCATCTTTGTCCTCGCCATCTCCTGCCTCTATGTCCTGCTTTGGGTGCCTTCCGGTCATCTTTCTGAACGAGCTACATTCCAAAGGGAACACTCACTAATGCATCAAGACTGGGAACAACTGAAATCAGGAGAAACTCCCTCAGCAAGCAGCACACCGATCACTATACTTTCGCAATTTCAAGATAATTTCAAGATAGAAGGCATCACACACATGTAAAATCATGGCAAAAGGACAATAAGATTAATTAAAAGCTAATATTAAATTAGCAAATGATTCTTGTTAAAAACACTTCTGGGGAGTTCTTCCTGCAGTTGAACACATGTGAAGTTAAACTGGAGCTTGTGCTAATGTCGAAATACAAAATGGTAGTTGTGGTGTCAAATCAGTGTATTGAGTGAGATCATAATCCCCCAAGTTGGCATTCATAGTAGCATGTATATCAACACTCCCACCAAGACAGTGTTCTGTGTGAACCTCATTATAAGTATTCATGTATGTATTTAATGCCATTTTGGAAACATTCCAGTATCCATATAGATTCCAGGAATAAATTCTGTGGCCCCTTGATTAATATCAATTGGCTGCAAGTTTTCAATCAAGGGTGTTAAAATTACTCAAACTGAAATATAGTCAACTGAGTTCATTGATATGTCAAAATATATTTCATCTAAGTAATTTAGAAACCACAGTTTAATTCACACTATATGCATATATCATAACAATAATCCAGTCCAAGAATATCCATATTCATCTCCCAGAGTCCACTTGGGCTTTCCAACAGCCTTTAATCACAAGGAAGATGCAAGCTATAACTATTATGAATCCTGATACACAAGTCTGCAACATTGTGATATTATTGAGATAAATCTTGTGCTGTCTAAAATTACTAATGTTCTTTGTCAATCTCTCTGGCCTTTCCTGAGTGGTACCACAATGAATTGTTCCGCTTTAACAAATGAATTCAACTGGAACGGGAGAAGTATAATCTCCTCTGAAGACTTGAAAATTACTACTTAGAGTTTGAGAAAAATATTTAAGAGGATATTTTAATGTTAATGTGTGAAAATATTGGAATGAGTGGTTTGCTTGTTTGTAAACCTAGAGGCCTGAAATATTTTAATGCACTTTTGGCTGGCTGCTCACCCAGGACTCCTACCTTGGCACCCTTGACAAGCCAACCAACTCTGACTGAGGTTGGTTTGTCTGTGTTGCTCTTCCTTGTCCAAAAGAATTCACTGGCATCAGACTGCAATAGGCTATGGCAGGTCTTTAATACTGTCACCTCCTACAAAGTAAAACCACGCAACACAGTACTGTGCAAAAGTCTTAGGCACATATACATAGCTCGGGTGTCTATGATAGTACTGTGATAATTTTGTCTATTGCACTATACTGTTGCCACAAATAAAATAAATTTTTGAGAGATGTGCATGATGATAAACCTGATTCCGATGTGGGCCTCTATTGTGGACTGAGAATGGGAAGTGGGTAGGGAGAGGGGAATCATAGTTGGGAAAAGGGGAAGGGAGAGCGGAGGGACTGGGAAGCACCAGAGAAACATTCTGTAATGATCAACAAACCAATTGTTTGGAAACAAATGACCTTGCCTGGTATCTCAGGGTTGGGTGAGTCTACACCCTCGCCACCCTCTGCCCCGGCACCTCTTCTCTGCCACCTGTCGCACACCCCTCCCGCGATGCTTCACCCTGGCCATTCCAGCCAACCCAGATTTAGAAATGCTCTCCGCAACAAATACAGGTGTAACACGCTGTAATGTCACACAGGACTGTGCAAAAGTCTTAGTCACCCTAGCAGCATATAAATGGCAAAGACTTTTACAATGCATTGTATGTGACAAAAATGTTTTGCCCCCACCCCCCCCCCAGAGGAGCTCAATGCCTTTTATGTTCACTTTGACTGACAGAACATGGAGACACCTTTACAAACTCCCTCAGTCCCTGACTACCCTGTGATTTCAGACTTTGAGGCCAATGCAAGAGCATCATTCAGGGGATCTCAGAGAGTGTACTTGGCCTAGTACCTGTGCTAATCAAATGGCCGTAGTGTTTACTGATATCTTTCACATCTCACTTTGCCTGTCTGAGGTATCCACCTGCTTCAAGCAGGCTTCAATTATACCGGTACCCAAGAAGACAGCATCCTGCCTCAAAGTAGGCTCTCATCCAGTAGCACTGACAGTACTCTGATGAAGCGCTTGGAGAGGTTGGACATGAAACTTGTCAACTCCTGCTCGAGGAGCAGCTTGGATCCGCTCCAATTTACCGGCCGTCAGAGCAGCTCCACAGCAGATGCCATTTCACTGGCTCTTCACTCAACCCTGGAACATCTGGACAGTGAAGAATCACACATCAGGGTGCTATTCATTGACTACATTTCTTTATTCAACACTAATATCCCCTCTAAACTAATTAACAGGCTCCAAGACCTAGGCCTTAATACCTCCTTGTGCAATTGGGTCCTTGATTTCCGCACTTGCAGACCCCAGACTGTTTGGATTGGCAACAACATCTCCTCCATAGTCACCATCAACACAGGTGCACATGACTGTGTGCTCACCCCCTGCTATACTCGCGTTATAATTATGATTGTGAGGCCAAGCACAGCTCCAGTGCCTTATTTACATTTGCTTATGACACCACTGTTGTAGGCTGAGTCAAAGGTGGTGGTAAATCAGCAGATAGGAGGGAGATTGAAAATCTGGATGTATGGAGCCACACCAACAACCTTTCACTCAATATCAGCACCACCAAAGAGCTGGTTACTGACTTCAGGAGGAAACTGGAGGTCCATGAGCCAGTCCTCATCAGGGTATCAGAGGTTGAGAGGGTCAGTAAATTTAAATACCTTAGTGTTATAATGTCTTGGGTCCAGCAGGCAAACGTCACTACAAAGAAGCACCTCAGTGCCTCTACTTTCTTAGAAGTTTGTGAAGATTTGCCATGTCATCTAAAACTTTGACAAATTTTGATAGATGCACTGATCTCCCTACTGGCACTTATCCTTGTAAGCAGAACAAGTGCTACACATGCCCCTACACCTCCTCTCTCACCACCGTTCAAGGGCCCCAAATGGTCCTTCCAGGTGAGGCAATACTTCACCTGTGAGGCTGTTGGGGTTATCTATTGTATCCGGTGCTCCCGGTGTGGCCTCCTGAATGTTGGTAGGACCCTACGTAGATTGGGAGACCGCTTCGCCGAGCTTCTAAACTCCGTCGGCCAGAAAAAGCAGGATCTCCCAGTGGCCAACCATTTTAATTCCACTTCCCATTCCCGTTCTGACATATCCATCCATGGCTTCCTCTACTGCTACGATGAGGCCACTCTCAGGTTGGAGGAACAACAGCTTATATTCCATCTAACCTCCAACCTGATGGCATGAAAATTGATTCCTTGAACCTCCGGTAATGACCCCAGCTCTCCTTCATCATTCCCTATTCCCATTTCCCTCTCTCACCTTATCTCCATGCCTGCCCATCACCTCCCTCTGGTGCTCCACCCCCTTCCATTTCTTCAATGGCCTCTGTCCTCTCCTCTCAGATTCCCCCTTCTCCAGCCCTTTATCTCCTCCACCAATCGACTTCCCAGCTCTTTACTTCATCCCTCTCCCTCTCCTGATTTCACCCATCACTTACTATTGTATTTCTTCCTTCCCTCCCCCACTTTCTTGCTCTGCCTTCCCGACTTTTTTCTCCAGTCCTGATGAAGGGTCTTGGCCCAAAAATGTCATCTTTTTACTCTTTTCCATAGATGCTGCCTGACCTGCTGAGTTCCTCCAGCATTTTGTGTGTGTTGTTCAATATTACTCGCTTGTTTATTTATTATTTTGTTTATTTTATTTTTTGTATTTGCACAATTTGTTGTCTTTTGTGCAACTTCGGTTGTTTGTCCATCTTTGCTGTGTGCAGGTTTTCATTGATTCTATTGTGTTTCTTTGTATTTACTGTGAGTGCCCACAAGAAAATGAATCTCAGCATTGTATATGGTGACCTGTATGTATTTTTATAATAAATTAACTTTGAACATGGGAGCTGCTGCTAGTTCGTTTCAAATTACAAAGATTACTGAAGTCCTGAAGTTTGAGTTGAGCCCCAAGCAGCTTCATTCGTGATGTAAACACTGCACTGCAGTGGAAAATAGTGAACAATATGGCACACAGGTGTTATCTAGTCAGTATGAATTTGGTCTTTATGATTTATTTTCCCCAAAAGCATTTGCATTTACATTTTTCCCAAAAGCACATAAAAAAGTAGTGAATTTGGGACATCCTCACCCTAAAGGATTATGACTGTGGTTTTCCCCCATTCTGAAGCATTGAATTGCACCCTGTGTGTTTACAGATAGCAGCTAGTTGCAGTGCTCACAGCACCCAGGTGATTGACTGCTGCCAGCAGGGTCCGCTCAGTTAGCGTAGCCTCTCCAAGGCAATGCATTGGGGCAGCAGTGCTGCCATGGAGCTGAGAGAAATCAGGGTGCGAGGGTCAGGGTTATGGGGGAGTTGAACTCACCATGTATCGGGATTTGGGGAGGTTACTACAGACAACGGGGTCTCCGGGGCCATTTGTTGGAACTTTTGGATCTGATGCTGCAAACTTTCTCAGAGCCGCTCACATGCAGAAACATAGAACGTGAAGATAAGCTGAGTGTAAGATTAGTCATCTAGTTTTTAAGTCACATGCATTTCTCCATTGCTGTGTGAATTAGTTCTTGTTTAGCAGTTGATAAGTCAGAGCTGTTTGATCCACTTTGTGGGAGAATGCAGAGTATGTGCCAAGCACGTCATGATACCATGGTGTGCACTAAGCATGAAGGGAAATGACAGCTATACTCAGATGAATCCTTGCCAGATGTGCCTAGTCTAATTTCCTGCTGTGAAGAACGTTAGGGGCAAAATGCTTATCACTTGCAAATTAGATATAAAGAAGTTACAACTAAATCTATTTTCTAGGCTGCAGTTATTTTTCCCTCAGTAAGTTCCATTTCTTTAGCCACAAGAAAGGACAGCAGACATACTTTTAAGAGATCCATCACACGCATAATAATAATTTGAAAATCAGGTGAGTAAACCAGTCCCATTTTTGTCATTAATAAAGCATCCTTTGAAGTATTTGTTTATTTTTTAATACATCTCAATTGTTTTCATTTGTTTAGATCTCTGTTTCTAGATGCATTATTAATAATTAGACCATAGACAATTGAGAGGAGATTTGATAGAGTTATACAAAATTACAAGGGGTATAGATAAATGCAAGCAGGCTTTTTCCACTGAGGTTGGGTGGGACTACAACTAGAGGTCATGGGTTAAGGGTGAAAGGTGAGAAGTTTAAGGGGAACATGAGGGGAAACTTCTTCACTCAGAGGGGCATGAGAGTGTGGAATGAGCTGACAGCACAAGTAGTGCATGCAAGCTCGATTTCAATGTTTAAAAGAAGTTTGGATAGATACATGGATAGTAGGGATAAGGAGTACTGTGGTCTCGGTGCAGGTCAATGGGAGTAGGCAGTTTAAATGAGTAGGCATGGACTTGATGGGCTGAAGTGCCTGTTTCTGTGCTGTACCTCTCAATGACTCTATGACTCTAAATGATTAATGTGCTCATATTTAATTTATGCCTGTGCTGTTTTAACACAGACATTCACTCTGTTGAACCATTACGTTTTCTGTTAAATGTTATGTAAGGGGTTTCTTCTTTATGTTACTGCGTATGTTAATCAAAATGGCTTCTTGGTTATGTTAAATGCTGAGAAGGCTCTCTCGCTGCCATTTGTTTGGGTTATCCTGTTGTTAAGAGAGTGAATGAACCAATGGGTATCCACGTTATTCTTCTTTTGCGGTGATATGCTGCCTCATGGCTAGGAAACAGGGGTTTTGGCGGGGAGTTGGAGGGGAGATAGACGGGAAGACAGACGTGCTGGGAGTGCTCTGGTCGATCACTGCGGGTTTTCCCGAGCTACGAGTCGGGGGGTTGGAGCAGATCGCAGGGGAAGAAGGAAGGTCCCGAGCTACGAGTCGTGGGGTCAGAGCGGATCGCAGGGGAAGAAGGAAGGTCCCGAGCTACGAGTCGTGGGGTCGGAGCGGATCGCAGGGGAAGAAGGAAGGTCCCGAGCTACGAGTCGTGGGGTCGGAGCGGATCGCAGGAGAAGAAGGAAGGTCCCGAGCCCCAACTGTGTGTGCACGAAGAAACTGAACTTTGATAAGTCTGGCGCCTTTTTTGTTTCCATTCATTCCTTTTTGTATTGTACCTTTATTAATTTCATGGTCCAAGTAAGATTTATAAAGTGTAATTTGTAAAACGTACATTGTGTGCTGGCTGATGATTGATGTTTGAGGCCGTATCAGGTGGCATTGCACAGCAACCGACGCAAACGTGAGACAGGGTTGGGCGGGGGACAGGGCCTGCCCTAGATACGTATGAGCCGATATAGCTGAGTTACAATTCACAATTGTGAAAAGCCCAGGCTGCTGACAAACTTCTAACTGCCCCACTCTGGACTTCTAATGTTACAACATAATCTGATATAAATGGCAAGATCACAGTTTGTATATCATTATGAGTTTCACTGTTGAGATAGGGAGTCATCTCACTCTGAAAACAAAAGCACTGGAGTGGCAGCAAGATTTGGAGCAGGTGCAAGTGCAACATGTGGAGGTTAGTTCTCATTCTGCGCAGTTTCCCGCTGTTAAAAGGCGTTAAACTACCCCCAGTGAGTTTGAAAATACTGCAAAGATTGTCGGTTAGCCATTCCATTTTCATCACCATCAAATTATTTTATGGTGTTGCCTCATGGTTTGAGGATTTCACTTTTTCGTTTAATGGTTATTGTACCAATTACAACTTGCGAGTTGTAGGAAAGTGGATTGAGGGTGATCTTTGTGAAAGATGGCACAGGCTCGAAGGACTGAATGGCTTCAATTTGCTGTTATTTCAGAATCAGAATCAGGTTTACTATCACTGACATACATATGTCATAAAATTTGTTGTTTAATGGCAACAGTACAGTGCAAGGTAGAGAGAATTGCTGTAAGAACATAATGCATTGGAGCAGAATTAGGCCATTTAGCCCATCAAGTCTGCTCATTCATTCCATCATGGCTGATTTATGTTCCTTTTCAACCCCATTCTCCTGCCTTCTTCCCTTAATCTTTATCTCCCTTGCTAATCAAGAACCTATCAACATCTGTTTTAAATATTCCCAAGGACATGGCCTCCACATCCTGTTATAAGTTATATTAAAAAAGGAAATAAATAAATACTGCAGAAGAATAATAGAGAGGCTGTGTTCATAAGTACATGGACTGTTCAGAAATCTGATGACAGAGAGGACGAAGCTGTTCCTAAAACAGTGAATGTGAGTCTTCAGGCTTCTGTACCTTCTCCCCCACAATAATACTGAGCAGAGGGCATGTCCTGGCTGGAGAGAGTCCTCAATGATAGAAGTTACCTTCTTGAGGTGCCACCTTTCAACGATAACCTTGAGGGTGGGAATTTATCTTAAATCACATTCATCCCTTGCTTTACAGTTTAACAATTGCAAAAGGTGTGCTTGCCTGAAAAAAAGTGAAGGATTTGTGTGCTTGATACAGTTGCTAAGTATTTAGTTACCACTCACACTAGTTAATTCAGAATAATGGTTACCTTTATAGATATGTACATAGTGTTGGCCCAAAGGACAAGGGTCACAATGGATCTTCAAATGACCCATCTGCCTACGGTCTGTAGAGATAATTTCTCTCCTCATCCTCAGCAACAAAAGCTTGAGATGGCTCTGTTTCAAAGCATGTAACATAAACCTGCCAACTACTGTTTCCACAACTCCAATCTCTGAACAGAAGAGCAGCATTGTCCACGTCAAGGTGACCCTGACTCAGAACCTTTGTGCATCTGAATTTATCTGCATGCTGCATATGATATAAAGAGCACTGTCACAGTTTGCAATTGACGGCTGCTGAAGGGTGGCCACAGGCTTTAATCACTCAAATAATTAATATCACAAAAGCATGAAATTTTAACATATACTGAATCCTTGCTTAAGGTGGGGTGTGAAAGTCAGCTTACAAGCTCAGTTACAAGGATATTCAAAGAATTAAAGGGATGACGCATAAAGGACTGGATAGCAACATTGACAGTTGCGTGGAGGGAGAGAATGTTATGTATTATGAATATCATCAGGTGAGGCCACACAGATGGAACTAAAATGAATTACTTCTGGGACATGCGCTCTTTTTGTTACTGCTGTCTTGGAGGAGGTATTGGAGCCTGAAGTCTGAAGACTTATACTTAATGATTTATGAACTGCTTCTTCCCTTCTGCCGCCAGATTTCTGAACAGCCATGAAACCATAACATCATAAGATACAGGAGCAGAATTAGTCCACTTGGCCCATAAGTCTCCTCCGCCATTTCTTCATTGCTGATCCATTTTCCTCTCAGACCCAGTCTCCTGCCTACTCCCCACAACCCTTCAAGCTCTGACCAATCAAGAATCTATCAACCTCTGCCTTAAATATACCTGCTGACTTGGCCTCCACAGCTGCCTGTGGTAACACATTCCACATATTGACTACTCTCTGCCTAAAGAAATTCTACCTCATCTCCATTCTAAGTTGACATCCATCTATTTGAGGTTGTGACCACTGGACACATCCTGTCCACATCCACTACCTAGACTAGGCCATGGATTACTACCATAAACTGAGGGGGTACATGGACCCCTAATCTAGGCCTTTCAACAGTCAACAGGATTCAATGAGATCCCCCCTCATTCTCCTAAATTCCAGTGAGTACAGGCCAAGAGCCATCAATTGATAAGCCTTTCATTCCTGGAATCATTCTTATGAACTGCCTCTGAACACTCTCCAACGCCAGTACATCCTTTTTTAAATGGGGGGAGGAGGTTTTGACATTCTTGTTGCTGTGTGCATGATTTGTTTTTTGCACAGGTGGGGGGGTGTTGTTTTTCCATTGAATGGTTTCCATGGTTTTCTTTGTTTCATGGCTGTCTGCAAGAAGACGAATCTCAGGGTTGTATACTGCACACATACTTTGATAACACGTAATTTGAATCATACAAAAACATAGAAAACCTACAGTGCAATACAGGCCCTTCGGCCCACAATGCTGTGCTGAACATGTACTTACTTTAAAAGTTACCTAGGGTTACCCATAACCCTCTATCGTGTGAAAACTGTTCACAATACTCCAAGTGAGGCCTGGCCAGTGCCTTATAAAGACTCAGCATTGCATTCTGGCCCTTATATTTCTAGTCCTCTCAAAAGGAATGTTAACATTACATTTGCCTTCCTCACCATTGACTCAACCTGCAAGTTAACCTTTAGGGAATGCTGCACGAGGACTCCCAAGTCCCTTGGCACCTCAGACTTTTGAACTTTCTCCCTGTTTAGAAAATTGTCTATGCTTTTACTCCTTTGACCAAACATCTTCCTGACACTATATTCCATCTGCCACTAATTTTGCTGTGTCTGAGGCTGTGTGCTCTGATCTTTGACTCTCCCACCATACGAAACACCCTCTCAATGTCTACTCTGTTGAGGCCTTTCAACATTTGATAGGTTTCATGAGATCCCCCTCATTCTTCTGAGCATGAACACAGCCTCATTATTCCTTTTTCTTGGAAGCTATTTACTTATTTCTGTATTTTATAGATTTTTGTGTCTCTGCACTATACTGTTACCACAAAACAACAAACTACATGTCATACATCAGTGATAATAAATTTGATTCTTATTCTGCCTTCACACTATTTGCAATGTTCTGTGGACCTCTAAGCAGTCAATGGCAAAGAGAGCACATTTGTAGCAAATAATATTGTGAGGTATTTCAAATGTTATAATATTATCTAGAATATGCAGTTGGTGAAAAGGCAGAAGGCACAGAATTTCTAAACTGCATTAAGGAGAGCTCTTTTGGCATATATATTGCAGGACCAACGAGGTGTGCAGTTTTAGAAAAAGAGACTGAGCAGATAGGAAGAGTGCCAAAGGGAGAATGCTTTTGTGGTTGCAATCATAATTTAGTTGGACTTACAATATTTATGGAAAAGTGTAAACTAAAAATATAATTGTTCTAACCTTGGGAAAATCTAATGTTATTACATTGAAATGTTGACTGGAAACGAGCAATTGAAGGTAAATTACTCAAGAGAAATGGGAAACATTTTTAAAAATTCAAGAATTTCAAGGCAAAAGTGTATCCACAAAGAAAAAAATGTATAAAGCTAAATGTACATACGGCAAAAAAAGACAGTAAGAGAGAAGTTGAGAGCTTAATTTTGGAGAAAGCCCAGAAGAACATACATATGAAGAGTAGGAATGAACTTGCAAGGGTCAGCAGAGAGAGAGCTTGAGTAAAATACTGACAAATAAAATCAGAGAAAAGCCCAAAAATGCAGAATATAAAATATAGAATATTATAGCACAGTACAGACCCTTCAGCCCACAATCTTTTGACAACCTTTTAATCAACGTAACATTTCCCTTCCACGTAGCCCTCCAATTTTCTATCATATCAAATTAAATTTATCAAAGTATTTCTATCATTTATGTATACAATGAGCAAAGGGACTTTAGAAAGTGTGGGAATTTTAGGAAAACAAAATGTAATCAGCACACAGAGGAGAGGTGATGGGAGAAGTTAAAGCAAACTTCGCAAATATCTAAAAATAAATGGGAAGTGCTGCCTTCCAGTCGAAGGGGAAGAATATCAAATATTGCTGGAGAGAAATATACTAATAAAGAAAATATGAAGGGGTTTATCATATTTGTAAGTGGACATATAACATAGCACAGATGAAAGATATCACATACTGATTAAAAGTATCAGAAGTGGGAATTGCATTGTCTAACCATTATTTTCCAATTATCCATTCCTTCCAGAATTTGAGGGACTCAAATGCTGCTGAGGTTGGACTTCTGAATAAAAAGAGAAGGGATAAGTTGAATAATTATGGGTCAATTAGTTTATCTTCAATGGTTGGCAAATTTTTGGAATCATTTCTGAGGGACAGTGTAAATTCATTCAGTCATCAGAGATTAATCAAAGAAAATCAATACAGAGTTGTTGAACCTTTTGAGCAGGTGACAAGAGGATTGATGAGGGCAGTGTAGTTGATGTAGCATACATTTTAGTGAGCTCCACGTGACTGGGTTATCAAAAAAGTAAGTGGGTGGCAAACTGGATCCAAAATTGGCTCAGTGACAGGACACAAAGGGTAATGGCTAACAGGAAGTTGTTATCAATGAGGTTTCACTGTGCTCTATATTCAGCCTCATAGATAATGTCCCAGAATAGGTATCACTGACACTTTTTATTCAAAGAAAGTTAGCATTTTTGTCTGATGTATGATAAAGCACATATCTTTGTGAGATTTGGGGGCATCCCTAGGTGCAGAGTATGTTGCTTTTTATGTCAGCTCTGATATAGACTATTATTAAAAGTGGTATTGCACACCCTCGAGCAGTGGATGGACCAGTGCTGGTCATTGACTGGTATTTTGATTGCACGCTCAATGCCTTAATTTTGCCATAACTTAATGTATATGTAAACCATTATAGCAAAGCCAAGCAATGATAAAAGCAACTTACTGTGGACATGAGCCTTGATTCCTGTGTGGAAATGCTTTATTTCAGGAAGCAGCTTTGCTGCATATATCAGCAGGTGTCTGTTTGATGCAAAAATCAGATTGTTTTTCTCTCTAAGGCGACATAGAGCCTTGAACGTGCCCTTTGGACCTCAATGACTGTGCTGAGCGTAATACCAATTTAATCTAATCCTTTCTGACTGCCCGTGATAGCATAACAATCCATATAATTCCCTTCCATGCATAGTCATGTGTCTAGCTAAAAGCCTCTTGAACACCTCTGTCGTCTCCTCTTCCTATTTCAGGCTGAATATTCCAAGTACCTAATTCTTGCTGATTAAAACTCTTGCCCCAGACATCTCCTTTAAACTTCCCTCCTTTTGTTTTGATTACTAAGGCTCTGGCCTTTAGTATTCAACCTTTTGCAGATGTGAGTCTTTGAAGCTCTTCTTTGAAAGGTAGGGAAATCAATGGTTTTGAATGATTTCAGACATTCTTGATAATCAAAAGAATGAAAGATTACTTTGTCAATCCCCATGGATTTAACAGTCTGCAACGTGTTCTCCTGGTCATGAAACATCTCCTAAAATATTTAAATTTCAGGCTAGTGAAGTCAACTCCCTACACTTATTAATATTCATATTTACAGGTATCTCCGTTGTACACATGTAACCAATCTCCATTACCTTTGTAAGAGTATATACATTTTCAGCATAAGGATGAGATCCCTAACTCTTCAGCTAAGGTCAGTCAACTCTACCTCTAATTGGGGATAAGACTTTTCCTCCCTTCCTATTCCAGAACCACAATTTATTGCTTTCTCTGGCATTACCTACTTGATATGTTTAAGAAAGGAAAGTATCTCACATACCTTTTAACTATTTTATTAGCTTACTTAACTATAATCAAGGAATTTGGGCACTGCTCCATGGACTTCCTGTCCTCCAAACTATTCATTATCCTCCCAGTTATTGCATGTTCCCTTACCTTGTTGCAGAATTCAAAATGCATTACCTCATGCTTCAAAGAATGAAATTCTGTTTGCTACTTTTTAATCTAAAATTTTCTTCCTCACTGTCAATGACTACAAATAACAAAAGATACCTATCAACATTTTCCCCCCACCACAAAGACAATTTTGAATAAAATTTTCCATACTTAGAGATTACTTTATTTGTCACATGCACATCAACACATATAGTCCTTTGCATTAACGACAACACATTCTGAGGACGAGCTGAGGATAGACTGGAAGTGTCGCTGTGCTTCTGGTGCCAATACTGTAAACATGCCCACAACTTACTAGCCCTAACTCGTACATCGTTGGAATGTGGGAAGAAACCAGAATACCCGGAGGAAACCAATGCAGTCATGGGGAGAGCATGAAAATCCTTCTGGACTGCAGCAGGAATTGAACTTTGATCACTTTGTGAATACTTTGTGAAGCATTAAGCTAACGGCTATGCTACCAGGTTGTCCGTGTCTTCCTCAGACACATTGTTTTTTTTATTTTTTCTTGACCAGTCTGAAATGTGGGCTGTCAAAACATTTTGAACGTTTGCTGTTCTGTCATTATCCATGGTTCTTGTTCTCTCCTCAAATAATTTAATCAGGTAATTCAGGTAAGAACTTCCATTAGCAAATCTACATCAACGGCCTCTAAATAATTTTGCCTTTGTAAATTAAGGATAACATTGCCCCTTAGAACGAATTCCACTCAGGCTTAACTGGAATGTATTTATTTAGTTACCTCTTTTGTTAAACAACACCACAGAATTAACAGTCATTTAGTCCTTTGGTTCACTACTGTAGTCAGGGGCTAGAGCTTCATTGTCAGATACACGTGGTTAGGGGCAAAAAGAAAATTCAAATTAAATACATAGTTTCACAAGATAAATTGCTTCCAATGATCAAATTGAATAAAGTATTAAAATTGTTTGTTTGCAGAATTTCAATAATTCTCAGTGGGACTACTTGCATCTGTTTCTACATTGAATCTCAAGGATCGATGAGAAGTGCTTCATCACAGTGAGCTCTTGGTTACTAATTGTAACAAAGATATATTTGACAGAAGATAAAGTATAAATGTTGGTAGAAGTGAAAAGTATCAAGCTGATTTGCATTTTTAGCAGTTAATTTCAAAGCTGATTATATACCAAAGCAGATGGAAGTACAACCAAGACATGAATTATGACATGTGACATATGATAGTGTTAAACACAGAATGAATTACAGCAGAGAATACTGAGTAAATGGGAGCATATTCAAGTCAATTTTCTTTTGAAATAGCAAGAGACATGGTTAAAGATGAGGCAATGAGAAAGTCATCGGATCCGATTCATTGTGACTTCTGTAGAATTTCAAGGCCTGTCTTGCAATATATGCATGCCTTCAAAAATCTTGCATGGTCATAAGACAAAGAAATTAAAGCGATTTATAGAACGTAAATGCTGGTCCTACAAAAGCAAACTATCCAAACCACATTTACACCAGGGAGATTTATATTTAAAACTTGGCAATTTTTCAATAGCAAAAAATAGCTTAGGGATATAAAATACATCTTAATAATGGGCAAGAGCTGCCTGTAGTTTTCAAGGTTCAACAGTATATATTTCATATTCCCATAGCATACTTTGAAGTGAAATAAAGTACCACTCAACATTCATTCTTTAACTGAATGGTTAAAACTCTGTTACTTTCTATCTCATTTTTAACTCATTTTTTGAGAAATCTGACTACCTGCTGACTGGCTGTTATCTTTGCTAGGTTTTATTTATGAATTATTTATCTATTAATATTATTATTATTAATATTATTTGCTTTTTGCACAGTTTGTCTTCTTTTGCACATTAATTTTGCTTCTCATTCTTTCTCTGTAGTTTCTCATTGATTCTATTGCATTTCTTTGTTCTACAGTGAATACCTGCAAGAAAATGAATCTCAGGGTAGTATTTGGTGGCATGTATGTACTTTGATAATAAATATACTTTGAACTCTAGGTTTAGTTCCAAAACAATGTCCAATTTTTTGTCGTCGTGATGTTCTGCAAAGTGTTATATTAACTTAAGTTCTTTCTCACTCACTGAAGGGATCTTTGGCATCCTAGCATGATTGTGATCACTTTAATATAGTTTTTTATTAGGTTATCCTTTAGCATTATTTTATGATTTTATTTATAACCTGTTTCCTTCATAAGTGCTGAGACAGCAAGCTTATTGTCCAGTCCATTGGTCCAAACGGTCACAGGCCTATATTATGGTGAACACTTTTATCGTACAAGCATAAAATAGAAGAATAATTATAGAGTTCTGGTGTTTCACACAGTGAGTGGTTTAATGTACTCGTTAGAACATATCAGCTCTATAATATAAATTCTAGATGCTGCTTTATTAAACTCTAGTTAGGCAGCATCTGGAGTAGAACAAATGTCATGACACATACCAGTGATATTAAAGCTGATTCTGATTCTGTTTAATAACTGAGGAAATGCATTTAAGGTGAGCAGGCAGGTCTGTTCAAAGGTGATGTGCAAGGCAAGAGAGTGGGGGGTACCTGGACTGCGCTGCCTGGGGTGCTATCAGAAGCCGATGCAATACAGTTGTTCAAGAGGCTCTTAGATAGGCACATGGATGTCCAAGAAATGGAAGAACATGGCCTCTGTGTGGGCAAACTAGTATTTGATTACTAGTTAGTTCAACAAAACGTTGTAGGCCTAAGGACCTGTTCCTGTGCTGTAATGTTCTATGATCTATGTCTCAGCAGAGGTAACAATTAATATTAATGACTGCAAAAAAAAATGCCTGAAGAACTCAACAAGTCAGGCAGCGTCTGTGTAGGCAAGGGTTTGGTTGATGTTTTAAGTTGAGCAGGGTCTCGACCTGAAGCGTCAACCATTCCTTTGCTTCGACAGGTATAGCTCAACAAACATTTTATGTTTTTGTTCCAGATTACAGCATCTTTAGTCATTTGTGCTTTCAACAGTAATGAATGGTTTGCTAATCTAAAATCTGACCCATTGACATGCAAAAGCATGTTTCCTTCCTCCCTCCTCTCCAAGTTATTTCCCTTAATACACGGAGCTGTCTGACGTTAAGAAGCATTTTGTAACTGAGATGACAGAGTTGAAAGTTACTTTGTGGTCTTGTCCCCACTAGCTAGGAGAGATGATGAGTGGTCTGATATTGCATGTCCCATTGGTTATCCATTTGGCACTTCGTTGAGGTTGACAACTTTTGGAGATCGCTCTTTTCTTTCATATAATATCTTAATTATTTTACTTCTCCATGGATTGTCACCTTGTCATGGTGGAGAAGCTTGTGTGGTCCTGAGATCCCAAGAGCGATGCCGTCTGGAGCTATGCTCCTGGTTGGGTCACCCATGGCGGAAAGATCGAGGGTAAGGTTCCTGACGAAGAACAATCCAACCAAAACCTCAATGGTGGAAAAGGCGGACAAAGTTACTTCGAACTCAACGGCTGTGAAGGTGGATGAAGGCTGCAACAAATCCATCAGCTCCAATCGTCGTGGTTTCCATGCCACTGGAATCAGTTGGTTGATTTGTGAAGTATCGTGTGCTTCTTGGAGTGCAACATCAAGTACACGTTAAACAAATACACGCACAGGTGTCTTCGCTCTGTGGAAATGGAATGAAGACCATCATCCTTGACCTCGAGGGATAGCCATGACAATGACGAATTATTTTAACACTCAATTTTTGGCTTTACGGTTTTTAAAGAAAAGATACAGAAAATATTCATTTAAAATGTTGAATATTTAATTTATAGTTGGAAATAATTTGTTCCTCTATGAGCAATTTGTTGGCAAGGAAAATAAATTAAGTTATTAAATTCTCATTATTTTATAATTTCAATGGTTTCTATGTTCTTAATGTATTCAGAAAAATAGTAAATATAAAATTAAATACATGAGCTGTTGCATGACTCTAAATTAGATTAATTCTAAAACAGTGGAGATCAAATGTTGTGTTTGTCAACTGTGCAATAAATCTATTGACTGTCTCATGTACATGGCGATGGTATTGTGCATTATTGCAAAAAGAAAGTGACACTTAAGCTCCATTAAGAACAGAAAACTTTTTGACATTAATAGATCTAAATTTAATTTTGGTAAAATAGAATCTGCCTACACTGAGAAATTAATACAAGTTTAATAGTGCATGTGTAACAGTGCTGTAAATTGTGGAAAAGCCAATATAGAGAAAATGGCTGTTAACAGTTTCAATGCCGAATTGGAAGGTTTTGGTTTCCTGGAATGATTTCGTGTAAATACTAGCAGATCTCATGTAGTGTTGTTCACACTGAGTTAAAGAAACATAACGGAAACAAATTAGTTGGAGTTGATGTGAGGGCAAATCTGTAAAGGAAGTGCAGGTGCAATTTGCACTGACCTTATTACTCATAACATGTTGTTGTGGTTGTAATAAAGGAACAACCATGCTCATTTGCTACCAATGCACTGTGAAGTTAACATTAATTTCTGGACTATGCACAAGTGCATAGTGCACAAGTGTGGAAATACAATGGTTGCTGTTCATGGTGCCCAGCTCTTCCAATGTGCACTGTTCCTCACATATCTTCAGTCTAATGTTTATGAATCCATTGAAACATCAGAGATGTCTGAAATACTTTTCTGAGATCGTTACTCAACTTTCTTGATGTTGGCTATCTAGGATTCTTTTGAATCCAAGTGTGAAAGTAGCTGATGTGGGGAACAGTGGAATCAACAGCACATAGATGCCCAAGGATTGTAGGGATCTATTTTAGAGGTCATGTTATGCAATCATCTTTTGCACTTATCGTAAGAATTGTGTCATTATTAAACTGTCTCTTTGAAATTGCTCAAGGCAAGTCAGAGGAAATTCAATTTTTTATAGTCAAAGTTGGACAATAGGGAAATCAAGAGTCATGAGGATTGGGCAGAGAAGTGGAATAAAAACAAAACATGCAGAAAATATCAGTAGGTCAAGTAGCAACTGTAGAAGGAGGAACAGCTAATATTTCAGATCTGAAACCCTTTGACAAAACAGAGGAATTGAAACTAGTGATTGAATTACCCATGGCCTTAATGACTGACTGAACAGGCTAAGGGGCCACGTGGCCTAATCTACTGCAGTTTCCTGTGCTTATTTTTCTCTATCCTTTCTTTCCTTCTCTGCATCTTATTCTTCTCCATTGTTTCTTTCTATGCCAAGTTCCATTTCTCTTTTGCCCCTAACATTTGAGGTAGTGAGTCATCTCCTGCTACCTTTTCCAAACTTGCCTTCAACCCATGCCACTCCATTTTACGAAGTGACTCTTCTATCCATTCACATTATTCAACTTTGTCCCTTATCCTTTTCTTTTTGCTCTGTCACCCATTTTCCTACCTTTACCTTTGTCTATAACTGTATCTATTCTTCAGGTGCAAATATCATTGGTGCTAATATTCTATACTCATTACTTTCTCCAAATTCCCTATTGGCATACTCTCTCACTTGACGTCTCCTCTCTTCCCCTGGAAGTATCTGCCACATTTCCAATTGTCCCACCCTTCCAGTCTTACTATGCCATTCTATCTGTTTTCCACGTCTCCACATTCAGACCCAGGACTCTCCACAAACTCTTCCAATAGAGTTGGACATACTCAAGCCAGGCAAAAGGGCAATACAGCATTGGTATGGCTGCCTTGAAGCTCCAGTAATCAGGGTTTGATCCTGATATTGAGTGCTCTTCATGTGGATTTTGTATATTTTCCCTGTGGCTACATGGGGTTTCCTCAAGTACACTGGTTTTATTCCACCTGCCAAGAACAGCCTAGTTAATTGGGTGCTCTACATTGCCCTAGGGTAAGTAGGAGGTGAAAGGAATTGGAAGGTGTTTAGAGGTTGATCAGGATGTGAGAGGTAAAATTGGATTAGTCTGGATGGGTGGTTGGTGATTGGTGCACACACAGTTTTCTGAAGAGTTTGTTTTCATGCTGTATTGCTTATTTGATGGAGACTGAGTACAGGAGGTGGGATGTAATCTTACAGCTTTATTGAATTGAATTGACTTTGTTTCTTACATCCTTCACATACATATGAGGAGTAAAACTCTTTATGTTATGTCTCTGTCTAAATGTGCATTGTGCAATCATAGTAATTTATAATAATTTATGATAAATAGAACAGTCAAATCAGTGTGAGTTAAACAGTTTGACAGCCTGGTGGAAGAAACTGTCCCGGAGCCTGTTGGTCCTGGCTTTTATGCTATGGTACCATTTCCCAGATGGTAGCAGCTGGAATAGATTGTAGTTGGGGTGACTTGGGTCCCCAATGATCCTTCGGGCCCTTTTCTTTGTAAATGTCCTGAACCATGGGAAGTTCACAATTACAGATGTGCTGGACACCAGTCTCTGCAGAATCCTGTGATTAAGGGAGGTATAATTCCCACACCAGTCAGTGATGCAGCCAGTCAGGATGCTCTCAATTGTGCCCCTGTAGAAAGTTCTCAGGATTTTGGGGCCCATAGCAAACTTCCTCAACCAGCTGAGATGAAAGAGGTGCTGTCCTGCCTTTTTCACCACACAGCCAGTGCGTACAGACCACGTGTGGTCCTCGGTAATGTGGATGCCGAGGAACTTAAAGCTCTTTACGCTCTAAACCCCAGATCCATTGATGTCAATAGGGGTTAGCCTGTCTCCAGTCCTTCTGTAGTCCACAACCAGCTCCTTTGTTTTTGTGATGTTGAGGGAGAGGTTGTTTTCTTGACACCAATGTGTCAGAGAGATAACTTCCCTGTAGGCCACCTCATTATTGTTTGAGATTAGACCAATCAAAGTAGTGTTGTCAGCAAATTTAATTAGCAGATTAGAGCTGCGGGTGGTGACACAGTCATGGTTATACAGAGAGTAAAGGAGGGGACTTAATACACAGCCCTGAGGGGCTCCTGTGTTGAGAGTTAGAGGGGTGAAGATGAGGGACCCCACTCTCACGACCTGCCGGCCATCTGACAGGAAGTCGAGGATCCAACTGCACAAGGCAGGGTCAAGGCCAAGGTCTCTGAGCTTCCTGTTGAGTCTGGATAGAATTATAGTGTTGAATACTGAATTGTAGTCCATGAATAACATTCCACATAAGCATCCTTCTTCTCCAGATGTGTAAGGACCATATATAGAGCAATGGCTGTTGCGTCATATCAATCGGTTGTGTCAGTAGGTGAGTTGTAGGGGGTCCAGTTTTGGTGGTAGCAAGCTGTAAGTGTAATCCTTGACCAGCCTCTCAGAGTATTTGCTTATTATTGATGTGAGTGCAACAGGACGCCAGTTGTTCAGGCATGCTATCTTAGTCTTTTTTGGTACAGGGACAATGGTGGATAATTTGAAGCAGGAGGACACTCTACACTGGGAGCAGGAGAGATTAAAAATATCTGTAAACATACCTGTCAGTTGTGTTGTGCACATCCTGAATACTTGCCCTGGGATGCTGTCCGGTCCCACAGCCTTGTGATTGTCCACTCGTTGGAAACATCTGCGTACCTCAGCCTCAGAGATGACCAGGTTGCAGGTTGTAGTGGTGGCTTTCCTCGGAGGCTCAGAGTTAGCGACATCGAACCGAGCGTAAAAGCGATTGAGCTCATCTGGGAGAGAGGCCGCGATGTTGGCGGCACCACAACATTTGGCTTTGAAGTCTGCGATGGTATGCAGCCCTCGCCACAAGTCACATGAGGTATTCACTGTGAACCTTGACTCAATCTCATCCCTGTATTGTTGTTTTGCAGCCTTGATTGCTTTGCGCAGATTGTAGCTGCTTTTCTTGAGCTCCTGCTGATTGCCGGCTGTGTAAGCTCTATGTTGCACAGTGCTGCTCGCACGGTACCGTTGATCCAGGGCTTCTGGTTCGGGAAGACCCTGACCGACTTCTGGGGGCTCTCGTGAGACCATACCTGGAATATTATATGCTGCTCTAGTCACTTCACTGCAGGGAGGATGTGGTGAATCTTAGAGGTAGTTCAGGATAAAAATCACAAGGATATTGCTGGGACTGAAGGCCTTGAGTTATGAGGCGAGATTGGATAGGTAAGGAGTGTTTTCCCCACTGCGAAGAAGACTGAGAGATGACCTCACAGAGGTTTATAAAAACAAGAGAAGCATAGATCTTTTTCTTTCCACGCTAAAGGAGACTAAACCAAGAGGGCATAGCATGAAGATTAGAATGGAAGGATTTAAAAAGGATCCAAAGGATAAGTTATTCACTGAGGGTGTAGTGGGGGTACAATGCCAATGTTTAAAGGACATCTAAATAGCTACATGGATAGGAAAGGTTGAGAGCAGTGATTTCCAAACTTTTTTGTGTTACCATCCACTTGGCTCCTAGCCCACATCCCCAGCATTCCCCTTTCCCTTTCAAGACATTACATAAAAACTATAAATTATTTTGATTTATGATGCACAGTGAAAGAAAATGGGAACTACAAATTCAAAGCAGTGACAAATAATTGCAAAAATTATTCAAATCTATTTAAAGCTAAAATAAAATTATTTCCTTATTTAATTACAGTAAAAACTATTTTCATTAATAAGTTTAGAGCGTACATTAGTAGTTCAACTATTCACTACTTCATTGCTTCAGCTTTCAATGAGATGGATGGGCTTGATGGACTGATATCAGCTTCTCAACATCAGGCTGAATGTCACTCAGGAGTCTCAAATCATTCATTCAGTAATTTACAGTCAGTTTCATTGCTTTGGAAGAAGTTGGGTGACTGCACTGAAACCGTGCTGCACTAAATGTTGGGAAGGCAATAAAGAACCTCTTGACCTTTTCTGCAGTGCAGGATAGCGTTCAGAGATTTCTTTCTGCAACCATAAGTCTTGATATGACTTTTTTGAACCTTGGCTTCAGCTCAAAGTCATTTTGCAGTGAGATCAGTTCTTTCTCCATCCTTCCTGTTAGTTCCTCATTACAAGTGATCAGAAATGGATTTATCACCCAATCTGGAATGAGAATTGAGAGAAGATCCTGAACTTTCCCTGACATGTATAAAATTATGCAGTTCACCCTGTGGGCACAGTATAGTAGAAGATTATCATCTGGTATTCATTCTTTCTCTTTCAACTCAGAGGGGCTCATAAATTGGAAAAGGTTGCAACAGCCAAAAGGGTTAACTTGGGCAGAAATGTGGAGACAACTGATTTGACTTAGGTAAGAGTCACTTAATTTCCTTGAAATTGAAGATTGATTTAATTAAACTTTGTGAATAATTCAAATGAAGCACATGAGGATTATAAAGAAGCCAGGAAAGAATTAAAGAAGGGAATTGGGAAAGTCAGGAGGGGCCATGAAAAATCTTTGTCAAATAGGATTAAGGTGAATCCCAAGGCATTCTATACATGCATCAAGAGCAAGAAGATAATTAGGAAGAGGGTGGGACGCTCAAGAATAAAGGGGGAACATTTGCCCGGATGCGGTGAATGTGAGTGAGGCACTTAATGAGTTCTCTCCTTCAGTATTTACTGAAGAAAAGGACATGGAGAACCAGGAGATCAGTGCTGAGAGTATAAATAAGTTAGGGTATTTAGAGGTCAAGGGGGAGGAAGTGTTGGGCCTCCTAATCAGTGTTATGGTGGTTACGTCACCAAGACCAGATGTGATTTACCCCAGTTTATTGAATGAGGCAAGAGACAAGATTGCTGGGCCCTTGACTTGTATCTTTGTGCATCTCTAGCCACAGGTGAGGTCTTGAAAGACTGGTGAGTGGCTAATATTGTACCTCTACCTAAGAAAGGAACAATGGAAAATCCTGGGAACTGTAGACCGGTGAGTCTCACATCAGTTGTAGGGAAATTGTTGGAGAAAATTCTTAGGGATAGGAAATCGTGTTCCCTCAGACCCTGTGGGAGACAAGTGCAGAAATTGTCGGGGCCCTAGCAGAGGTATTTAAATCATCCTTAGCGACAGGAGAGGTACCAGAGGACTGGAGGATATTCAATGTTGTTCCGCTGTTTTTAAAAAAAGGCTCTAAATATAAAGCCGGAAGTTATAAGCTGGTGAGTCTGACATCATTTGTGGGAAAGTTATTGGAAGGTATTCTAAGGGATCAGGTATATAAGTATTTGAATTGAATTGACTTTATTTCTTATATCCTTAACATACATGAGGAGTAAAAACCTTTTATGTTACGTCTCCGTCTAAATGTACAAGTGCAATTTATAGTAATTTGTAATAAATGCTATGTACAACAGGACAGTCAATATAGCATATAAAAAATTGTATCAGCGTGAATTAATCAGTTTGATGGCCTGGTGGAAGAAGCTGTCCTGAAGACTTTTGGTCCTGGCTTTTATACTGCGGTACCGTTTACCGGAAGGGAACAGCTGGAACGGTTTGTGGTTGCGGTGACTCGGGTCCCCAATGAACCTTCGGGCCCTTTTTACACACCTGTCTTTGTAAATGTCCTGAATAGTGGGACGTTCACATTTACAGATGCATTGGGCTGTCCGCACCACTCTCTGCAGAGTCCTGTGATTGAGGGAAGTACAGTTCCCATACCAGGCAGTGATGCAGCCAGTCAGGATGCTCACAATTGTGTCCCTGTAGAAAGTCTTTAGGATTTTGGGATTCATGCCAAACTTCTTTAATTGTCTGAGGTGAAAGAGGTGCTGTTGTTCTTTTTTTTAACCACACAGCCGATACGTACAGACCACGTGAGATTCTCAGTGATGTGTATGTCGAGGAACTTAAAGCTGTTCAGCTTCTCATCCCCAGATCCATTGATGTCAATAGGGGTTAGCCTGTCTCCATTCCTCCTGTAGTCCACAACCAGCTCCTTTGTTTTTGTGACATTGAGGGAGAGGTTGTTTTCTTGACACCAATGTGTCAGGGTGATGACTTCCTCTCTGTCAGCTGTCTTGTTATTATTTGAGATAAGGCCAATCTATGCAGTGTCGTCAGCAAATTTAATTAGCGGATCAGAGCTGTGGGTGGCGACACAGTCATGGATATACAGGGAGTAAAGGAGGGGGCTTAGGACTCAGTCCTAAGGGGCTCCAGTGTTGAGGGTCAGAGGGGCAGAGGTGAAGAAGCTCGTTCTTATTACCTGCTGGCGATCTGACAGGAAGTCCAGGATCCTGCTGTACAAGGCAGGGTGAAGGCTGAGGTCTTTGAGCCTCCTGTCAAGCCTGGAGGGAATTATGGTATTGAACACTGAACTGTAGTCCAAGAACAGCATTCTCAAATAAGCATCCCTCTTCTCCAGGTGTGTAAGGATAGACATGAACAGATTAAGGACAGTCAGCATGGCTTAGTGCGTGGTAGGTCATGTCTAACCAATCTTATAGAGGTTTTCAAGGAAGTTACCAGAAAAGCAGATAAAGGCAAGACAGAGGATGTTGTCTACATGGACTTTAGTAAGGAATTTGATAAGATCCTGCATGGGAGGCGAGTCAAGAAGGTTCAGTCGCTCGGCATTCAGAACGAGGTAGTAAATTGGATTAGACACTGGCTTTGTGGGAGAAGCCAGAGAGTGGTAGTAGATGGTTGCCTCTCTGACTGGAGGCCTGTGACTAATGTTGTGCTGCAGGGATCGGTGCTGGGTGCTTTGTTATTTGTCATTTATATCAATGATCTGGATGATAATGTGGTTAACTGGATCAGCGAGTTTGAGGATGACACCAAGATTGAGGGGATAGTTGACAGTGAGGAAGACTGCCATGGCTTGCAGTGGGATCTGCATCTGCTGAAAAATGGCAGATGGAACTTAATACTGAAAAGTGCAAGGTTTTGCACTTCGATAGGACCAAACAGAGTAGATCTTACAGCGTAGGAGTGTGCTAGAACAAATGGATCTGGGAATTCTGGTCCATAATTAGTTGAAAATGGTGTCACAGGTAGCTAGGGTCATAAAGAAAGCTTTTGGCACATTGGCCTTCATAGATCAATGTATTGAGTACAAGAGATAGGATGTTATATTGAAGGTGTAAAAGACGTTGGTGAGGCCTAATTTGGAGTGTTTTATGTAGTTTTGGTCACTTACCTACAGGAAAGATTGGAAGAGGTTGAAAGAGTGTAGAGAAAATTTACAAGAATTTTGCTGGGTCTGGAGGACCTGAGTTATAAAGGAAAAATCAATAGATTAGGACTGTATTCTTCAGAATGTAGAACATTGAGAGGAAATTTGATAGGGGTATACAAAATTATGAGGGGTACTGACAAGGTAAATACAAGTAGGCATTTTCCACTGAAGCTGGGTGGGTCTACAACCAGAGTTCATGACTTAAGGGTGAAAGCTGAGAGTGCAGGCAAGCTCAATTTCAATGTTTAGGAGAAGTTTGGGTAGGTAAACAGATAGTAGGGGTATGAAGGGCTATGGCCCTGGTACAGGTCAAAGGGAGTAGGCCTTTAAATGTTTTCAGCATAGCCTAGATGGGCAGAAGGGTCTGCTTCAGTGCTGTACTTCTCTATGACTGTGTATTTGGAAACCCATGCCCTAATTAGGGAGTTCCAGCATGGCTTTTTGCACAGCTGTTTGTGCCTTACTAACTTGATTAAGTTTTTTGACAAGGTGCCAAGAGAGATTGATGAGGGTAGGGCAATGGATGTTGTCTACATGGATTTTAGTAAGGTGTTTGACAAAGCCCCTCATGGGAGGATAATCCAGAAGATTAAGATGCATGGGGTCCATGGCGAATTGGTTCGACCATAAGGTAAGACCATAAGATGTGATTGATTGCCATTCAATCATGGGCTGATCCAATTCTTCCAGTCACCCCCACTCCCCAGCCTTCTCCCCATACCCTTTGATGCCCTGTCTAATCAAGAATCTATCTATCTCTGTCTTAAGTACATCCATTGACTTGGTCTCCACAGCTGCTTGTGGCAAAAAACTCTGTAATTTTTCTTCTCCAGATAGCCATAAAACCAAGAAAGAAAAGAGAAGAACAACAGCACCATCATCAACCCCAAATCCCTACTCCCCACACAAAAAAGAAAAAAGAAACAGAACAGACACATCAACTCTCAAATCTCCCGTCCCACACAAAAAAGGTGAAAGATCGTGTGAAAAGCATTGTAAATAATTTTTAAAAATGAGACTGGTAAAAGTCTATAGTCCAAGTCCACATCCAAAATGCAGAAAACTGGGTGACATAACATTCTCCGGGACCAGAGGCAGATTTTCCCTCTCCGTAGCAGAGTGATTTCACCAGTGATCAAACGGCAGTCTCCCGTTTCTGGTAGCAGAGTGACCTCATTAGCAAGTAAAAGGCAGTTTCCAGTCTGTAGCAGAACAATCCCACCAGCAATCAAAAGGTAGGCAGCCGGCACTCACCGTCCTGTATAAGTGGAATTCCGCAGGGATCTGTGCTGGGATGACTGCTGTTTGTGATGTCTATAAATGACTCAAATGAAAATGTAGATGGAGGGTTAGTAAATTTGCAGATGATATTGAGTTTTGTTGACTTGTGGATAATGTAGAGGACTGGTAAAGAATACAGCATGATGTAGATCAGTTGCAGAAATGGGCTGAGAGATGGCAGATGGATTTTAACCCAGATAAATGTGTGGTGTTGCAAATCACTAGGACAAATGTAAGGAGACAGTACACTGTTAAGGGCAAGATCCTTGACTGCATTGCTGAGCAGAAAGATCTTGGGTGTACAGGTGGCTGTACAGGTCGATAAGGTGGTTAAGAAGGTTTATGAAATACTTACTTTTATTAGTTGAGGCACTGAGTTCAAAAGTCAGGAGGTTATGTTGCAACTTTATAAAAGTCTGGTTAGACCACATCTGGAGTATTTTGTACAATTCTGGCCATCCCACTATAGGAAGGATGTTGAGGCTTTGGAGAGAGTGCAGAAGAGCTTTACGAGGATGTTCAAGTCAAGTCAGGTCAAGTTTATTGTCATTTCAACCATAAACTGTTGGTACAGTACACAGTAAAAACGAAGAAACATTCCTCCAGGACCCTGGTGCTACATGAAACAACACAAAACTACACTAGACTATGTGAGACAGCACAAGGCTACACTAGACTAGGTAAAACAACATAAAAACTGCACGAGACTACAGATCTGCACAGGACTACATAAAGTGCACAAAACAGTTCAGGGCAGTACAATAATTAATAAACATGACATTACAATACCGTTAGCTTTGAGGGTGCAGCGTGTGGTGTAAATGTCTATAATAGCGGGAAGAGAGACCCCGATGATCTTCTCAGCTGACCTCACTGTCCGCTGCAGGGTCTTGTGATCCGAGACTGTGCAATTCCCGAACCAGGCAGTGATGCAGTTGCTCAGGATGCTCTCGATAGAACCCCTGTAGAATGTGATGAGGTTGGGAGGGTGGGAGATGGACTTTTCTCAGCCTTCGCAGAAAGTAGAGACGCTGCTGGGCTTTCTTGGCTATTGTCTGGTTATGAGGGCATGTGCCATTATGAGAGTTGGATAAACTTGAGTTGCTTGCTCTGGAGTGCCAGAGGCTCAGAGTAGATCGGATAGAGGTTTACAAGATTATCAGAGCCATAGATAGAGTGGAGAGAGGGCATCTGTTTCCCAGGCTTGAAATCTCTAATACCAGGGGGCATGCTTTGAAGGTGAGAGGGGGTAGGTTCAAAGGGGATGTGAGGGGTAAGTTTTTTCCTCAGAGTCATCAATGCCTGGAATGTGCTGCCTGGTATGGAGGTAGAGGCAAGTACATTAGAGGCTTTTAAGGGACGTTTGGATAGGCATATGGATGTAAGGAAGATGGAGGGATACGGGCAAGGTGTAGGTAGGAGAGATTAAGTTTTGTTTTGTTTGTTTTAATTTGCTGTTTAGCTGGTTCAGCACATCATTGTGGGCCAAATGACCTTTCTTTATGCTGTACTGTTCTATGATCTATGTTCTAAATAAGCAATGTGATGCCTAATATTCTTGAGTTGATCAACAAGTGAAGCATTCGAGTCTTCAAAGAATTTTATCACAGTTTCCAAAATCACAGAAAAGCACCTCAGGCATTTTCCTTTGGAGAGCCATATGACTTCTGTGTGTAACAGCAAGCATTCAGACTGTTCTTCATTCTCAATACAGAGCTCTCAAAACAGTCGAGAATTGAGAGCATAGGACTTGATTTTATTTGCCACTGTGATAACAGTGTTTAATGATTTGTGCAATCAATCACTTAGTGTATTTGCAGCAAGATGTGTGTGAACTACACAGTGAATGGTAAATATGTTAGGTATAAGAAAGTGATAACCCACATGGTGGCATCGTGTCATTGATGGGTGTCCCATCTGTTCTACAAACAAAAACATGGATGAGTGGAATACCCTTTTCATTGAAAAATTGCCCAACAACTTGAAATATTGACTCCCCTTCATATCTGTTTCTAGTCCTTTTGCAAATAACAACTCTTGAACCATGTGCTAATTTTTTTCATGAAGCAAAATAATCAAGAAGCAAAGATCTGTTGCCTGGAAAAATTGACTCATCCAATTTCAGGGCAAATTCTGTTGTCCTATGCATGTTGCGTGATGTGTCTTCCACTTTCTGAGATGTTTAATCTATTCGTCTTTGAACGGAGTTGTTGTGGAGCAGAACCACTTTAATTATTTGGTCTGGTGACTTATGCAAAACCTTACACAGAACCTCCTGTACTGCTGGCAATATCAGTCCTTCTCCAGCTGTATGGGATTTTCCAGATTTAGGAATGAGCAGTGAAATGTTGTACAAAGCATGCAAACCATCACAGCTTTGTTGTGAAGTGCTGGGAAGCATGCTTTGGAGTGTTTTCAGTCTTGGAAAGTTTTCACGAAATGAATGAAAATGCCAAGATTTTGTTTGTTTTATCAGAGAGTATTCTCTTCAATGTTCAAGGAGCCTGGATGGGTTCATTGTCTCATTTGAAGAAACTTTTTCATATGACAGGTACATTGTCTGTTGTTGGTTGCTTGGCACTGGTAGAAATCCATATTTCAGATACTCCACACTATATTGTCTACACTTTTTTGTTCGGTCTGCTTCTGCCATTTTCATTATGGATTAACGACCATGGTCAATCACCTACTGTTTAAGTCCAGCCTCAAGCGCTGTGATCAATAAAGGGGAGAGTTATGACATCACCATACAGTAGCTCAGGCAAAACCTGACTCTCTGCCTGAAGGTACACAGTGTGGGGCAGAGATATCTTAGTTGGGCCATAGGCCAGAAAAATGTGGACAAGACCATTCAAAAGGGCAGGTTCTAAACTTTAATCCATTGAATGCCATATGATAATTCATCGAAATTGTGTCACTAAAGATTGGAGTATGGGAATCATATTAGCTAACACTGCACTACAGTAGCGAATGGCAATAATGTGTGGGCCAGGCACAGAAGTAACACAATTACTTCAGTCCAGATTTCCCATGATATGACAAACACAGAAGTGCCACATTGCTTTTCAACAACTATAATGTCCTTTGAGCAAGGTGTAAGAGAACGGTGGGTTAGTAAGGAATGAGGCGATTATATTACCGTTGTAATCAGTTCTATGGCCCTGAAGATCAAATGCATATAATAAATAATTTCCTTTCTTAAATTAAGCCTGTAATCCCTCAGCTGCTCCCCCTTGACACTGAGCACCTCCACACCACCCTGTTTATCTTTATTGCCACCTTAGAAACTCCCACCATCCCCATGGGGGTGGGGGGTGGTGAGGCAACTTCACCCACTTTGGGAGCCACTGGTTTGGACGGATATGGGCCTAACTCAAGCAAATATGATTAACTCAAGAAGGCACCCTGGTCACCGTGGATACGTTGTGCCAAAGGGCCTGTTTCTGTGATGACTAATTCGATGACACTTTGCAAAGCGCCACCATGAATGAGAAAGGCAATGCAGTAAACCTAGGTGGGTGCACCCAGCATCCAGAATAGTTTAAAAATGAAAGTAATAATGTAAATGAAAAAGGGTAGATATAACTACAGGCTTATGAGAGATAGAACAGGACTAATAACAGGTATACTTTGGAGTTAGAGGTATTAGTAATGACTATAGAAATGAAAATCTAGAGAAGGAGCGGCAGTATGACCATTGCTGGCATAATAAAATCTCCTCTGGGTCAAAAATTGCATATTAAATAAGGATTTGATGATACGAACATCCAATTATTTCTACAGCAATACCATGGAGAGCATTCTAACTGGTTGGATCACCATCTGTTATGGAGAAGCCACTGCCCAAGATCGGGAAAAAATGCAGAAAGTTGTAAACTCAGCCTTCTCCTCATGGGTACCAAACTCCCCAGCATCAAGGGCACCTTCAAATGGCGATCGTTAAATCGTTAAAGATCCCCATCGGCCAGGACATCCCCTCTTTTCATAGCTACCATTAAGGAGGAGGTACAGGAGTCTAAAGGCACACATGCGATGCTTCAGGAATACCTTCTTCTCCTCTGCCATCAGAATTCTGAATGGACAATGAACCCATGAACACAATCTCTATTTTTTGCTCTCTTTTTGCACTACATATTTTATTTAATATTTTCTCTCTCTATATATCTACTACTTCAAAGTTCAAAGTACATACAGTATATGTCACCATATACAACCCTGAGATTCAATTTCTTGTGGCATAGTCAATAAATCCATTATGGAAAAATAACCATATTAGAATCAAAGAAAGACTGCACCAGCCAGTGAGCCAGTTCAACTGATGTGTAAAAGACAACAAAGTGTGCAAATACAAAAAGAAAGAAATAATAATAAGAAGAAGTAAGTAATAAATATTGAGAACATAAGATGAAAAGTACTTGAAAGAGAGTCCAGAGGTTGTGGGAACATTTCTTTGATGGGGCAAGTGAAGTTGAGTGAAGCTACTCCCTTGTGTTCAAGAGCCTGTGGTTGAGGGATAATAAGTGTTCCTGAACCTGGTGGTGTGGTCCTGAGGCTCCTGCACCTTTGTCCTGATTGGCAGCAGTGAGAAGAGAGCATGACCTGGGTGTTGGGGGTCCCTGATGATGGATGCTGCTTTCCTGCAACAACGCTCTGTGTAGATGTGCTCAGTGGTGGGGAGAGCTTTACCTATGTTTTACTCGGTCATATCCTCTACATTTTGTAGGCTTTTCCACTCAAGGGCATTAGTGTTTCCATACGAGGCTGTGATGCAGCCAGTCAATATACTCTCCAACACACATCTATAGAAATTAGTCATTAGATGTCATACTGAATCTTCACAATTGCCTAAGGAATATGAAGCACTGTTGTGCCTTCTTCATGATTGTTGGGCCCAGGACAGATCCTCTGAAACAATACACTGACCCTTTCCGCCTCTGATCCTTCAATAATGACTGGTTTATGGTCCTCCGGTTTCCTCTTCCTAAAGTCAATAATCAGCTCTGTGGTCTTGCTGACATTGAGTGAGAGGTTGTTGTTGTGTCACCACTCAGCCAGATTTTCAATCTCTCTCCTGTATGCTGATTTGTCACCACCTTTGATTTGTCATTTTGGAGCTGTGCTTAGCTACGCAGTCATAAGTGTAAAGCAATTCAAGCTGGAAAGCTAAGGACACAGCCTTGTGTGCACCTGCGCTGATAGAGATTGTGGAGGAGATGTTGTTGCCAATCCAAACTGACTGGGGTCTGCAGGTGAGGAAATTGAGGATCCAATTGAACAAGGAAGTATCGAGACCAAGGTCTTGAAGCTTATTGATTAGTTTTGAGGGGATGATTGTATTGAATGCTGTGCTGTAGTTGATAAAGAGCTGTTGCCATGGTAGGCAAATTGAGAGTGGGTGCAAATTGTTTCTCAGACAAGAATTAATATGTTTCATCACCACCCTTCCCATGGCAGGGGAGTCTAGGACAGGAGGGCATGACTTCAGAATTGAAGGACGTCCATTTAGAACTGAGATTTGGAAACTTTAGTCAGAGGCTGGTAAATCTGTGGAATTTGTTGCCACAAGCAGCTGTGGAGGCCAAGTCAGTGGGTGCACTTAAGGCAGAGATAGATAGGTTCTTGATTAGCCAGGGTGTCAAAGGGTACGGGGAGAAGGCAGGTGAGTGGGGATGACTGGAAGAATTGGATCAGCCCATGATTGAATGGTGGAGCAGACTTGATGGGCCAAATGGCCTACTTCTGCTCCAATACCTTATGGTCTTATGGTCTTAAAACACTTCATCACTACAGATGTAAGTGCTATTGGATGGTAGTCATTGGGACAAGTTACCGCGTTCTTCTTAGTCTTTGGTATGAGTGAAGCCTGTTTGAAGCAGATGAGTATCTCAGATTGCTGAAGTGAGAGGTTAAGGATTTCAGTGAACCTCCATGTTTTGACAGTCAAGGCGAATATATAAAGCATTGACCTTATTTGAAAGTGACCCCTGTTGTTGCCTGTGTCACTTGATTTTACTTTATAAGAGGTGAAAACATTCAAGCCCTGTAACAACTGTTGAGTATCCATCGTCAATGGAAATTTTCTCAAGAATTGCTACTTTGCCCATGAGATGGCTTTCCGAAGATCGTGCCTGGAGATCTTGTAACATTGTTGGTCCCAAGACTGGAACATCTTTGATCAGGCCCTCAGCAGATTGCAGATCTCATGGTTTATCCGGGACTTCCGGTTGGGGAAGACTCTGAATGAGTTTGTGGGGTCACACTTGTCTACAGCTGTTTTAATAAAGTCTGTGAGAACCATGATGTATTCATTCCGATCCACAGATGAGTTTTGAACACGACACGGTCCACTGACTCAGAGCAATCCTGTAACCACTCCTCACCCTCCTGCAACCACCCCTTTGTTGTCCTAATCTCTGGAGCCTTGGTCTTTAGCCTCTGCCTGTATGCAGGAAGAAAGACAGCCAGGTGATCCGATTTCTTGCTGTAATTTATAGTTTCTTTTAATATTATGTATTACAATGTATCACCGTTGCAAAACAATAAATTTCACAGCATATGCTGGTGATTCTGATTATTGTATGTGTAATGTTCTCACTCGGGTGTAACAGAACGCCGAACTAAACATCGAGGTAAACCGTAGTCAATGAAAACAAGGTCGCAGTAAGATTAACCATTTACTGTTCACTCTTCACATTAATGTATGGTGAAAACTGTTGATAAAACAATACAAGATTGGTACAGTATTTGTTTCCTTCTAGATATCACATTTACATTGTGAATACTTGCAAAGGTAAAACTACAACAACTACATTACATTAAAGTGCAGCATACAATCAGAATCTATCTACGCCATTGACTGCTTTAAATACACTTCAACACAAACTATCCTGACTCTTTAACTAACGAAAACATAAACCTTATCGACCGTGGTTACTTTTAACGGAATCAGCGTTAACATTTTAATTCAACATATCGATTATCTATGACTTACAGCGTTGCTTTCACTATGCTTCTGGTGCTTAGAAGACAACTTTTCTTGAGCTGGACTCTCACATGTGAGCCCCCACCTTCCCCTCTTTCCCAAACCAGTATTTTCCCACAGGACGCGGCGAAACCGGATGTGATGTAATCGCATGCCGCGATATATTACAGACAACGAATTTACTTAAACAATCCTAACTTTAACTAAAAAATGCTAACACACGAATTACTAAGCGAAAATATTATAAACTAAATAACTGCCATAAAGGCAGCACAGTATGTTTAGAAGCATTTAAAGGAAGCAGTTTAAACCTTGAAGAAATTTCCCAGGAGTGTCTGATTGATTTTACTATTTTAATCTAAATTCATTGTAATACGAATATTTGTTTAAACTGCAATTACACCCATTATAGGTTGTAAAGCCAGGTACAGAAGATGTTTAATTCATTTCTGTTATTAAAAATTAATCATTTCAGAATTGTATAATGACTGCTCACAAAAGCACAAATAGTCACAACTGTGACCAAGATGGCGGCGCGACGCAGTTTGCAGCAGCCACTCCGGAGCTGATATCTGTTATTTGTCAAGCGGGGGTTGTGCTGCCTTTATGGCAGTTATTTAGTTTATAATATTTTCGCGTAGTAATTTGTTAGCATTTTTTAGTTAAAGTTAGGATTGTTTAAATCAATTGATTTGTCTGTAATACATCGCGGCTGCGATGACGTCACATCCGGGTTCGCCGCGTCTTGTGGGAAATTACCGGTTTGAAATTCACGCAAGGGTGGGGGTCACTCACATGTGCCACCATAACGCTGACTAGGGTCTCTCTATGCACCAAAGACACAGTGAAAGCAACGCTTTTTCACCATGCGTTAATGTGAAGAGTGAACAGTAAATGGTTAATCTTACTGCGGTCTCGTTTGCATTGATTCTGGTTTATCTCGACGTTTACCTCGGCGTTACTTCACACCCGAGCGAGAACGTTACAGTGAAAAAGCGGCATTATCAGGTGTTTAAAGTGCAGCCATGTCAACCCGATCCAGCATCAAGTCGTTGTCAAAGTCATCGTCATCCTGCGACAGGGGCAGTAGGGCATCAAGTAAGGCCACCCAAGCAAGAGCGAAAGCAGAAGTCGCCAAGGTGCGAGCGCGCTTTGCCAAAGAAGAATTAGAAGTAAAGATGAAAGCGGCTGCCAGAGAAGCCGAAAACCAGAAGGAAAAGGCTGCCAGAGAAGCCGAAAAGGCTGCCAGAGAAGCCGAAAACCAGAAGGAAAAGGCTGCCAGAGAAGCCGAAAACGAATTGGAAAGGAAAAGGGTAGAGGCACGGTTAGAAGCGCTGAAGCTAGAACGAGAAGCAGCAGCTGCCGAGGTGGAAGCAGAGTTAATAGAAGACGCCGAAGAAATGATCGGATTGGAACGTACAAGGGACTATGTCCAATCTCAAATGGAATGGAAGACTCTTTCTTCCTCTCCTTACTTATTCGATAACGTCCCACTTCATGAGGAGTCTTGGAGAGGCCCGACGGCATCACGTCCATCCGAGGAAGATAATTTACCCTCGCAACTCCGCGATGAACCCAGGAATGCAAGGGCTCACGACAAGTACTTCTCGACACCGAACTTACCGGATTTGGGGAGAAGAGAGGCAAAGACTGAGTCCAGACCAGCAAATTCCATAACAGATGTACGCCCTCAGTCGTGTACCTGCAGACATGTTCCCTCAGCCCGCACGCCACTTGCAGACGAATCCGTAGCACGGTATTTCGCACGACGAGATCTCGTCACTTCAGGACTATACCAGTTCGACGATAAACCTGAAAATTACCGTGCATGGCACTCCACTTTCACCAATGCTATCAACGGAGTCCAGCTCAGAGCAACCCAGGAGTTGGATCTTATGGCAAAATGGCTGGGAAGAGAATCATGTGAACAGGTGAGACGCATGCGTTCAGTGTACATCAACAAACCCGAGCTAGCATTGAAGAAAGCATGGGAGAGACTTCAGGAGGGCTACGGAGCCCCCAAAATTATTGAGGCGGCGCTATGCCAACGCTTGGGAAATTTTCCTAAGGTGTCAGCCAAGGAACACACCAAGCTAAGAGAATTTGGAGATCTACTGATGGAGATTCAAGGCGCCAAAGAAGATGGCCACTCAGCTGGTCTAGTATACCTAGACACTCCAACCGGGATTAGACAACTCGTGGACAAACTTCCATTTGGGCTGCAGGACAGGTGGTTGTCCGTTGCCTCAGATTACAAGGAAGAACACGAAGGTCGATTCCCTCCCTTCGAGTATTTCACCAGGTTCGTGTGCAAGGAGGCGAAGAAGCGAAACGATCCTAGCCTCATAGGTCCAGGAAGCAGTGCAATTTACACCAAGCCAGATAAATCCACTTCGAATAATTCCAACATTACTAAACCAGTCTCAGCGCTTAAGACTCAAGTCCTTACAACTAACAACGACCCTAGCAAGAATTGTCCATTGCATAACAAACCCCACCCCCTCAAAAGATGCAGAACGTTTAGGGAAAAACCCCTTGAAGAGAAGAAGGCCCTCCTCGAGGAGAAAGGAATATGCTTTAGATGCTGTTCCTCGACCTCTCACTGTGCGAGAGAGTGTACGATCGCCGTGAAGTGCCTGGAATGTGATAGCACTAATCACGACTGGGCCATGCATCCTGGCCCGTCACCGCAAACCGACAACGCTCCTTCACCCCCACAACAGGACGGCGGGGAGGGAGAAGCTCACTCCAGGACAACTGTTGTCAGCTCGAGCTGTACGGAAGTTTGCGGTCAAGCTCAGGCAAGCCGTTCTTGTTCAAAGATCTGTCTCACTAAGGTGTACCCTAAGGGAGCCAAAGACAAGGCCATCAAAGCCTACGTAATTCTGGACGATCAGAGCAACCGCTCGCTAGTCAGTCCAGAGTTCTTTAACTTGTTCAACATTGAGAGTGAGCAGTTCCCATACTACCTTAGAACTTGCTCAGGCAACATGAAAACTTACGGAAGGAGGGCCGAAGGCTTCCAGATCGAGTCCCTGGATGGTAAAGTCCTCATCTGTCTCCCCCCACTCGTAGAGTGCGAGAAAATCTTGAATAACCGCACTGAGATCCCGACGCCAAGTGCGGTGCTACACCAGCCACATCTCCACCACATCGCCAAACACATCCCAGAGCTGGATCCAGAAGCAGAAATACTCTTGCTATTAGGGAGGGATGTTCTCCGGGTACACAAGGTTAGGCAGCAGGTCAATGGACCACACGACGCCCCCTTTGCCCAACGCCTGGATCTGGGCTGGGTGGTGATAGGAGAGGTGTGCCCTGGCAACGAACACAAATCAACGGTTAACACACTCAAGACCAATGTGCTAGAGAGTAGCCGCCATATGATTCTTCAACCCCGCACAAGTTCCATGTGCGTCCAGGAAGCACCACAAGGCTTTAACAAGCGCAAAGTAACTGACGAGACGCTGGGTCAGTCTGTCTTTGCTCATAAGGAGCACGATAATAAACTTGCTCCATCGGCTCAAGACGCCATCATCTTAAAAATGGAGGACACCAAGGTCTTCAGAGACAAAGCAAATAGTGGGGTCGCCCCACTACCTTTCAGAGAACCACGCCAGTGCTTGCCAAACAACAAAGAGCAGGCAGTCAAGCGGTTCACGCCCTTGCAAAAAACCACGGAAAGGAGACCTGAGATGCAGCAAAGCATCCGATCGACCCACGAGGTACTGGGCACACCAATGGCAGAGGTCACAGCCATTATGAATGCACGACCACTCCTACCCGTGTCTTCTGACCCGGAAAACCCCTTCATACTGTTGCCATCAATGCTCCTTACGCAGAAGGCAGGAGCTGCCCCTCCACCAGGGGACTTCTCCGATAAGGACCTGTACACAAAGCAATGGAGAAGGAACCTTCAGGTTGGAGATTTAGTCCTGCTCAGGGACAAGCAAATTGCCGGCAACTGCTGGCCAATGGCCAGAATCACTGCCACATTCCCTAGTAGGGATGGACATGTCAGGAAGGTCGAGTTGAAAACTACCGACCAAGGCGATGGGAAAATTTACCAAAGGCCTGTTACAGAAGTCATTCTACTTCTACCTAATGACTGATTTAGAGACTGAAGTTTGTATTATGTTCATTGTGACCTTACGAAGGTCAAGTGGGGAGTGTGCTGCCTTTATGGCAGTTATTTAGTTTATAATATTTTCGCGTAGTAATTTGTTAGCATTTTTTAGTTAAAGTTAGGATTGTTTAAATCAATTGATTTGTCTGTAATACATCGCGGCTGCGATGACGTCACATCCGGGTTCGCCGCGTCTTGTGGGAAATTACCGGTTTGAAATTCACGCAAGGGTGGGGGTCACTCACATGTGCCACCATAACGCTGACTAGGGTCTCTCTATGCACCAAAGACACAGTGAAAGCAACGCTTTTTCACCATGCGTTAATGTGAAGAGTGAACAGTAAATGGTTAATCTTACTGGTCTCGTTTGCATTGATTCTGGTTTATCTCGACGTTTACCTCGGCGTTACTTCACACCCGAGCGAGAATGTTACAGGGGTGCTGTGCACAATCCTAATCTGATGAAAAACAGACGTGGGAGCACGGAAGAACAACTGGAGATCTCCAGGAAGGCCTTCTTCATTGCTGCTGCTGTTGTGAGGTCCGGGTCTCTGCTGAGAAGAACAGGCCCCCAGTCCTCGGGGTCGCATTGCCAGTGGCCATTGGCGGGGGCGTCTTAATACGTTCAGCAGAGGATGGTGCTCAGAGAGGCTGTGCCGGAGGGGATGGTCGGAGGCTCGGAGGTTCGACGGACTCGGAGCCCGCTGCGGACGGAGCGCTTTCATTGTGTGCTATGTCTGCGAGGTTGGGTCCAGCGGCGCTTTCATTGTGTGCTGCATCTGCGAGGGTGAGTTGGGCGGCGCCGTGGGAGTCCATAGCGGTGGTACTCCTGCTGCCTGCGTGGGATGACGAGTCTATCAGGACCCTGAGGACTTGTGGAAACTGTGTGGTGGTTTCTTTCGAACTTATAGTCTTTTAACATCTTTGGACTATCTCTACTGTGCCCATGGTCTATTTTTTTTTAATCAATTATGGTATTGTCTGCACTGTTGTAACTATATTTTAACTATAACTACCGTAGATGCCGGATTATAAGCCGCTACTTTTTTCCCACGCTTTGAACAGCTTTGAACACTGCGGCCTTTACTACGGTGCGGCTAATGCATGGTTTTTTTTCATGCCGCCAAAAACATTTTGCCTCGTAACAGTAGACCAATAAAATTGATGAGTAGTTCACAGAGGTCCAATGAAATTTTACGATAAATCAAGCGCACTTTCACAATTAAATTATTGTAAATCAGTCATTTGTACTCACCCTCATCAACATGGAAAACACTCGAAGAAAAGCATTGTGCTGCCTTTATGGCAGTTATTTAGTTTATAATATTTTCGCTTAGTAATTCATTTGTTAGTATTTTCTAGTTAAAGTTAGAAGTGTTTTAAGTATATTTATTTTCTGTACTACATCCCGGGATGCTATGACGTCACATCCGGTTTCGCCGCGTCTTGTGGGAAAATGCCGGTTTGCGATAAACGGAAAGGAGGGGGCGAGCGGCATTAGACCCGAGCGAAAACGCTGCTTTTAAGTTAAAGGCAATCAATAACTTTTCCTGGTAGGCTGCAGTATATATTTTTTTACCAGTCGTTAGGAGATATTGGAATGTTGTTCGTGCACTGTTCAGTAAAAAAAGTATACGTAACGTAATTTGTGTGTTACCGATACGTATGTATATTTAAAAGTAGCCGTGTTACAGGCACGGTTCAAAAAAAAGCATTTGCAATATGTATTTGTTTATGTTACCATATGGATTTAATTAAAAGTTAAAAAATCCTCACGTGTAATATCTTTCTGTGTAAATATCTCATATTACAACGTGGGACACCTGCGGCTTAAAATCTGGTGCGGCTTGTACAAGTACAAAATTGATTTTCTTTCTAAAATTAGAGCCTGCGGCTTTTAATCAGGTGCGTTCTGTAGTACGGAATCTACGGTATATGTAACTATGTAGTTTTGTGTAGGTCTTGTAGCTTTAGTTTTTGGTTTGTTGGGTGGTAGAGTTGGTCTCTTGACTTGGTGTGTCTGGGTAGTCTTGTTTTGTCTGGTGGATTTGGAGCTCCTTTCCGGGGAATGCGCTAAGATGGTAGCACGATATGAATATGCAGCAGTCTCCCCAGACTCTGGATTTGGGGATTACCAAACTTTATGTGGATTTTCTGGTGTAGTCTGTTTTGTCGTGTGCTTTTGTGATATCACTCTGGAGAACGTTGTCTTATTTTTTAACTGCATTGCATTTGTGGTTTCTAAATGACAATGAGCTGAACTGAACATCAAGCGTAATCGGCAGTGGAAATGCAGCATTTTGCCATCCCAGCTTATTATGATATATACATCAGCCTTCATCTTAAAAACATATTTCTGAATCACCAATCAAAATATGAAGGGGCAGAAAGAGAGATTTCTCAGAAATGAGTAGAGATGTGATTTTGGGTGTTAATCAAACAGAGGCAAAACCAGGTGCTAATGATCTCCTCTCTTAACTTTAACACAATTTTTCCAAAATATTTCTGGATTAAACATTCTAATGTGTCAGTTGGAATGACCATAGTATTCTTTCATTGATATACGCGACATTCATTGGCACTTCAGCTGGTTCTCAAAATTGAGAGCACGAATGGAATCCCTCCCAAAGGGATTATTACAGCATTGGATTAATAGGAAGAGATAGATTACTGACAGGGCCACTCTACCAGAACCTGGCCTCAGCTGCTCCATTCCTGAACACTGGTTGTACCTGCTGTCTGAGTCCCACCATTCTCCTTCTTCACTGATACTGTTCCTCTTCACTGGGCTAGGGAGAGCTGTGGAGGCGCAGAAAAAGAGGGGGTGGCAGGTGCTTCCATTACATTCCTTATGAGGTGGCTGTTATGTTTTGTAACTCCAGAAACACATCAAAAGAAAACAACGGGAGCCCGGGGACACTTGTGTCACTAGTTTATTTCAGTGAAGTGCTCAAGTATGACGTGGTGGTATAATGATGTATGCCATTCACGTACTTCCTACATATAACCTGTAATGAATCACATAAACAAACAAGAATGCTTAATAAAACAATGTACTTGCAATATTACTCAAATATTACTAAATATTAAATACGCTACAATGATGAGTGAGATTGTAGCTTTTGGTAGGAGCAACTGATGCAGATACCATACTGACCGTGCTGGCCAAGATGCAGCCCGGAGTCCCACACCATTCAGCCCAGCCAACAGCAGCCTTCTCTGGCAGCCTCACCACACTGAGCTGTGTGCCATTCATTGCCAGCGGAGATAACAGTGGAGGACAGGGATTCCCGTGTGTAGCTCTGGGAAGAGCATAATGGCTGGCACGCCAGTGTAGGGCAGTGAGAAGGCTTGCTTCAGCACAGCAGAGCACAGATAGAAAGGATGTCTTATTTACGGTACGGGGCAGCCCGAATTAGAAATGACCTGATTTACTGAAATGCGACGCTAATCAAATTCTCCCAGACTTTTAAAATCTATTGTTCAAGCTAGCAATAATAATAATAGTGTTTCATGGTTCTCATTTATGACTGGACATGGTATCTAGTATATTAATTTGATTATGAATAGTGTTAGACTTTACTAAAATGAAAGAAATACAGTGATAACAATGTATGTAAAATGAGTTACCACAGAAAATGGGCATTTCTGATTTACGGAGAATTTGGCTTAAGGACATTTCCCTAAATGGAACACTTACATTAGTCAGTGACTGCCTGTAGAGGAGATTAGGAGTCTGTGTGTATTTGGACTGGAGGACCAACAGTGCTAAAAGAAATCAGCAGCCTGCAAGGTAGCACTAAGCACGATATCAGTGTAACCACAAATGAGGGCTTAGTTCAGCGATGGTTGGTGGCACTAATGAAATAGAGTACTAATGTGTGCTTGTGAGGAAAGTAAAAAGCATTGATAGGAAAGAGAGAAAGAAACCCATTTCATCAGTGAAAACAGCTGGAATGTATTGCCAGGTGGGTAACTACATTTATCCTGTACAATTTAAACTAGAAATGACACAACACGCTTGCTTTGCCGAGACTAGTGTAAGTAGTGAAGAAGATTTGCAAAATTCTTTCTATGTGAGGATTTGGTTTGTCCACTGTATTTGCATTACCCTTCTAGGAAGTTGCATTTAACAGGGGTTGGGTTAATTTAATCTGGAAAATGTAAACACATGCACTGTGACAATATACTACATCACTTCTGTATGAGAATCTGCATGGTATATGACAACAGCCTATATAATTTCATCAGGTACAATGTATAAATGTGCTAATTCAAATACTTGTGCCGTGACAAAGTTGCGTAATTCTGTTTCAGTTTTAACCACAGAAACCAATGGAACCAGTCTGCCGATGATGTCATAGCCACAGTACTGCACACTGTCCTCATTCACCTGGAGAATACATTAGAATGCTGTTCCTAGACCACAGTTCAGTATTCAACACCATAATTCCCTCCAGACTAAACAGGAAGCTCAGAGATCTTGGCTGCACCCTTCCTCGTGCAGCTGGATCCTAGACTTCCTACTGGATCGCCGACAGGTGGTAAGGATAGACTCTCTTACCTCTACCCCTCTGACCCTCAACACAGGTGCCCCAAGGGTTGTGTCCTGAGTCCCCTCCTCTACTCCCTTTACACTCACGCCTGTGCTGCCACACATGGCTCCAACCTGATGATCAAATTCACAGGTGAGACAACATTGACTGGCCTTACCTCTAGCGGTAATGAGTCAGCCTACAGAGGAGAGATTAACACCCTGACACAGTGGTGCCAAGATAACAACCTCTCCCTCAATGTACAAAAAACAAAAAAGCTGATGGTGGATTACGGGACTGCTGTTTAGAGGGTGAGTAGTTTCAAGTTCCTTGGTACACACATCACCTGGACTGTACACACTGGCTTTGCGGCAACAAAACACAACAGCATCTCTTCCACCTCAGGCGACTGAAGAAGTTCGACATGTGCAACCAAATCCTCACAACCTTCTACAGGGGCACCACTGAGAACATCCTGACTGGCTGTATCACTGCCTGGTATGGGTACTGCACCAACCTTGATCACTGGGCACCTCAGAGAGTGGTACCAGCGCATCTGTGGATGTGAACTTCCCTCCACTGAGGACGTTTACAGCAGCAGCTGCATACAGAAGGTCTGGAAGATCATCGGGGACACCAGTCACCCCAACCATAAACTGTTTCAGTCAGGCAAATGGTAGCGCAGCATTAAAGTCGGGACCAACAAGCTACGGGACAGTTTCTTTCTACAAATCATTAGACTTATAAATTCACATGTTTGTACATTGTGACGGAATCATAACATAAAAACTATTACTCCCTCATGTTGTGGCATGGATGTAAAATTTCCATAAATTAAATTCTCTTGTTACGAAAACCCCGTAACCAGGTAACTTACCAGCAAAGATAGATGGGTCAGCTGAGTCGGATGCTACTATTTTCAAACGTTTTATTCAACAAGGGCACAAACGTATGGTTAATACAAAACATTCAGATCATACACGTCGTCAAAACTCAATCTAAAACACCGGTGTAACCATAATCAATCAGAAATAAGCTCTACAATTGTCTAGGGGGTAATACTGAGTCCAACGGAAGTATAAAGAGTCACTCAGAAGTTTGCAGGCTTTTCCTTTCTGGGAACCCGCTGGGGTTTGTTTTACGTTGTAGAGAGAAAGAGATGATTTAGAAAAGATACACACTTGCCCGTCATCTTGGCAGAGCAAATCCTTGGAATCAGGGGAGCAGACTTCCCCGTTGTTATTTAAAAGCAGTCTTTCGTTGGTTTTAGCCACAGATTCAAATTCGGAATCTAACGCACGTGGCTTCCTTCAAAATGGTGTCCCGCTCCCACGGGAATCGATCTTGTGTCTACTGGGTGCGTCTGAGGGTCCTCCCCTCAGACCCGCCTTTATACTTCTTCACGGGATCGCAGGTGTCAATCAAGTTGCAGGTAATGCGATCTCTCTCTCAACCAGCCCACTTTGCCCGAGGGCTTTTCACGTGGTCTCCATGAGACAATAGTCAAAGGCACCTTTATTCTGCTTCTTGGGAGAACGTGGTCTTCCGCACGTCTCTCTCTCTTGGGTCAGTTGACCCCCCTTAACTAGAGTTCTTGCGATTTTCACAAAGGAGGGGGCCAACGGCATAACAGTACATTGTGACGGAATCATAACATAAAAACTATTACTCCCTCATGTTGTGGCATGAATGTAAAATTTCCATAAATTAAATTCAGTTATAATCAAATTGCCTCCTGAGCCTATTGATTGTGATGGTGAATTTTGTACAATAATACCAGCTTCTGTGGATTCATAACTGAAGATCACAGCCCAGTCAATCTATGACCTAATGCTAACAACTTTTTTAATGCATACATGTTCTATGCTTACTTTGGTGACTTCTGATCTGATGTTAGTGCTAGTTTCTAGGACGAGAGCAGAAGGCAAGTGGGTGTTCAGTGTCGTCTGCCTGTGTTTGATCGGACTGCCTCTCCCTCTCGCTCGCTGCTGCAAGAAGAAGGTGCCAGCAGGCGTCTCTCTCTCCCTCTCTCTCTTGCCCTCACTCGATGCTGCGGAGACTTGGATCTTGGGCGAGGTTCAATCGATACCTTTTGTGGATTGGACTCTGTAGTTCTTATTATGGTGTGCTTCTGATTACTCCTTTTTTTACTTGTTATTTTCTGTGATTTTGATCTGGGCGGACTGGCTGTACGGCCTGCAGTCAATGAATGTCACAGCATCGAATTGAACTGAACGGGACTAACCTAAACATACCTAGACTGTTTCAATGACTCTGTGCTCATGATGTTTTATATTCTGTATTTTTCGCTCATTTTTTTGCCATTTGCATGATCTGTTCTTTTTTTTGTGTGTTGGGTGAATGATGTTGAACGGGTTCCATGGCTGTCTGGGAAGGCAAGTCTCAGGGTTGTGTACTGCACGCAAAATTTAATAATAAATGTGCTTTGAATCTTTAATGTTTTAACCCAACTGCATAATAAAATATAAAGACTGAATATCAGGTTAACACATTTTTTTGTATTTATCACCTTAAAATAAAACAAATCAATAAGCTTTAAGACCTTGGTCCCAATGTCTCCTTGTGCAATTGGATCCTCAATTTCCTCACCTGCAGATACCAGTCAGTTCGGATTGAAAACAACGTCTCCTCCACAATCACTATCAGCACAAGTGCACAAGGCCGTGTGCATAGCTCCCACTCTACTAATGATTATGTGGCTAAGCACAGCTCCAATGCCATTGTCAAGTTTGTCAATGACACCCCTGTTGTAGGCCGAATCAAAAGTGGTGACGAATCAGAATATAGGAGGGCGATTGAATGTCTGACTCAAAGGTGCCACAACAACAACCTTCTACTTAATGTAGCTGATTATTGACTTCAGGAGGTGGAAACTTAGGTCTATGAGCCAGTCTTCAATAAAGGATCAGAGTTGGAGAGGGTCAGCAAATTTAAATTCCTCTGTGTTATCATTTCAGAAGACCAGCAATTATGAAGAAAGCATAGTCATGTCTCTACTTCCTTTGGAGTTTACAAAGATTTAGCATGACACCTAAAACGTTGACAAACTTCTAAAGATGTGTATTGGAGAGTATATTGACTGGCTACATCACAGCCTGCTATGAAAAGCTCTTGAATGAAAAATCCTACAATAAGTAGTGGATACAGCCCAGTCGATCAGGGGTAAAGTCCTGCCCACCATTGAGAACATCTACATGGAGCATTGTCGCAGGAAAGCAGCATCCACCACCCAGGTCATGCTCTCTTCTCGCTGTTAAATCAGGAAGAAGGTCTAGGACCCTCAGGATTCAACTTCACTTGCCCCACCATCGAAATATTCTCACAATTTATGGACTCACTTTCAAGGACTCTTTATCTCATGTTCTCGATATTTACTTTAATCCTTTTCGCTCCTTATGGAGCATAGGGCCTCAACAAAAGTCCTCCACTTTCTGCGATCTCTAGCAGATGTTTTTGCAGTCTCCCAAGTTTGGCCGGCGGCTTTCAGTTCATCCAAAAGCCTACACCTCCAGGTTTGCTTTGGGCGACCTCTTCTTCTCTTCCCTTGTGGATTCCATTCGAGTGATTGTCGAGTGACATTCGACTGGCTCTTCCTCAAGGTGTGGCCGACCCATTTCCACTTCCTCCTCCTTGTCTGGAATACAATGGGCTCTTGGTTTGCTCTCTTCCATAGGTCTAGGTTTGACACTCTGTCGTACCACTCGAGGCGGAGGATCTGCCGATTTGGAGGATTTGTTGAGAAAGGTCTGGATCTTGTTGCAGCTGGTGTTAGTGATTCTCCATGTTTCGGATCCATATAGTAGGATGGCTTTCACATTGGAGCTGAATATACGGAGCTTAGTTTTGACAGAGATGGCCGTAGATCTCCAAACAGGTCGCAGGGTTGTGAAGGCATGTTGGGCTTTTCCGATCCTTGCTCTGATGTCCTCATCTGTACCTCCTGATTTACTGATTTTGCTTCCGAGGTAGGTGAATTTGTCTACATCTTCAACTATTTGTCCTTCAATCCATAATGGCTCCTCTTGTTTGTTATTAATGCGTAGAACTTTGGTCTTCTCCTGACTGATCTTAAGGCCTACTCGCTGTGAGGTCTCTCCCAAGGAATCTACTTTCTTCTGCATATCTTGAAGCCAGTGTGAGAGAAGAGCGAGATCATCTGCAAATGCCAGGTCTTCCAATTTCCCTGTTAACGTCCACTGGATGCCTCTCTCTGAGCCAGCATAGGCTGTTCTTGTAGCCCAGTCGAGTACCACAAGAAAAAGTAGAGGCGACAGCAGGCATCCCTGTCTGACTCCAGTAGTGACCAGGAACTCTTCGGACAGTCTCCCAACGTGGATGACCCTGCATGAGAAGCCATCATAAAGCTGCTTGATGATATTCACCATCTTTTCCGGTACACCATAGTGTCGTAAGATGCTCCACATTGACTTTCTGTCCAGGCTGTCAAATGCCTTCTCAAAATCAATTAAGCACACATATAGTGGAGTTTGCCATTCTATTGTCTGCTCCACAATGACTCTAAGTGTAGCTATCTGGTCAATGCATGATCTCTCTTTCCTGAACCCTGCCTGCTCATCTCTAAGTCTCTGGTCAATGGCGTCTTTCATCCGCTCCAAGATTACCCTGGTGAGAACTTTGCTAGGAATGGACAACAAGGTGATCCCCCTCCACTTGCCACACAGTGAAAGATCTCCAGAGTTTGGCAACTTCACAAGGAGGCCCTTCTTCTAATCTGATGGGATCTCTCCTGTTCTCCATATCAAATTCAGCAGTATATGCAAATGGTCCACCATAACCTCTCCACCCTCTTTCAATGCTTCTGCAGGAATGTTGTCTTCTCCAGCAGCCTTGCCGTTCTTCAGGCTTTTCAGGGCTTTTCGAATTTCTTGCTTGGTGATTTCACCTATATTGATGTTGGGTGGGTCTCCAGGCTCCAGGTCAGGTGGGTTCTGTGGTGGTGGTCTATTCAATACTTCCTGGAAGTGTTCCTTTCATCTCGCCAGCTGATCTTCAACCGAAGTGAGCAGATGGCCTGTCTTGTCTCTAACAGGTCTGTTGAAATTGCTTTTCTTCCCTTTCAAAAGTTTAGTTGTCATGTAGAGTGCCTTGAGGTCCCCTTTACTGGCTGCTGTTTGTGCTTGCTGTGCTATTTCATTGAAGTATGACCTCTTGTCCTTTCTGAGCTGTTTCTTCACCTCCTTGGCCATCACGCTGTACCTGTTGGCGGTGATTTGTTTCTGTTGCCGGGTTCTGGCCTGATTCAACTCCTGTTTGAGCTTTTTCCTCTCCTTCACCTTCTGCCATGTCTCGTCCCTGATCCAAGGTTTACTGTTGACTGGTGGTCTTCCCAGTACTTCTTCGCAGGCTCCTACAGTGGTCTGCTTGAAGGTAATCCAGGCGTGTTCCGCTGTTCTCTCATCTTGTTCCTCTATTTGAAGAGCCCCAAAGCGGTTTTGCAAGGTGATGTGGAAATCTTTCTTGTTCTCTTCCATCTGTAGTTTTCTAACATCAAACTTTATTTGCATGTTCTGTTGCTTCTTCTTGGCTGACAGCTTCATCTTCAGCTTTGCAACAACCAAATGGTGGTCAGATCCAATATCTGCTCCTCTTTTGGCTCTCACATCTTGCAATAAACTTCTCCAGCGCTGGTGGACTATGATGTGATCAATCTGGTTCTCTGTTTGATGGTCAGGTAAGACCCAGGTTATCTTGTGGCAGTGTCGGTGGGGAAAGAGGGTACCTCTAATGGTCAGTTCGTTGAAGGCACAGAAGTCGGTAAGGATTTCTCCATTTTCATTCATATTCCCCAAACCATTCTGGCCCATCTCTCTCTCCCTGCCAGTGTTATCGCTGCCTACTTTGGCATTCAGATCTCCCATGACGATCAACATATCTTGCTTAGGTACCTTTCCAACTACTGCTTGAAGCTGGGTGTAGAAGAGATCTTTTTCTTCTTCCTCTGCGTTGTTAGTTGGGGCGTAGCACAGGATAATGGATCCCTTCTGGAATCTGGACTCGAACCTGGCTGTGATGATACGGTTGGACACTGGTTCCCATTCTATCAAACTTCTGGCTGCTTCTTTGGACAACATCAGGGCCACACCAGCCTCATGCGGGTCTTCCTCTTTTTCTTTGCTGGAATAGAGCAGAGTTTCTCCCGTCTGCAGTTTGGTCTCACCAAAAGTATTCCACCTTGCTTCGCACATGCCTAGGAGTGTGAAGTGGTATCGATTCATTTCCTTCATTGCCTGTGTGCACCTACCTGTCTCCCAAAGCGATCTCACATTCCATGTTCCGATTAGGATAGATTTCCTCTGTGAGAGCAGCTTTGGAGCCTCCATTATGGTTTTCCTCGGGTGAAGGAGGGTTGTCAGCCCTGCAGCTTCCTGACGGGTTTGGTTGCAGCGCGTCATCAGCCTCCTGAATGGGGCCCTGCTTTTCCCGAGATCTGGGTTAGTGGTTGACAATCTGTTGACGGTTTCTGTAACAATTGCTTGTTTTACGTGAATGGGTTGTTAGCCCATTGCACAACCCCCAACCTGGAGGACCAGGGGTTTTCTGTCAGGGTCACCTTCCCCTAGGTGATGGCATTTCCATGCTAACAATGGCATTTCCATGCTAATGAGCTCCGCCTGCCCGGGTTTGAAATCAGGGTTTACCCTCTCCTAGATAGGCTGCCATCCAAGGCTAACGAGTCCTATCTACCCGGGTTTGGAATCGGAGTTCCTTTTCCTAGGCTATGTTGGTTTGCGGCACCTTCTTCCATAATATCCGGTGCACCCCTCACACGAGGGATCCCCCATCCACCACCCAGGGGACGCGCCTCAACGCCGTATAGCCCCAGCGTGAGGTAGATAGATAGATAGAGATAGATAGATAGATACTTTATTCATCCCCATGGGGAAATTCAACTTTTTTTCCAATGTCCCATACACTTGTTGTAGCAAAACTAATTACATACAATACTTAACTCAGTAAAAAAAATATGATATGCATCTAAATCACTATCTCAAAAAGCATTAATAATAGCTTTTAAAAAGTTCTTAAGTCCTGGCGGTAGAATTGTAAAGCCTAATGGCATTGGGGAGTATTGACCTCTTCATCCTGTCTGAGGAGCATTGCATCGATAGTAACCTGTCGCTGAAACTGCTTCTCTGTCTCTGGATGGTGCTATGTAGAGGATGTTCAGAGTTATCCATAATTGACCGTAGCCTACTCAGCGCCCTTCGCTCAGCTACCGATGTTAAACTCTCCAGTACTTTGCCCACAACAGAGCCCGCCTTCCTTACCAGCTTATTAAGACGTGAGGCGTCCCTCTTCTTAATGCTTCCTCCCCAACACGCCACCACAAAGAAGAGGGCGCTCTCCACAACTGACCTATAGAACATCTTCAGCATCTCACTACAGACATTGAATGACGCCAACCTTCTTAGGAAGTACAGTCGACTCTGTGCCTTCCTGCACAAGGCATCTGTGTTGGCAGTCCAGTCTAGCTTCTCGTCTAACTGTACTCCCAGATACTTGTAGGTCTTAACCTGCTCCACACATTCTCCATTAATGATCACTGGCTCCATATGAGGCCTAGATCTCCTAAAGTCCACCACCATCTCCTTGGTCTTGGTGATATTGAGACGCAGGTAGTTTGAGTTGCACCATATCACAAAGTCCTGTCTCAGTTTCCTATACTCCTCCTCCTGTCCATTCCTGACACACCCCACTATGGCCGTGTCATCAGCGAACTTCTGCACATGGCAGGACTCCGAGTTATATTGGAAGTCTGATGTGTACAGGGTGAACAGGACCGGAGAGAGTACGGTTCCCTGCGGCGCCCCTGTGCTGCTTACCACCGTGTCAGACCTACAGTCTCCCAACCACACATACATTTATAGCTTATTTATTTATTATTATTGTTTCTTCCTTTTTGTATTTGCACAATTTGTTGTCTTTTGCATAATGGTTGAATACCCAAGCTGGTGTGGTCTTTCATTGATAATATTATGGTTGTTTTTATATTATAGATTTATTCAGTATGCCTGCAAAAATGCATCTCAGGTAACATATATGTAATCTGATAAAAAAATTTCTTTGAACTTTGTTAGCAGAATTTCAGATGGAGATGAGGAGACGTATAGGAGTGACGTAGATTAGATGGTTGAATGTTGTTGCAGCAACAAGCTTGCATTCAGTATCAGTACCACCAAGGAATTGATTGTGGACTTCAGGGATCAGCAGTGGAAAGGGTGAGCAGCTTCAAGTTCTTGTAAGTCAATATCTCTGAAGCTCTATCCTAGGCCCAACATATCCATCACCCCAACGTGCCTTCTTTTCTATCCTAGGCCCCACATATTGATGCATTTACAAAGAATGCACAGCAGAGTTGAATGTACTGCATCAGGACCAGTTGCCTCGGGCAGATGGGGCTTGTCAGCTGTTGTTGGCAGCTCATCCAGGAGAAGGAAAACCCTGATCTCAATCCTCCGCTGCCTTGAGGCTATACCCATTAATGGGGGAGGTTTCGGGAGTAAATCCCAAGGAAAATCCAGAGCTTGAGTCCCTAAAGCAGTCCTACTTTGAGTTCAACATTGACTGGCAACTCCTGCAGTACTGCTGGAGCTAAACTGTATTGGTCTCTGCCGTTCCTTTGGATTCCTCAGCTGCGTGGAGATGGAGAGCCTACTGCATGGGCAAACTGTTTGTCCTCCATATCGTACTTCGCTGGCTTGTGCATCATGTAAACAGCTATGATGCAATATCCATGGTCAACTCCGAGCAATGGAGTGCCTCACATACTAACAAACCATATATATTCTATCGGGTAGATGGAGCTCGTCAGCCTGGGAAGGCAGACCATCTAAGAGAGGGAAAACTCTGATTTCAAACCTCTACTGCCTTGTGGCCATACCCACTCATGGGAAAGGCTTCAGGAGTAAACCCTGAGGACAAATCTGGAGCAGGAGTCCCTAAAGCAGTCCGACGTTGCCTTCAATCTCATTCTGGCAACTCCTGTGATGTCACTGGTGCCAAGTTGTATTGGCCCTTGCCCTTCCCTTGGATAACATTGGTGTCGTGGAGAGGGGAGACTCGCTGCATGGGCAACTGCCGGTCTTCCATACAACCTTGCCCTGGCCTGCGCCAGGCACAGATCCGTGGTCTCGCGAGACTAACGGATGCCACCATATATATTCTTATTGTAATTTATAGATCATGTATTGCACTGTACTGCTGCCATAACACAACAAATTTTACAACATATGCCAGTGATATTAAACATGATTCTGATTCTAAGAGCCCCTTAAATGCCCCTATTGTATCAGCCTCTACTACCACTCCTACCACATTGTTCCATACCATTTTAAAAAACACAACCCTGACATCTCCCCTAAACTTTTCCCCTGACATTTTATGACATTTCATGGTATTTACTTCCCAATGTTCTGGCCAATATTTACTTCTCAGTAAGTATTGTAAGAACAAGCTATCTGGCCAGTAGCACATTGCTATAAAGTGTGTTTGCATATTGGCTGCAGCACATCCAATATTACAGCAATGGATGCTCTTCAAAAGCACTTCACTGTTCACTGGTTGAATGACCTGGGGTTATATGAATGCAAGCTTTTGTTTCAATAAGCATGAAATGTGTTACCTTGATTTGACTTGTCTATCTTACATTAGCAGCATTTGCATTTTAATTAGCTATTCATGAAAATTCAGTGTTCTAATTTGCAAAATATCTTGTTATCGCTTTGTGGTACCAAAGATTAGGGAGCAGAAGGAAACACTATTCAAATTGACTCATAGAAATCATAGATGATTCTTTTTTGCAATTTTGTCTTGGGAAATTAAAATTATACTCAATGAGCAAGGGAGTTATCTATATTGCAAAATTACTAATGTAAACCTACTGAGCAAGTGGCAAAGAGGCAGATAGTCCACTAGTTAAATGAAAAACATGTACTTTTGAAAAGACCTTATGAATGTGTCATGTTGAGGGATTTATTTTCATGCATCAAAAGGATTTGTGAAGAGGAAAAGTGATTGGAATCCAAATTGTTAATGGTTGTTAATGACTGTAGCTGTAAAACACACATTTAAATAATCCTTGTTTTCCTCTACAGAATGACTAATGACCTCACTGCTGTTGATTTTGCAGGTTGAAATTGGCAGTCTGCAAACATCTGCTGGTTTGCCATTGTTCTCTGAATGGGCAAACTATTAGCACGTGTTGCCCCTCCATCACGATCCACTTTGTTGTTCCAATTACATTTTTGCTTTATGATGACACAGCTTAAGTTTTCTGGAGAGGAGCACTGAATGGACATTGAACCCATGAACACTACCTCACTTGTTAAAAATATTTATTATTTCTGTTTTGCACTATTTATTTAATACACATATATACTTAGTGCAATTGATTTTCTTAGATTTATTTCTATATGATCATGTACTGCATTGTACTGTGGCTGCTAAATTAACAAATTACACGACACTTGTAGGCGATAGCAAACTTGACTTTGATTCTGATTTTGATATGATGGAATTCATCCTGCAACTTGAGAGGGAGAGGGTCAAACGTATCAACATCTCAGTGGAGTATAGGAAATTACAGAGGCATGAAAGAGCAGCTGGCCAAAGCAGATTGGAAAGGGACACTAACAAGGATAATGGCTGAGTGGCAATGGCTGGAGTTTCTGGGAGCAATTCGGAAGGTACCGGGTAGATACGTACTAAAGAGAAGAAATATTCTAAAGGCAGGTTGATGCAACCATGGCTGACAAGGGAAGTCCAAGTCAACATAAAACAAAAGACAGGGCATATAATAGAGCAAAAATTAGTGGGAAGTTAGAGGATTGGGAAACTAAAGAAGACACAAGGAAGGAGAAGATGAAATATGATAAGCTACCTATAATATCAAACAGGATGCCAAAAGTTTAAAGAGTAAAACAGAAACAAAAGCAGGTAATGGACTGCTGAAAAATAACACTGGAGTGGTAGTAATGGGGGACAAGGAAATGGCAGACATACTGAATAAGTATTTGGCATCAATCTTCATAGTGGAAGACACTAGCAGTGTGCAGGAAGTGTCAGAGTGTCATGAGGCAGAAGTGGGTGTAGTTGCTATTACTAGGGAGAAGGTGTTTGGGAAGCTGAAAGATCTGAAGTTAGTTAAGTCACCTGGACCAGATGGACTACAGTCTAGTGTTCTGAAAGAGATAGCTGACAAGATTGTGGAGGCATTAGTAATGATCTTTCAAGAATCAATAGATTCTAACATGATTCCTGAGGGCAGGAGCATTGCAAATGTCACTCCACTCTTCAAGAAGGGAGGGAGGCAGAGGAAAATATATTATAGGCCAGTTCACCTGACCTCTGTGGTTGGGAAGATGTTGATGTCAACTGATAAGGGTACTTGGAGGCACATGATATAATTGGTCAAAGCATGGTTTCCTTAAGGGAAAATCTGGCCTGACAAATCTTTTGGAATTTGTTGAGGAAATAACAAGGATAGACAAAGAAGAATTTGTGGATGTTGTGTACTTGGATTTTCATAAGGCCTTTGATAAGGTGCCGTACATGAGGTTGTTCAGCAAAATAAAAACCCTTGATAATACAGCAACGATACCAGAATGGATAGACAATTGGCTGATTGGCAAGAGGCAAAGAATGGGAATAAGAGTAGCCTTTTCTGATTGGATGTCGGTGACTAGCGTTGTTCCACAGGGGTCTGTGTTAAGATTGATTCTTTTTACATTGTTTGTCAATGATGTGGATGATGGAATTGATAGCTTTGGGCCAGTTTGTGGATGATATGCAGCTAAGTGGAGGAGTGGGTGGTGTTGAGGAGGCAGTGGGTCTGCAAAAGGGCTTAATCAGAATCAGAATCAGGTTTATTATCACTGGCATGTGAGGTGAAATTTGTTAACTTAGTAGCAGCAGTTCAATGCAATACACAATCTAGCAAAGAAGAAAAATAGTACTAATAACAAATAAAATAAAAAAATAAATGAACAAGTAAATCAATTATGTATATTGAATAGATTTAATAAATGTGCAAAAACAGAAATACTGTATATTAAAAAAAAAGTGAGGTAGTGTCCAAAGATTCAATGTCCATTTAGGAATCGGATGGCAGAGGGGAAGAAGCTGTTCCTGAATTGCTGAGTGTGTGCCTTCAGGCTTCTGTACCTCCTACCTGATGGTGACAGTGAGAAAAGGACATGCCCTGGGTGCTGGAGGTCTTTAATAATGGGTGCTGCCTTTCTGAGACACCGCTCCTTAAAGCTGTCCTGGGTACTTTGTAGGCTAGTGCCCAAGATGGAGCTGACTAGATTTACAACCTTCTGCAGCTTCTTTTGGTCCTGTGCAGTAGCCCCCTCCATACCAGACAGTGATGCAGCCTGTCAGGATACTCTCCATGGTGCAACTATAGAAGTTTCTGAGTGTACTTGTTGACATGTCAAATCTCTTCAGACCCCTAATAGAGTATAGCTGCTGTCTTGCCTTCTTTAAACTGCATCGATATGTTGGGACCAGGTTAGATCCTCAGTGATCTTGACACCCGAGAACTTGAAACTGCTCACTCTCTCCACTTCTGATCCCTCTATGAGGATTGGTATGTGTTCCTTGGTCTTACCCTTCCTGAAGCCCACTATCAGCTCTTTTGTCTTACTGACGTTGAGTGCCAGGTTGTTGCTGCGGTACCACTCCACTAGTTGGCATATCTTACTCCTGTATGCTCTCTCGTCACCATCTGAGATTCTACCAACAACGGTTGTATCATCTGCAAATTTATAGATGGTATTTGAGCTATGCCTAGCCACACAGTCATGTATATATAAAGAGTAGACCAGATGGCTAAGCACACACCGCTGAGGTGCACCAGTGTCGATCGTCAGCGAGGTGGAGATGTTATCACCAATCTGCATGATTGTGGTCTTCTGATTCAGAAGTTGAGGATCCAATTGCAGAGGGAGGTACAGAGGCCCAGGTTCTGCAACTTCTCAGTCAGGATTGTAGGAATGATGGTATTAAATGATGACCTATAGTCGATGAGCAGCAACCTGTTGTAAGTATTTGTGTTGCCCAGTTGGTCTAAAGCTGTGTGGAGAGCCATTGAGATTGTGTCTGCCATTAACCTATTGTGGCGATAGGCAAATTGTAATGGGTCCGGGTCCTTGCTGAGGCAGGAGTTCAGTCTAGCAGTCTAGTCATGACCAACCTCTCGAAGCATTTCATCACTGCCAATATGAGTGTTACCGGGCGATAGTCATTAAGGCAGCTCACATTATTCTTCTTAGGCACTGGTATAATTGTTGCCTTTTTGAGGCAAGTGGGAACTTCCGCCTGTAGTAGTGAGACAGTTTAGGTGAGTGGGCAAAGAAATGGCAGATGGAATACAGTGTCGAGAAGAATATGGTCCTGCACTTTGGTAGAAGCAATAAAAGTGTAGACTATTTTCTAAATGGGGAGAAAACTCTAAACCCGAGGTGCAAAGGGACTTGGGAGTTCTCATGCAGGATTTCCTAATGATTAATTACAGGTTGAGTCATTGGTGAGGAAGGCAAATACATTGTTAGCTTTCATTTCAAGAGGAATAGAACATAAAAACAAAGATTTAATGCTCAGGCTTTAAAAGGCATAGGTGAGGCCTCACTTGGAATATCGTGAGAAGTCTTGGGCCTCTTATTTAAGAAAGGACATGCTGATATTGGAGTGGGTTCAAAGGAGATTCCTGAGAATGAGTAACTCACACAAAGTGCTGGAGGAACTCAGCAGGCCAGGCAGCACCTATGGAAAAGAGTACAGTCAATGTTTCGGGCCGAGACTTTTCAGCAGGACTCACGAGAATGACATCAGGAATGAAAGGCTTATGGCTCTGTGCCTGTACTCCTTGGAATTTAGAAAATGAGCGGTTCTCATTGAAGCCTATCGTATGTTGAAAGGCCTCTGTATAATGTACTTGGAGAGAGTGTTTCCTATAGTTGGTGAGTCTAGGACTAGAGAGTGCAAACTCGGAATAGAGGGACATACATGTAGAACGGAAATGAGGAGGAATTTCTTTAGCCAGAGGTTGGCGAATCTGTGGAATTTGTTGCCATATGTGGCTGTGGAGGCCAGGACTTTGGGTGTATTTAAGGTGAGGTTGATAGATACTTGATTAGTCAATCGTGAAAGGTTACATGGAGAAGGCAGGAGAATGGAGTTGAGAGGGAAATGGATCAGCTATGGTCAAATGGCAGAGCAGACTCGATGGGCCATATGGCCTATTTCTTCTCTTATGGTCTTACTTTTGATTTGCACTGACTGTGGTCTCCAATGACGAGGTCAATGGAACAGAGTTGCATTGGAATTTCTTCTTGAACTCTGGAATTTTCTACTCCAGAAGACTGTGGAAGCTTGATTATTGAAGGAGTTTGAAGAGAAGGCAGCTTTTATATTGAAAAAAATTTAGAACTATTGAGCTTTCATAGAAGAGGAATGAGGCATAGGGCACTGAGCCGAGATTATATTGAATGGATTCAGGAGCCAGGTGGCCTTCTCCTGCTCCTGTTTCCATATTCTTTCATTCTTTTGTCTTGTGCATACATTCTTACAAGAAGAAAAACATCTGAGAAAAATTACCTGTCATTCTCTGATCTTAGAGATCTTACTTTTAATCCATAATCATAAGAGAACAGTAGTTAGAATTTTTAAAATTTTCTAGATGTTGGTGCTCTTGTTCTTTCACAATAAATTTTGTGAATTCCTCAATAATTTCTGTTTGATGCTTATGCTTGCAGTTATATGACATTCCTTTTCTCAGGTTATTAACTGCATTGCTCAAGACAAAAGAATGAAAGAATATGGAAACAGGAGCAGGAGAAGGCCACCTGGCTCCTGAATCCATTCAATATAATCTCGGCTCAGTGCCTATTTGCTGGGTATTTCTGTAGAAGCACATGTATAGATTTCTATTTTCCAATTGAGGTACTTCTTATACCTGTTGTTAATTGTCACTGCTAAAAGGGGAGTAGTATAGTTCTTCTAAAGAGAAGACAGTGACCTATTTTAACATTTCATCTGAAAAGCAATGCATCACTGCTCTCATACTGCACTAGAATGCCTGCCTGTGCTCTTCTGCTCCGGGCGGGCGTAGGTTGGGAGATGGGACAAAATCATTTGGACTTACACTGTCTGTATACCTACTGACTTACTGTCTTCTGTGTTGTGTTTGGTGTTGACAAGAGTAACCTTGGCGACATATCAAAAAAAGTGAAGTTGTTAGAAATACTAGATTCAGTAGATCGGGCTGCACCTGAGGAGAGAGAATGCTGCAAATCTGATGAAAGGCCTTGAGCTGAAATGCTGCCTTTGAATCTCTCCTTATGGATGCTGCTTAAATCATTATTTGCAACATTTTCAGTTTTATTATGGATGAGATGATTTCTAATTCTATTCTGTTTGCAACTGCTGACGAATAGACAAAACTGATGAAATGTGCTGCTTTTGTGATAAAACTGGATCATAAATAGTAATTTTCATAATATATTCAGCGATTCAATTTCAATTAAATACACAACAATCAGAAATAATTCCTGCATGTTGAACCCTCCATTCAGTAATTCCCTTTGGGAGCGACTGATTGACACTTTAAGCAAGATAGCCTAGCTCATCGTAATGCAACTTCTAGTTACTTAGATTTGGAAACTTTAATAAAAAATAGCTTCTTTTGAAGATGAGATATTAGGCCCTTTATTCTAATGACCAACTGCAGAACTTTAGCAGGATAAAAATATAATAATCACATAGCAAAAGATATATTCCTCAAGGACAATTAAATACATAAAGTCATAAATGTGATGCGGCAATGTAATTTCTATTATAAAATGCACACTTTAAATGTAGACTATGAAGCAGTCCTATTATTCAGTATATTTTTCAGTGTATTCATCCCTGTCTTTCCTTAGTTAATGGCTCACAGGTTTTTTTTGGTGGAATTTTACTATTACCTCTTTTACGTTCCAAGGAATAAAATGGAGCTAAGATATTGCCTGAGGCGGCTTCTTCGAGCTCATCTGTGTAACAGCTTTATTTCTTCACTTTAATGTCTCTTTTTTCAAGGGGGATGGGGTTCTGTCGGAGTCCATGATCTATAGCTGCAATGAACTGCAGTTCCTTATAGTGATGGCTCTCGCCCCCGGAGCTCGCCGGCCAGCAGTACAGATGCAGCCTGGAAGACTCACGCCTACAGGGTGAGGCCCTGCGGCCCTGCGAATGGGCAGATGTCCTGCCGGAGTCGCCAACTGAGGTGCGGCGGGAGATGAAATTGAACATCACAACAGTGGATGTAGCTGTCAGAGGCCTCTGTGCTTGGGCGATCACTCTCACTCTTCCTCTTTTTCTCGACGGTGGGGGACATTCTCAAGTCAGAGAACTCAGAATAAGAACACCACAACAGACTGTAACATAATAATCAGTGAGCTATTTTGTTGGTTTCCCCTCTCATTGTGGAAAGAGTGACACCTCTCTATCCTTCGTTAGAGAGAAGGAGAGCCAATGGCATGTTGAATATTTGGATGAACAATTAGTTTTTGTTGGACCGCAGATCATGGTCTCTGGGGGCTTTGCTATTGCTTGGTGAGTGCTGATGCTTCCTGCTGAAATACATGGGGCAGGGGAAGGGAGAGGGTTGATGCTTTGCTGTGTTTGTGTGTGAGAGGGGAGAGGGGGCTTTGGGATTCTAAAGTTTTACTGCCATTATTTCTTTGCTTTCATGGACGTCTGCAAAAAGCAAGAATTTTGGGCTGTATTCTGTGTACATTCTATGATATTAAACAGAGCCATTAACTCACCATGGATGGTACCAAGCCTGGCTGTGAAAGGAAGGTTGGGCACAGGGCTTGTAACCTCACCCCGTACAAACCCAGAGCTACAGAAATGCCAACAGAAGCTCCAAAGACCTCATCCCTGGAAGAGAAAGGATCTTTGCCTAGAAGATAATTGGAGTCACGTGTAGAAAGCCGCAAGCCCGTGAAGCCACAGGCTGATCAACCTTCTAAGAGAGGCTGGCCAAAGAACACCTGGTGACATGATCTTGAAGCTGGCACTGAGAAGATGGGCTATACCTGGGGACTAATTGAAAGACTGGCCCAGATCAAAGGACTCTGAGGAACTACTGTCAGCAGCCTTTGCCCAATTAGGGGTGATGGGCCTATCTAACTAACTAACTAATGTGTCTAATTAACCACAGTATTACAGATCTGAAGGAGCCTGACTAATGAAACATTATTCAGTTGCTAGTATAAAATAATCCTAAAAAGGTTAAATCAGTTCCCTGGTCTATAGGATTGTTTCCTTTTTTCAATAATTTGTAAATATATTTTTTGAATTATCTGATTTTTCTAAGTCTTTTAGGATTTGAATTTCCCTTATAATTTTTTTTAATTTTTGAATGATTAATTACTTTAGTGGTTGACTTAATACTGCATTCCATTTTCCAATTGATGAATTAGGTACATGCCTCATTGTATTTATTGCATTGATCTAAAATGACTTTGCTGTCTCATTGAAGTACTTGTTTAGCTCAAATTATAAGCTACAAACCCAGATATTACCGGCATGAAGTTGAATATTGCCTTTCACTTCTTCAGCTAGTGTTCAGTTGTGGTAACTCTGTCAAGAGGACTCTGGATGATGATTCTCAACAGAAAACATCAACTGTGTATTCCCCTCCATGGATGCCTCCTGACCTGCTGACTTCCCCCAACATCTTGTATGTTACTTCCAGATTCCAGCATCTGCAGTCTCTTCACTGGACAACAAAGATTTTGCTTCCTGAATACCTTTAGGAGTATCTTATGAATTTTGGGCTACTGATCATAAAAATCACCATGAAATTTCCCTATCACACACCATTTTTTGAAATCACTGATGTTTATTATTTCAATTCATAATTCAAGTCAATTAAAATGTTGCCTACAATGTAAGCTAGAGAGTTTCCTGTCTTGTCCAGGCTTGCGTGGGGATGATTAGGCGGTGTGGCTGCTGCATGGCAGGACAGGTTTTAGTAATAATTATTGGGTTCAGGACTGTAAGGATGGAATTTGCTATCACCAGGCACAAGAATTTCTATGAAGGATTTTGATATTTGAGACAGATGCTTCCCAGAATAACTGATGCCATGATAAATGAAAGCATTTTTGTTGGTCCACAAATCAAACAGGTCATCAATGACAGGCAATTTGAAGAATTTCTAGTGGGACCAGAGAAAATCACATGGAAGGCATTCAAGGAAGTTGTTGAAATTTTTCTTGGCATCTACAAAGCACCAAACTACATGCAGCTGGTTGAAAGTATGCTTCAAGTATATAAAACCATGAAATGCAACATGTCACTAAAGATTCATTTTCTGCATTCCCATTTAGAATTCTTCCCTGCAAATCTTGGTGCTGTTAGTGACGAGCATGGTGAAAGGTTTCACCAGGACATTGTGGTCATGGAGAAAAGATACCAGGCAACTGGAATGCATCAATGCTGGCAGATTATTGTTGGACACTTAAGCGAGAAGCCTCAGATACTGAGTATAAATGATGATCATTAACAAGATATTTTTAATATAGTTGAACTATTGCAAAGTATCAGCACCATTATGCAATTAAACACATTATATTCAATAAAAATTAATTTGTTGTTTCTCCTGTTACAAACCCCGTAACTGGGTGTCTTACCAGCAAAGATAGGAGTAGCCGTTGAAGTCTGATGATACTATTTTTAACAGTATTTATTAGTAAAAATACACAAAAATAATATCAATGCAAATATACAGATAATATACGTCATCAATACTAAACCTAAAAGTGCGGGTGTAATACTAATCAATAAAAAATAAGCTCTATCGTTGTCTAGGGGATAATGAATTGTCCGATGGAAATATAAAGTTCAGTTCGTTCATACAGGCTTCAGTCGTTGTTGATCGCTGTGTTGCAATTGTTGGAGAGAGAGAGAGAGAGAGAGAGAGAGAGAGAGAGAAAGCAGTAACAGCTATTAACTTGCCGACTTTCCTTGTTACGATCTTGATCCGTATCCGTCCTTTAGCGAGACCGTTCCATGGAGGACTTGTCACCCAGGCAAGGGTGGACACACACACAAGCCCCCACCGATCTCGTAGCATCTCTCCTGGTGCGTCTGAGGGGTGTTTCCCCAGACCCTACTTTTATCCCTACTCACAGGGTCTCAGATGTCAATCAGGTTGGGATGATGCCATCCCTCAACCAGACCACTCTGGCTGCCTCGAGGGGTTTCAATGAATAGTACAGTACTCAATACACAATTTCCCCTTCAAGAGACAATAGCAGTAATCCCTCTCTTTGTCAATAGGAGACATTCCACCTTGTTGTGTATTCTGCGTTGTCTATAACAACTGCCTTTGCTGTGATCCTGCGTCTCTCTCTCTCATTACTGACATGCTGTGTATCTCTCTCATTTCCTGGGTATCAGACCCGAAATTATAGCGATTTTGCGATTCTCAAAAGGGGGGGGGGGGGGGGTGGAGACTTTGGTCCCTTCTTTCGTAACACTCCAAATTCATACGTGATACAAGTGGTCTGAAATTATATTTGTGTTCATCTTCAAGCAGTCTATCATAAACAAAAAAAAACTCTGAGGAAGCAACACTTTTGAAAAAAATTGTTGTCCAGTGTCTTATCAGCAAAGAAAGTCAATGTGTTCAGAAAGCAGAGTCTGTGTGATGAATAGATGAAAGAGAAATTATGACTGAAATTGCAAGAACTTCTTCCACTAATACTAGGGTAATTTCACCATAAAACACCCAACGAATGGAGGATAGAAGCACACAGAATCTCACTCATTTATTGTCATGCATTCAAAAGGTGGATTGATGCAAAACGCTCAGTCACCTTCGTTTAGTTTGGGAATGTTATTGCCACCATGTGCAGTTTTTCCACAGTGTATCTCATGACTTTGTAACCCTCTGAAGAATTTTACAATTAAGGAATGATTTTGTTTTGGAGTGTGGTCTATTTTGTAACTCAAGACAAACTGCGAACAATCTACATGTAGCAAAATTACCGAGTTCAAAGTAAATTCATTAATAAAGTACATACATGTCACCATATACAACCCTGAGATTCATTTCCTTACAGGCATACTCAAATAAATTCATAATACAACAATAACCTTAATAGTCTCAATGAAAGTCCACATCAACTGGGCATTAAACCAGTGCGCAAAAGACAATAAAATGTGCAAATGCAAAAGAAATAAATAATATAAATAAATAAATAAGCAATAAACAAAGAGAACATGAGTTGAAAAGTCCTTGAAAGTGTCCATAGGTTGTGGGAACATCTTGAACATGGTTCAAGAGCTGATAGTTGAGGAGTAATAACTGTTCCTGAACTTGGTGGTGTGAGTCCTGGGGCTCCTCTACCTTCTTCCTGATGATAGTAGCAAGGAGGGACCATGACTTGGGTGGTGGGACCCTCGATGAGGGATGCTGCTTTCCTGCGACAAAACTCCATGTATAGTAGATGTGCTTTATGGTGGGGAGGGCTTTACCCATCAGGACTGGGCAGTATCCATTACTTTTCATAGGATTTTCCATTCAAGGGCTTTAACGTTTCCATAGCAGGTTGTGATGCAACCAGTCAATATACTCTCCACTATGCATCTTTAGAAGTTTGTTAAAGTTTTAGGTGTAACGCTGAATCTTTGTAAACTTTAAAGGAAGTAGAAACACTGTTATGCTTTCTTTGTAATTGCTGGTCCTCTGAAATGATAACACAAAGGAATTTAAATTTTAAGACTCTCTCGATCTCTGATCCTCCTTTGAAGACTGACTCATGGACCTCAGTTTCCTGCTCCTGAGGTCAATAATCATCTATGCCATCTTGTTAACATTGAGCAAGAGATTATTGTTGTGACACCATTCAGTCAGACATTCAAGCTCTCTCTTATATTCTGGTTCATCACCACTTCTGATTTGGCCTATTGACAGTGGTGCAATCGGCAAGCTTGAAAATGGCATTGGAGCTGTGCTTAGCCATACAGTCATAAGTGTAAAGTGAATAGAGCCTTGTGCAGCTGTGCTGATAGTGAGTGTGAGGGAAATGTTGTTTTCAATCCAAACTGACTGGAGTCTGTAAGTGAGGAAATCAAAGATCCAATTGCACAAGGAGATTTTGAAACCAAGGACTTGGAGCTTATTGATTAGCTTTGAGGGGATGATAGTATTGTAGTTGATAAAAAGCATCCTGATGTATGCATCTTTGCTGCCCAGATATTCCAGGGTTGAGTGAAGAGCCAATGAGATGTCACTTGCTGTGGACCTGTTGCATCAATAACCAAACTGGCGCAAATCCAAGGCAATCCTCAAGCATGTGTTGATATGTTTCATCATGAACCTCTCAAAACACTTCATCACTATGGAGGTAAGTGATAGTGGACGACAGTCATTGAGACAGGGTTTCACATTCTTCTTAGGTGAAGACCGCTTGAAGCAGGTAGGTACCTCAGACTGCTGATGTGAGAGGCTAAAGATCTCAGCCAGTTGATCAACACAGGTTAGGAAGTATTTGATTTTGTTAGTTATTTTATCTGAGTGCTAATTATTGGCCATGATATTAAGAAAAAAGTCCTCTTATTCGAACAGTGCCATTGGATTCTTGTCTCAGCTGAAAGATAGCACTCACAAAATTCAAGAGTTCTGAAGGCTGCAATGTACTCAGATGAAAGCTGAGCAGTTGTTTCTTTGACTTGTTAGGCCTCAAATTCTGATGGTATAGATAGGGTAAATGCAAGCAGGCTTTTTCTGTTAAGGTTGGGTGAGACTAGAACTGGACGTCATGGGTTAAGGATGAAATGTGAAATGTTTGAGGGGAACATGAGGGGGAACTTCTACAATTAAATGGTGATGAGAGTGTGGAACGAGATGCCAGCGGAAGAGGCAGACTCACTGTTGATTTCAACATTTAATTGAAATCTGGAGAAGTACATTGATTGGAGGGGTATGGGTGGCTACAGTTCAAGTGCAAGTTGATGAGACTAAGCAGGGTAATAGTTCAGCATGGACTAGATGGGCAGAGAGACCTATTTTTCTGCTGTAGTACTCTATGACTCTATAGTAACGGCATTGTAGGTCAAAAACTGAGAGATGAGTGAGTTGGTAAATTAAATTGGCAACCAGAAGGTTCCTGTCTGACTCAATATTGAATTCTCTGACTTTAAATAATACTCTTTCTTTCTTTTTGCATTAGATTGGTGAATTTTGCCTGCTATCCCGTTTCTGCGTTATCTTTCCTATGTAAAGATTGACTTTTAAAGAGCAAACACGAGGAAATCTGCAGATGTTAGAAATTCAAACAACAACACACACAAAATGCTGGTGGAACACAGCAGGCCAGGCAGCATCTATAGGGAGAAGCGCTGTCGACGTCTCGGCCTGAAACGTCGACAGCGCTTCTCCCTATAGATGCTGCCTGGCCTGCTGTGTTCCACCAGCATTTTGTGTGTGTTGTTGTAAAGATTGACTTGTTGGGCATGTACCAGTAAAGTACAGTACAAAGGCTTTTCAACATTAGCAACATTTTACATATACAAGTGGGACTAACTTGTTTCTCTCATATTTCATTTGGATGAAAGGTCCTGGAGCTGAACCATTAGCATTTTCTCTTTTCACATATGCTGCTTAATATGTTGATCTTTCTTCCCCCAAGCATTTTCAGGTATGGTTTCAGATTTCCAGCAAGTGCAGATAAGTATGATATAATAGCAATAACAGAAACCTGTCTGACGTCAAAGTCTGGTGATGAATGTAGTATTAAAGGATATACTTCACTCAGGAACGATAGGCAAGATCGTAAAGGTGGAGGAGTAGCCATACACATAAGAGAGAAATTAAACATGAGGCTGCTTTTGATAAGAGATGGATCAAGACTCAGTGAAGGTATCTGGGTAAGAACTGAAGGCTATAAGGATAAAGGAATAACATTCTATGTATGTTATAGACTCCCTAATGCTGATAGTGATTTTAATGAACAACTCTATCAGAATATTAGAAAACCAATTTCTGAGGGTGATGTTATAGTTTTGGGTGACTTTAATTTCCCAAATATTGAGCGGAAGAACCCAGTGACTAATAGGTTACAGGAAAGTGAATTCATTGAGTTATTGAATGATTGTTTTTGATCCAGTATGTAAATGCACCAACAAGAAGAGAGGCCTGTCTAGATTTGATATTCCATAACAATCAGGATAGGATTTTGAGTACGGAAGTTGTTGAGCCTTTAGGGGCAAGCAATCATAACATTGTTGGTCTCAAAGTTTTTTTTTGAGTGAGTTTTCAGTAAAAATCAAAGCCATTAAATTGAATTTCCGAAAGGTGAAGTTTGTGCAGATGCGGCAAAGACTTCTCAGAAGATAAACTGGAAGGAAGAATGGGGTTGATTTAAAGAGGTAATACACGCAGTGCAGGAAATGTTCATACCCAAGGTTGAAAGAAGAATAAAAACAATAGATCATCTACATGAATGAATAAATATATACATAAAAATTATTGAGAAAAGGCAGTTATATAAGATATACAGAAAAAAATTGTAATGATGTTAACCACGGGGCATATGAAAATGTAAGAACTATAGTTAAGTGGGAAATTAGGATTGCCAAAAGGCAGGCTGAGAAGGATATTGATGATAATGCTAAGATTGACCCGAGAGATTTTTTTCAATACTTTAGTAGTGAAAGGAAAGTTAAGGAGGAAGTTAAGTGTATTAGGAGTAATAATGAAGTGATAAATTACGCAGAGAAAGACATAACGGATACTCTTAACTCATATTTTTCTGAAGTATTCACTTGCAAAGGTGTTAGCAATATGCCAGTAGGGGTAATGAAAAATTAGGTTGTTTTAAGTGACTTAGTGATCTTAGAAAGTGAGGTCCTGCTTCAGCTGAAAAGGCTGAAAGTTAATAAATCTCCAGGGTCAGACAACATATATCCAAGGGTACTTAAAGAGGTCTGTGACTATACCTACAAACCCTAACATGTATGTTTCAAAAGTCAGTGAAGACCTGTGAAATTCCTAAGGACTGGAAATAGGCTAATGTTGTATATAAGGAGGGTGACTGCTCTGACCCTGGTAACTATAGACCTGCAAGCTTAATGTGTCTTGTAGGCAAGATAATGGAAACATTAATAAGGAATGAGATGGAAAATCAGCTGATAAGAACAGGCATGTAAGCAGAAAGCCAGCATGGGTTCAGAAAGGGGAAATCATATTTTACTAATATGCTGGAGTTCTGTGAAGAAGCAAATAAAATTTATGGTAACAATATAGTGGTTGATACCATTAATTGGACTTTCAGAAGGTTTTTGACAAGGTACCCCACAAGACGTTAATAATCAAATTACAGGAGATAGGGATTCAGGGTAAGGTGTGTGAATGGGTGCAGAATTGGATCAAAAACAGAAAACAATGAGTTATGGTGAGAGGGTCATTTTCACACATAGAATATGTTAAAAATGGGGCCTTACAGGGATCAGTTTTGGGGCTGCTGATGTTTTAAATTTATATTAACAATTTGGATAAGCACATGACAAATATATCAGTAAAGTTTCCAGATGACACAATATTAGTGGGATGGACTGATAACATCCAGGCAGCAGAATCAATACAGGTAGTTCTAAACAAAATCCAGGTGTGGGCAGATAAATGGCAGATGGAATTTAATGTAGGTAAATGTAAAATATTACATATAACAAGTAGCATTATTAGATATACAGTAAATATACAATGGGGGGTGGGTTCTTGAATTAGAACGTGCACAGCATGAAGAGGATTTGGGTGTCCTGGTAGATTCATCACTATCAACTGTTACGTACCCGTGACGTGACAGTGGTACCCTTGTCACGTGACTGGGGTTGAAGTTATACTGGACATGAGGTAATGGTCTTGTGATGGTGGAGTGATGTCATTTTCCCGCCAGTAGAGGTCATGTGACAGGTTTTTTCTACAGGGTATAAAAGGAAGACCCACCCTGTCAGGTGGGGCAGTTCGTGGCGGAATTTGCCAAGATGACTTCATGTCACTGCGTGATTTAATGTGATGACGCAGTTTAGTTAAAAATGAAGTTCTATATAATGCCTAAAGTTTAAAAGGTCATTGCTAACGGTTTCTTTGCTGGTGGAGAGTGAAGAAAAGTTTGGAAGGTAAAAATCGAGGAGAACCGATTTTCGAAGGTGGAAAAGTTCGACCTTGTTTGATCCTCATTCGGAAGGATTTTGTTGACTATTCACGCTGTTAATCCCTGGGTTGACCAGAAAGGATTGAGAATAGTGTGGGAAGAAAGGTCAGTACCTTTAAGCCGTTATATTTTATAAAATTCTTCGTGGGAAAGTTCGACGCCGGGGAATCGAAGGACATCGACGTGGAAGAGAATTTAAATCGCCTTAAAAAGTCTTTCCCTTTTAAAAGGACTGTGAGCTTTTGAACTTTTGGCATATCGCTCTAAAGAACTGTTTTTTTTTAATACCGCTTTAAAGACTGTTTGGGACTGCAAAGCTATTAAGAACTGTTTGAGCAGCTGCCCAGCAGCTGAGTTCCGGTCATGTTTGAGTTTGTTTACTTTTGAGGGGGTTTGTTTTCAGTGTTTAATAAACGTGTTATTTGTTATAAAAACCCTTGCCTATCTCATCTATATTTATTGTTGCCCGAATACGTAACACAACATCTAGACACTGCACAGAAGCGATTAGGAAGGCTAATGGAATGTTGGACTATATAATGTGCTTGGAGGAGTTCAAGTTTAGAGATGTTTTCCTTAAGCTGTATAATGTGTTTGTGAGGCCACACCTTGAATATTGTATACAGTTTTGGTCTCCATTTTTGTGAGGCGTGTGAAGGCATTGAAGAGAGTTCAGGGAAGGGTGATTGAAGTAATTAAATCATTTTAGCCTAAGTAGACGTAGAATGAGAGGAGACATGATAGAAATGTTTAAAACCATTAAGGGATAGGTAAGATGGATGCCAGCTACTAATTCAAAATTAATCCTTCACTGAGGACATAGGGCTATAGGTGGAGACTGGCTAAAGGGAGATTTCGGACTAACACCAGGAAGCATTTCTTTACACAGCGAGTTGTGGGCACATAGAATAAACCGCCTAGTTGTATTGTTGAGAGTAGTACCTTAGAGAATTTCAGATCTTAACTCAATGTTTATTTAAACACACTATGTGAATGGGAAACTTTGTTGGGCCCGATGTTCTAATGTAAGAGCATCTAGCTTGCTTTTCTCACCAGCTCTATTCCAAACTCTTTACTGATCATCCACACTTCAGTCTCTTCTGAAAGGACCACTACCTTGTCATGGTTTGGAGGCTTGTGTGCCTCAACGACCCAGAGAGCTGTGTTGGCTGGGGTCAGAGCTTTATGCTATGGCTCTGGGTAGGGTCAACCATGCCAAACAGGTCAAAGGTTAGAGACCAGACTAAGAGTGGTCCTCCTGTCTTCCAGGTTTGGGGGTTCAGCTCAGGGCTAACAACCCTGACTGGTAAAACAAAACTGTTATGGACACAGCAATAAAGAATCTTTCTATAGCTGAGAGCGACGGTATTCCTGAGTCTCCATCCGGAACTTGCATGACTGACAGTAGTGGAAATTGAAAGGAAGCTACTGACACGATGAAGGAAGCTCTGAACACTGTTAGAGATGCAGCTTCTCCAGTTCCATTTATCAGAAACAAATGCAACAAAGCTGCCCTTCTTATTGAAATACTTATTGCTTGAAATACATTCATGAAGAAAGCTCTCAGGAGCCGACTTCTGAAACACAAACCCCTGCTTTGCCAAAGATGCTATTGTTACATCCTAGTTTATATTTGGATTGTTGAATTCATCCATTTTCATATTTTAGCAGTTTTCCCTGCAAATGTATTCCCCCTTATCCTCCTTTAGCTGTCTAATTAACAGTCCTGGCAGTACAACTGAATCTTTGTTTTTATCCTGTGTGTTTTAAATTCACTGTCTGTCTCCTGAGCTTCTGAAAGGCAGTGTGAAAAATAGATACCACTCCCCCCCAGCCCAGGAATTAGGGGATCATTGTTTATACTGGATGGTGATAGCAGTCCCGTAAAATTCCCTAGTTCCTGCAAGACATATCTATGTCCATAGGCTTTGGAATATCCCTGCCTCTGTCTGTGAGGAGTCTATATGTTTTCTCCGTGACCGCATGGGTTTTCCCTGGGGCTCCAGTTCCCTCCCACATTCCAAAGGCATATGGATTGAAAGGGCAATTGGTCACATGGGTGTAATTGGGTGATGTGGGCTCATTGGGCTGGAAGGTCCTGTTACCGTGCTCTATCTCTAAACAAATAAAAATAAGTATAACCTCCCTGCGGTGCACCAGAAGGCCACAATACCCTGTCATTAGACAGCTTCAGATATCTTGGGCAGATATCTTGACATTACAATGTCCTGACACCACGATGCCCTGACATTATACAGCATTGGTTAGGCAGATGAAGAATGCCCTGCGTAATCTGAGAGAGCCTCAGTGGGAGATAGTGTGAGTAGGGAGGCGAGATAAAGCAAATGTGCAGATTGTGTATCGATACATGTGTGGGCAGGGTATGTCTAGACATGCTTAGAGTTTATACGCATGTGTTCGCCCGTGTGTAGGTGTATGACTATGTGAGTAGATATGTGTGTGTGCTGAGTCAGTGTGGTATTGCTTTGTGTTCTATCATCCTGCATCTATCTGGCTTTGAACGAAGATCTCACTCTTCAATTCTGATGTACAGCAGGCACCTCACGTTAAAATAAATCGGACACAGGCTTCTTCCACAGAACTAGTGCGGAAGCAAGTCATCCCTCGCTGTGAGGGAATGAAGAAGACTCGAGAAGGTGAGAGAAGGAAGAAGACTATTTCTTAATTCTAGATGATTAGATTCTGTCCTGGGCTGTTCCAGGACATCTTTTCTCTTTTGCACAGCAAGATGTTCCTTATTCAAAACCAACCTCCTTCGATAATGCTTTATAACTGGACTGCAGTATGAACAACTATTAAAATTTACAGGTATAACATTTTTATCATGGTGCAAACATCCCAAAGCACTTTAGATGGGTATTAACAATGAATATCTCACTGAGCCTTGGAAGGTAACATTACAGAAGATGACACAGGACTACATTCTAAGAAGTGTCGTGCAGTAGAGGGAGGAGGCAAGTTCAGGAAGAGAATTGTAGAAACTAGGGTACTGATAGCTGAAGGCATGATTACCAGTAATGGAGTGATCAGAATTTGCTTGCTCAGGGGAAGCTAACATAGAACGCGTGGAGGAAAACCATAGAGGTAATGCAAACACGGATAAGCACCTTTAACTCAAGAATATGTGCTCAAGCCCTGGAAGAAGGACTTGAGCTCACAACCTACTGACTCAGGGCAGAAATGTATTGATTGAGGCCTGATGTGGATAAACACAGGTGGTCCTAAAATGGAAATGAGAAAAATGAAAGTTTAGATTGTATCCAAAGGTATCATCACACAGTAAAAGTTGAGTCTGCATTAGGGAACTGAAACCGTGACAAATAGGAGTCAGTGCACGGTCGGAAAGATCAGATGATGATGGAAATAGCCGATAGCAGAAGGTCAACCTACAAGAGCAGGAGCTGTAGGACTTTTCCCAGTGTGTTTCAGTCCCCAGAAAAGTTGGCCTCATGATTAATTTATTCACCATAAAATCAATTTCACTGTAGATCAACATTGTCCTTTTTTGTACTGGTTGGGAAATATGCAGTAAAATATTAATGCAAGATTTATCCTCAAATTAAATCTTTTTGTGGCATCCAATGAATAGATGAGTATGTGATCCTGACATCAGTTATAGCTGGTGTTTCACACTACATTGCACATTGCAGATTGCTACTGCTAATCAATCTTAGGCAACAGGCAGCAATGTCTAGCTTTCTTCCTGCTTGCAGCCATCTTATCAAATAGGCTAGCAATTCAATTAGTTTGACTCCAACAATCTTTAATTTGATGATACTTAGGAACGTTACCCTTTACAACAAAATAATCCCTTTGCTGTCATTAAACGGATAAACTATATCAATGTTGTCAAAATACTGAGATCGATTGTCAAATGGCACAAGATTGCATCCTTTGCCTTTCTGAACGGCATGTATGATGTATGGTATGCTACTAAACAGAACTAGTTTGCAAAGCCTGGTTGTGCCTTCTATAAATCAGCACCATTCACTGCAATCTGGATAGTTAATATCAGCAATAACATTTTGACTGATAACAAGATACAGTTGAGGTTATACTTTGATCAAATGTTAGTACAGTCATTGCAAGCATGACCAATCTCAAAGGATTAAGCCTATAATTTATACAATGTCTAGACAATGCAAATGATGCATAAAAGTAACTCCTGTGTATATTATCATGGGTGTAATTGGGTGGTGCGGCCTCGTAGGGTTGGAAGGGCCAGTTAACATGCTGTCTCACTAAATAAATAAAAAGCTATAATAAAGTTAGGTGATTTCACTGTCGATCAGACTTGCTGACCTTATTGCTGTTAATAACCAATATGGCTTATATTCACATAACTGCATTCATCTCTTTACAATTCTAGTGAATCAACTCTGCATTTTTTTTTGGAAAATCTGATAAATTTCAGCCATTAGTTGTACTTCCTCCACTCCTTATTTTCCAACTTACTCTATTTGTAATGCAGTCTGCTCTCTGCTGTGAGCTCAGACTCTTTACAGTACACTTTTTTAAGTACACACTTGAAAACTGATTTGTATGTACTGCTGATTCATTCATATTACTGGAACCTTACACGCCATCAACCTTTACCAACCTGTCCCTGCTGCACAATGACATTCTCCTAGAATAAGGACCCATGATGAGACCGTGGACACCCTGGAGAATGCCAGCCACATGACATATCTTGAAGTTGCCTCAAAACAAAGAGAAGCTCACTATCAACTGCAGCGGGTGAGCATCTAAGGAACATGAATGTGCAAAGATCAAGTCCTCGAAGATGGTACAAGCTGCAGCGATCTATAATTTGGACGACTTACGGCATGACCTCAAAGTGCTGAAGAGACACCACAAATGCATTTTTCAAAAAATCCCTCTGCTCCATTGGGTGAGCGAACCAAAGTTAGCATCCTGTCCCATTGTCATTATCAAGGCTGTAATTATAGTTATAAACACAAGACATTCTGCAGATGCTGGAAATTCAATGTGTTACGCACCCCGTAACTGGGTCACTTACCAGCAAAGATAGAGAGGTCCGTTGAAGTCTGAGGGTACTATTTTTAACAGTATTTATTGATAAAAATACACAAAATAATATTGATGCAAACATACAGATAATATACTTCGTCAATACTAAATCTAAAAGCGCGGGTATAATAATAATCAATAAGAAATAGCTCTATCGTTGTCTAGGGGATAATATTAAAGTCACTGTAGTTCATTCAAGCTGCAGCTTTTTGGTTGGAGAGAAAGACGGGTTAAAACTTGCCCATTCCTTTTATGATGTCAATCCTTCGAGAGTCGTTGGGAGTTGATTTCCCCATTGTTAGCTAAAAACCGTTCTTCCGTGGTAAAGGGCCCACCGATTCCGGGGCAAATGGAAACAGACGCACGTGGCCTTCCCACCGGTTTTTGCTATTACGGGATTGCTAGCGTTTCTTCTGGTGCGTCTGAGGGGCTGTTCCCACAGACCCTCTTTTATCCTGACTCACAGGGTCTCAGATGTCAATCAGGTTGGGATGATGCAATCCCTCCACCAACCAGCCCACTTTGCCTGAGGGCTTCCACGAAGCACAGTATTTTAATACACAATCCCGTCTCCAAGAGACAATGGCCGTTTCCCGTAGCTTTATATTGCTAGGGTGGGGGGGGGGGGGGGGTCAAGACATTCCAAACGTCTCTCTCTCATTTCCTGGGTCTCCTGACCCAAATCAATAGCGATCCTGCGATTCTCAAAAAGGAGGGGGCTGCAGGCGTAACAAATGCAACACACACAGAATTGTTGGGCTGCAAACAATCATCGAGAGGTTGTGTGTAAATTGAGCTACCTTTTCAGTCAGGTCTGCGATGGAGATTTAAAAGGCGGAGCTTTGTGGCAGTTTCTCTGAGTTGAGCTGTGACCGATCAGCGACCAGGTACACCGAGCTTCAGCTCCTGAGGGAACACATTAAGGAACTGGAGCTGCAGCTTGGTGACCTTCGACTCATATGGGAGGGTGAGGAGATGACAGATAGGAGCTACAAGGAGGTAGTGACACCTAGATTGCAGGAGACAGGCAACTGGACAAATGTCAGGAGAAGGAAGGGAACTGCAAAATCAGTGCAGAGTACCAGTGAAGAGAGATTTTAGGGAGCTAGGTAGAAAGCTGAAAAACAGAACCTCCCGGGTAGTAATCTCTGAATTTCTGCCTGTGCCACGTGTCAGTGAGGGTAAGAATAGGATAATTTGGCAGATGAATATTTGGCTGAGGAACTGGTGCAGGGGGCAGGGATGCAGATTTATGGATCATTGAGACCTCTTCTGGGGAAGGCACAACCTTTACAAAAGGGCAGGATTACACCTAAACCCAAGAGGGTCCGATATCCTTGCAGGCAGGTTTGCTGGAGTCGTTCATGAGGGTTCAGACTAATTTGGCAGGGGGATAGGAGCCGGAGTGATAGTGTTGAGGATGAGGTAGTTGGTTTACAAGTGGAGGCAGAGTGTGGTGGGGCTTCTGGCAAGGGGGACTGGTGATGGGATAAAGTTGCAGTCAATGAGATGAGATGCAACGTAAAAGGTGGACAAAATTGAAAGGGGTGTATACAGGACTGAAGGTGCTATACTTGAATGCACACAATATATGGAATAAGGTCGATGAACATGTAGCACAGTTACAGATTGATATGTATGATGATGTAGGTTTCACAAGAAGATTAAAGCTGGGTGCTTAACATCTAAGGATACACATTGCATTGAAAGGACGGACAGGTGGTGTGGCTCTGTTGGTAGAATGAAATTGTTACGTATCCCGTAACTGGATCACTTACCAGCAAAGATAGAGAGGTCCGCTGAAGTCTGATGGTACCATTTTCAAACGTTTTTATTTATAAAGGGGCACAAAAGTAAGGTTAATACAAACATTCAGATAACATACGTCGTCAATACTCAATCTAAAGCGCAGGGATAGTACTAATCAATAAGAAATAAGCTCTATCGTTGTCTAGGGGTTAAACGATTGTCCGATGGAAATATAAAAGTCTCGCCAGTTCATGGAGACTTTTTTCCGTTTGAAGGACCGCTGGGTGTTCACGGGTTGGAGAGAGAAAATAAACTTGCCAGCCTTCTGGACTCAAAGCGAGAGATCGAGAACGGGAGTTCCTCGTTGTCAGTCCGAAATCCTTTTCGGGGTTATTAGCCACTCAATTCCCTAGCTAGGGGATCCAAATCACACGTGGCTTCCTAGCAGCTTCCCGTTTTTACGAGAAGAATGAGCGATAGTCTCCGTCTGGTGTGTCGCTGGAGTACCGCCTCCAGCAGTCTCCTTTTTATCATGGCTGGCAGATTTGTAAATGTCAATCAAGGTAGGGTGATACCATCCCCACACCACATTGCCCGAGGGTGTCCATGTCCCTGATAGCTGGCACGTACTATAGAGTTGCAATTCACACAGGTGCCTCTAGGAACAATGGTCAACTCTGTTGCATTGTCTCTCATTTCCTGGGTCCAAGACCTGAATTAATAGCGATCTTGCGATTCTCTTGAAGGAGGGGGCTGGTCCCGCACCCTTCGGCCCCTCAGAGCTGTGGTACATTCATAACAGAAATCAAATCATGAGGAAGAAGCGACATAGGGTCAGAAAATGTATCGTTCTGGGTAGAGCTAAGGAACTTCAGGGGTGATAAGAACCTGATGGGAGTTAAATACAGATCCTCAAACAGTAGAAAGGATGTTATCTACAAATTACAATGGGAGAGAGAAAATGCTTGCCAGAAGGGCAATGTTACAATAGTCATGGGGGATTCCAATATGCAGGTAGATTGGGAAAATCAGCTTGGTGCTGAATCCCAAGAGGGGGAATTTCTAGAACTTTGAGAAGGAGAAGCTGAAGTCAGATGTATCAGTGTAGAAAAGGGAATTACAGAGGCATGAGAGAGGATCTGGCCAAATTTAGTTGGAAGGGGAGTCTAGCAGGGATGATGGCAGAGCAGCAATGGCTGGAATTTCTGGAAGCAATTTGGAAGGCACAGGTACATAACTATGGCTTAACAGATGAAGTCACAGCGAATATAAAAGCCAAAGAGAGGACATATAATAGAGCAAGGATTAGTGAGAAGTTAGAGGATTGGGAATGTTTTGAAAACCAACAGAGGGCAGCTAAGAATCATTAAGAAGGAAAAGTTGGAATAGACTTTGTGTATCTGAAAAGCTCAAGAGGTAGATAAGTCATGTGAACCCGATGGGTTCTGAAAAAGGTGGATGAAGAGATTGTGGAGGCATTGGTAATGATATTTCAAGAATCACTGGATTCTGGAATGGTTCTGGAAGGCTGAAAAATTGCAAATGTCACTCAACCCTTCAAGAAAGGAGAGAGGCAGAAGAAAGGAAACTATAGGCCATTTAGTCTGATGTCAGTGGTTGGGAAGATGTTGGAATCTTGGATTATTAGGGATATGGTTTCAGGGTGCAGAAGGACTTGGACAGATCATGAGAATGAGCAAAGAAGTGGCAGATGGAATACAGTGTCAGGAAATGGATGGTTATGCACTTTAGTGGAAGAATTAAAGGGGTAGACTATTTTCTAAATGGTGAGAAAATTCAACCATTTATGATGCAAAGGGACTTGGGAGTCCTTGTGCAGGATTCCCCAAAGGTCAATTTGCAGGTTGGGTCAGTGGTGAGGAGGGCAAATGTGATGCTGGAATTTATTTTGAGATGACTGGAATATAAGAGTAAGGATGTAATGTTGTGGCTTTATTGGTGAGGCTCACTTGGAGTATAGTGAGCAGTCTTCTGCCCTTTACCTTAGAAAGGATTTGGGGACACTGGAAAGGGTTCAAAGGAATTTCTTGAAAATTATTCCAGGATCGAATGGCTTGTCATATGAAGAGTGTTTGATAGCCCTGGGCCTGTCTTCACTAGAATACAGAAGAATAAGGGCTGCTTTAATTGAAACGTATTGAATGTTGAAAGGACTTGAATGAGTGGATGTGGAGAGGATGTTTCCTACGGTGGGGTAACTCTAGGATCAGAGGACACAGCTTCAGACTCGAGGAGTGTCTTTTCAGAACAGAGATAATGAAGAATTTCTTTGGCCGGAGAGGAACCTGCAGAATTCATTACCACAGGTGGCTGTGGAGGCCAAGACTTTAAATATATTTGGGGCAGAGGTTGATAGATTCTTGATTGGTCAGGGCATGATGGGACATGGAGAGAAGGCAGGAGATTGGGACTGAGAGGAAAAGCGGATCAGCCCAGAAGAAATGCAGAGCAGACTTGATTGTCAAATGACCTTACTCTGCTCCTATATTTTATGGTCTAATAACTGATGAAGGGTCTTGGCCCAAAACATCAATTGTTTATTCTTCTCTATAAATGCTGCCTGACCTGCTGAGTTCCTAATTATAGTTAGTTACATTTTCTACATGCTTAATGCCAGTCTGTCAATCTCTTCTACTTCTCCTCTGCATTCTACTTTCTTTCACGAAGTATGCTCCATACTTCCTGAAAGAAAGTAAGAAAAATGCTTCATGATGTTCGAAGAGTCCCTGATATGGAAACGTATTATCCACATTGACTACTTGAAATCCCTGGCAGTTGGTTGTTTAAAATAGTGAAACAATCGAGGTGTCATTGAACACTTTGAGTTCCTATGACAGAGGCATTCAGAAGCCAGACAGACACTGCAGAAAGAAAGAAGAACCTCCCACATTTACAGAATGAAGCACCATCTGTGCTGGAGTCTGTGGAATTGCTTGAAGTATATCAAGGGCCTCAGAACTCACAGAATGTGCGTATGCATATGGCATCAACATTGGGAACATAGTGGATAGTGAGAAAGGCTATCAAAGCTTACAGCAGAATCTGGACCAGCTGGAAAAATGGCAGATGGTATTTAATGCAGGCAAGTGTGATCTGTTGAACTTTGCGAGGACAAATCAGGGGAGGATTTACACTGTGAACAGTAGAGCACTGACAGTGTGATAGCACAAATGGATCTGGGAATACAGATCCATAATTCCTTGAAAGTGGCATCACATGTCAATAGGGTCATAAAGAGTTTTTGCTCATTGGCTCTTCATAAATCAGATACAGAAATCATAATACAGGATTTGGGATTATGTTAAAGTTATGTAAGACATTAGTAAGGCTAAATTTGAAGTACTTATGCAGTTCTAATCACCTATAGCACTCACAGGAAAGCTATCAATAAAATTGAAAGAGTGCAGAGAAAATTAACAAAGTTATTGCTGGGACTTAAGAACTTGAGTTACAGGGAAAGGTTGAATAGGGTAGGACTTTAATCCCTAGAGTGTAGAAGAATGAGGGGAGATTTGATAGAAGTGTACAAAATTGTGACGGGCATAAATAGGGTAAATGCTAGCAGGCTTTTTCCACTGAGGCTGGGTGAGATGAGAACTAGAGTACATAGATTAAGGGTGAAAGAGGAAATGCTTAAGAGGAACATGAGGGGGTCTTCTTCACTCAGAAGGTCATGAGAATGTGGAACAAGCTCCCAGTGCAAGTGGTGGATGCGGGTTCAATTGCAACACTTAAGAGACATTTGGATAAGTACATGGATGGGGTGGGGGGGGGGAGTATGAAGGGCTAAGGTCCAGGTGTGGGTTGATAGCACTAGACAGAATAACTATTCGGCATGGATTAGATGGGCAGAAGTGTGTGATTCTGTGCGGTAGAGAATAAGCATCTACCTAGTTCTCAGTTCAAATCAGTCATCCACCTTTCTTTTCTAAATGCCGCAATTGACCCATCAATCAGATAACCTCTACAAGTTCTGATAGGAACGCTGACCACTTTAATTTACAAGTAACTGATTTACTCTTTCTCCTTTCTGACGAAAGAGTTTCAACCTGAAAAGTTAACCCTTTGTCTTTTTCCACAATGGCTGGCTGATCAACCATCAGAGTGTTTCTAGAGTTTATGTTTTTTCTTTCAGATTTGCAACATCAATAGTGTTTGATTTTCCTTCAAGAAAAGAAAGGCCAATTTAAAATCCCACATTTTGAGCTCCATTGTTTATAATACAGTAATATGTCACTTTGTACACTAACACACTTGGGGCAATTGCTGAATATTATTCAGCTCTGAAAATAGGTACAAATTGCCTACACGTGTGGATAAGGTGGTAAAGAAGGTATATAGCATGCCTGTCTTCATTGGTAGGGATTGACTATAAGAGTAGGAATGTCATGCCACAGATATATAAAACTTCAGTCAGACTGCACTTAGATTATTGCAGGCAGTCCTGGAGAGTGTGCAGATGAGGTTTACCATAATGCTGTCTAGATTAGAGTGTATGAGCTATAAGGGACGGCTGGACAACCTTGGCTGATTCTTGCTTAAGTGTTGGAGGGTTGGACATGGTAGAGGTTCTTAAAATCATAAGAATCATTGATAGGGTAAACAGTCAAAATCTACCCTAGAGGACAAGCTTTTATGGTTAGAGAGGGGAAGTATAAGGGTAAAATGAGGGGCATGTTTTCTATGCAAAGAGATGTAGGTTTAAGCGACTTTTAGATAAACACACGACAGGAATGGAGTGATATGGATGATACTCAGGAAGAAGACTTTTAGTATAAACTGGCTTCAAGATTGGCACACCATCATGAGTTAAATGGCCTGTTCAGTGCCATACTGTTCTAAGTTTTATTTTCTGTGCAAAAGGGTGCTTGATGGTCTGCACAGATATGGTAGGCCAAGGTGCTTGTTTCTCTGCTGTAAATTTCTAACCTTCTCTTTGATTAGGGTTGCAAACATTGGAGGGACACATTATGAAGTACATGACTTTTGTTTGCTTTCTTTTACAAGATGAGTCTCCTCTTTTACAAGCCTTATGGTTCTCCACCGCACATCCCAAATTATTCATCCTGGCTATCTTCCACCCTTCTGCTCAACACATTACCAGTCAACCCTCATGTGAATGTTGGATTCTGAAGAAAATACTAGTTTCAGCAAAGTGAAATGATAAAAAAGTAGTCATCCACCAAAACTGGAGGATACGTTGTGGGGCAGAAAGGAACTGGTTGACATGTGGGACTGGCATACAGGTAGTTATTGACCATCTCTTCCAGTATGACCATCTTTGGATGTGAAAAGAAGGCAAGTGTCAGCAGTAGCCGCCAGTCACTCGTTGGGATATTATGTGCTACCCTCAAGTGTTGGAGGACAAATTTCTACCTATAATTGTCACCAGGTGGCGTTAGCAGCAGTAATAATCCTGTCCTCATCTGAGCAGAGAGTTTTCTGATTGTGGAATCTCCACAACATTTCCTGAACCAAAGGCAATGGACATAACTGGTCTCTACCATGTCGGTTATCTCCACAGAGAATGGCTTGTGAAACGGAAAACTGGTCTGTCTGTTGCTACTGAGTTTGCACTGAACTACCAGAAGAAGCAAAACCATTGCCTTAGTTTGCTTATTCTGTGTAATCCACCAAAACTAATCAATAGCTCTACTTTAAACTGATCGATATTTAACAAGTCACACAAAGACTTCTCTGACAGGTTACTTGATATGGTTTAAGAGTAAACACAGCGATAATGATTCTTATTGAGCTGATCGTCTTTGAAATAAATGCTTTAAATGGAACAATGTTAATTTAAATATTTTGTTGTATCACATCCAAAACATTTTAATTTAAAAATATAGGAATGGTCAATATTTTAAAATGCATCTGATATTTCCAAACCATTGAAAAGCTGCTAGTACACATATTTTTAAGAACACAATGATCAGAACACTTTATTCAATGGATATTAATTACTTTATAACAGCACTAGCTCTTCATGGAAACGAGATAAATGCAAATTGGCATGTAAATTAATAAAACTGTAAGGAAAACCAAAAAATGAGATCTATTCCAAGAAGCAGCATGGATAGAGTGGATGACTGCTCTTCTGTGACCTAATATTTTGAATGCTCCTATGTGAACTCCATTCTAATAGTAGCTTGCTTTTCCCAAGTATCTTTAAACCAATAAAACATGCTAAGGTTTCATTAAGCAAAAATTGATGCAAAATTAAAGAGGATTTCAGGAGATGGAGGCAAATTTTAGGGAGTATGTCTAAAGTCAGAAAGGGAAATGAATAGGAAAGTTCAAGAAAAGATTTCTGGGTCTTGGAACCCAAATGACCATCTATATTAGTCATGCTAAAGTTTTGGATCTGCAATTTATTATGCTTCCTAACTTAGTGCCACTTGTAAACTTGGATAGTTAACTATCTCTTTATCCATTGGGGGATTGCTTAATGAAAAGAAATTGTGTAGGACTGGCCACTACTCACTAGAGTTTAGAGGAATGAGCAGAGTTTTGAGATAGATTAACAAGGGAGTTGCCAATTTGATGCTTCCATTAACAGAAAAGTCTACAACCAGGGGACAATGTTTTAGGACTGACATGAGGATAAATTGCTTTACATGCATCAGAGAATTGTAGATGTTCATGCAATACATGATTCAAGGGTAAGACCCACATATTTTTAGATACCAAAGGACTCATGTTGTGGATTTGGGATAACAGACTTTAGACAGAGGATAAATCATAACCTTTGAATAGCAGAGCAGGACTATAAGGTAACAGTCTGCTGAGAAAGTGAACATAGCACAAAGATGAAGTGATGTTTCTTCACTGGTGAATCTTTGGAATTCTCTACTGAGGGGAGACATAAAAGCTCAGCCACTGAATGTATTCAAGACAGATGTTGACGGATTTGCAAATATTCCAGAATAAGGATTATGGAGTTTGTGAAAGTTAGTGGTACAGAATGATCACCCACAATCTTACTGAATAGTAGAGAAGTTCAAGGGGCCAAATGGCCTACTCTTGATTGCATTTTTTATATTCTTAAGTTCTTAATCATGAGGAATCCAAGGTTCTGAGAGTGTGTAAGTCATGGCAGGAGATGAATGACATGTGTTACTGTGATGGGAGGTGCTTTAGAGAGAGACAAGGCTTAGAATTTCTTTCTCAGTCAGAAAAGGATCTAGTGCTTTCCCAGCATATATGATAAACGTGGCAGAGTTTGTTATTGAAATGTTGGTTAAAATCGATACATATACCCAGCTGGAAGCCTGAGAAGAGTTTATTCTTCCTTAGTCCATTACCTCTTCCAAATTTCACTTCCCAGCTTCACACTTACCCCCTTCTTCCAGCCCTCACTTTTCCCCTCATTTGGTTTCACCTATCACCATCTAGCATATACTTCTTCCTTTCTGCATCCCCCCCAACCCCTACCCTCTTATTCTGGTTTCTTCTCCATTTCCCTCAGACCTGAGGAACAGCCTTGGCCCAAAATGTTAATAGTTTATTCCTTTCCATAGAAACTGACTAACCTGCTGAGTTCCTCCAGTATGTGTGCTACTCTTGATTTCCAACATTTGCAGAGCCTCTGGTGTTTAAGGCTTTACAAATTTTTTAATGTGTTGGGAAAATCAAAATTAAGAGATGTGCTGATAAGTCTTATTGGAGCATTTTGGGCAGATCATCAAACTATTTCAGTCTCACACCAGCTCTTGCATCCTGTCTTTTTTTTTTTAAATTCTAGACAATTTAGTTAACTCTCCTGTGCTCTTCTTCCTTTTCACTTTTCCACTCTGGGCACTAACTTCCCCAGCATCAAGTACACCTTCAAAAGGCGCATCCATCATAAAGGACCCCATCACCCAGGACAAGCCCTCTTCTCATTGCTACCATCAAGGAGGAGGCACAGGATTCTGAAGAAACACACTCAACTGCTTCTTCCAGTTTGCCATCAGATTTCTGAATGGACAATGAACCCATGAACACTACCTCAATATTGTTTTTCTTTTTTTAACCCTCTTTTGCACTACTTATTTAATTTATTTTAAAAGTATATTTCTCATTGTAATTTATAGATTGTTTTTATTCCTACGTATTGCAATGTTCTGCTGCTGCAAAACAAATTTCACGACATATGCCAGTGATATTAAACCTGATCTGATTGGAGTTGAGGCCATCTCCCTACTAAGCCCTATCCACAGCTCTGATTATGAGATGAAACTATCAGGTTGTTGTAAAAGTGCATCCAGTTTACTAACGTTTGTATCCAGTCTGATCTTTGTATTAACACCACCAAAGCAACACACACAAAATGCTGGAGGAACTCAGCAGGCCAGGCAGCATCTATGGAAAAGAGTAAATATTGACATTTTGGGCTGAAACACTTTCTACAGGATGGATGCATAACCTCTGCGTAGAACCATGGATCCACACCTATGTGGTTTATCTTAAATTATATTCTGAAAAAGCTGAGCAAAACTCACAGTGAAAGTAGTGGTGGCAGCAATACAGGCCTTACTAGTGGTGTGCAAGTACTTGAATGAATAAAAGTTAGGTTGCTTCCAATTAATCAGTAATTAATTCATTTGTTAAAGATTAGTTAAAAACTATCATTAAATGAGTTAGAACACCTTCAGCCTCTGTAAATATGGTTCAGGATTAACTTATTAATAATTACCACTTTTCCCACGTCTGTCTGAACAGATACATTTGCAAAATAACCCAGCCAGGGTCTTTCCGTGTTCTACCCCATTGCTCTGCTGAGGGCTGTGGAGTGTGAAAGTAATTCAGCACAAAATAAATTGCAAATGTGAGAACTCGGTTGTAGACGGAGGAGATGAATCTAATTTATTCTGGTCCAGAATAAATAAGATGAGTCAGAGATAAAGTGGAACAAGAAAAATGTATGCTTTGAGCTTTTGATCTTCTAATTGCAATTCTTACTGACTTTATTAATAGCACATAACCAGAATTAATTAACAGGTAAAAGCTTCTTGTTGACAATGGAGATAAAGTTGTACAGAGCTTGTGTCTCAGTATAGGACTATCATTAAGTCTCAACAGGCTAGCATTTATTAAATTGCCCTTCTCAGTGGAATATATAATCCTAGAGAGAACTGCTGCAGCTCCTGGGTTCACATTAAAGTCAGAATTTTTAATAAACAGGATTATTTGTGATGTTGCACAGGTGCCCATCCTTTACAAAGTGTGCTAGCAAGGCCGTGGGTTCCTAAGCCAGGCTGGATGTGTTAGATAAACTCAATTTTAGTCAGAATTCCCTAAAGTGGCAATAAGCCTCCTGTCTACATGTAGGAAAGGCCTAATATTTGCTTTATTTAATTGCCTGGATACCTATATCATACATACTTCTACCAATAAGCTAGGCAGTGCACCAGGGTTGGTGAAGCTTAATACCCTCCATTCCAGCAGGTAGTAAGCTTAGGTTATTAATTTAATTACTGAAAATAGACAATTTAATTTTCAGGCCAATGTACTTGTGTTGCATAAGAAAATTACATTTTAAGAATTTGCTTATGAAGTTAATGCTCAGAGATCTGGCTTTGGATATCCAAATGCAATTTAAACTGTTGACGCATCCCTGTATCATTCTACCGTGCATGGTTAAAGAGATAAGGTTGATATCAGACAGACAGACAGACGTACTTTATTGATCCCGAGGGAAATTGGGTTTCATTACAGTCTCGCCAACCAAGAATAGCGTAGAAATATAGCAGTATAAAACCATAAATAATTAAATAATAGTAAGTAAATTATTCCAAGTGGAAATAAGTCCAGGACCAGCCTATTGGCTCAGGGTGTCAGACATTTCGAGGGAGGAGTTGTAAAGTTTGATGGCCACAGGCAGGAATGACTTCCTATGACGCTCAGTGTTGCATCTCGGTGGAATCTCTTTTAGCTGTTAATAAAAGCCTATCGTTCTCTTTCAGTCTCCGAGAGTTATTGATGGTGCATCACATGGCTAGACATATCAGGATGGGAATGGGAAGTAGAATTATAACGGGTGGCCACTGGGAGATCCCACTTTTACCGGTCAAAATGATGAAGGCTTCTCAGTTATTAATAAAGGGAGTTTGAGACTTTGCAAGACCTTGGCACTTCTACGCTAATGGAACACCTTAAATAGTTGCATAATTCAGTTGGTCTTTGGTATTTTTTCCCTCATCACTCATTTGCAAGGTCAACTGTACTGATGAGGCAACATTCTCTCCAGAACTGTTTTGCACATTTTTAATCTGAACAAAATGCATTTTCCTTTGACTATGCATGTAGATGTGAAAGATTGGTACAGCCACATATTTGCTACTGAGTTTCTATTCATTTCTAGGTGACTACAGTCCATTATTCTAATTGCTACCGCTTTCAAATAGATTGTTGAACAAGGCAGGAAGTTTATACAGTGTACCGTATAAATTTTTATACATCATTTTATATACATCATTTATACAGTATGGCAGGAAGTTTATACAGAATTTTTTGAAGTATTTCTCAGCTACCTTTGTATTCCTTTGCCAAAATACAGTGGAATAAACAGGATATTGTTAACAGAGGGATAGTACTGGTGATTATAGAGTGGGGAGGGGGCAGAAATGAACGGTGATGGTTTTGCAACATTGCACATGGCCTGCATTCATTTAAATAGCTTTAGAAAAGCGTAGCCATTTGATATTAATGCAGTTAGCAAGTAAGAATTTATATCTTCCAAGTGCCCAAGATCACTGTTGGATATGTTGCAAATACAATTATTTTTCACGGGGCTGCTTGGCAATCATATAAAAATATATATTGTTTTTGAAATTCACATTATGAATGTTAACACTAAATAAAACAAAGCTGAACTCCAATTATACATATATATATATATGACATGCCACAGCAGATTACAGAGGCAGAATTAAGTATTGATTTGGGAATGTGTATTTCCCATTAAGCTATTGATCCAGATTTCTTGGCAGTGGCCAGTTTGCTGTTCCCACCAATCATCTGTCTGCTATTCTCAAATTTGCTTTGTGTGTACACTAGCAATGCCTCAGAGCCCTAATGGTTAACAGCACAGAAACAGGCACTTTGGCCCAAATCATACATGCCAACCAAGTTGACTACGTGAGATAGTCTCATTTGACTGCCTTTGGGCCACCTCCCTCTATACCATTCCTCTCCATGTACCAATCCAAATATCTTTTAAACCTGTGTATTTGAACTTGAACTTGTAATTGTTCCTGCCTCTACCATTTTCTTTGTTAGTTTGTTACACAGATCCACTTCCCTCAGTGTGAAAACATACACTGGGTTCCCTTTAAATCTTTCCCTTCTCTCTACCCTGGGTAAAAACAGTGGCAATTCACCTTATCTATGCCTTTTGCCTTTACAGATGGCCAAAAATGTAAGCTGTGTCTGGGAGTCCTTAACATTTCAGAGGCATTCAAAAGCATTACAAGATTCTTAATAGCATTTGAAATAATTAAATAGTTTAAAAATATAAAATGTAATTTTATGTGGTAGGATGCAGAAGTGGGCTGAGAAGTGGCAGATGGAGTTCAACTTGGAGAAATGTGAGGTGGTACACTTTGGAAGGACAAACTCCAAGGCAGAATACAAAGTAAATGGCAGGATACTTGGTAGTGTGGAAGAGCAGAGAGATCTGGGGGTACATGTTCACAGATCCCTGAAAGTTGCCTCACAGGTAGATAGGGTAGTTAAGAAAGCTTATGGGGTGTTAGCTTTCATAAGTCGAGGGATAGAGTTTAAGAGTCACAGGGTAATGATGCAGCTCTATAAAACTCTAGTTAGGCCACACTTGGAGTACTGTGTTCAGTTCTGGTCGCCTCACTATAGGAAGGATGTGGAAGCATTGGAAAGGGTACAGAGGAGATTTACCAGGATGCTGCCTGGTTTAGAGAGTACGGATTATGATCAGAGATTAAGGGAGCTAGGGCTTTATTCTTTGGAGAGAAGGAGGATGAGAGGAGAAATGATAGAGGTGTACAAGATATTAAGAGGAATAGACAGAGTGGACAGCCAGCGCCTCTTCGCCAGGGGAGGGAAGTTCAAGGGGGATATTAGAGGAAGGTTTTTCACTCAGAGAGTGGTTGGTGCATGGAATGCACTGCCTGAATCAGTGGTGGAGGCAGATACACTAGTGAAGTTTAAGAGACTACTAGACGGGTATATTGAGGAATTTAAGGTGGGGGGTTATATGTGAGGCAGGGTTTGAGGGTCGGCACAACGTTGTGGGCCGAAGGGCCTGTAATGTGTTGTACTATTCTATGTTCTATGTTCTATTAAAATACCAAACATTGATGGGTATACTGTAGGTAGGTTTCCACTGAGTCTGGGTGAGACTAGAATTAGAGATAATGGGATATAGATCAAAGGTGAGAAGTCTAAAGTGAATGTGAGGGGGAGCTTCGTCATTCAGAGTGTGGTGACAAGTATGGAACCAGCTGCCAGTGGAAATGGTACATTGAACATAGAACAGTACAGTACAGAACAGAAAAGGCCATTCGGCCCACAATGTTCTGAACTAGCTAAAGAGCAAAGCAAAAGCACCCAAACACTAATCCCTCCTACCTACACAATGTCCATATTCCTCCATCTGCCTTACATCCATGTGCCTAACTCTGTTAGATGCTAACTGCATTTCATTGGCTTTGTATCTGTACTCAGCACAATGACAATAAAATCTAATAGATAGATAGATACTTTATTCATCCCCATGGGGAAATTCAACATTTTTTCCAATGTCCCATACACTTATTGTAGCAAAACTAATTACATACAATACTTAACTCAGTAAAAATATGATATGCATCTAAAATCACCCTCTCAAAAAGCATTAATAATAGCTTTTAAAAAGATCTTAAGTAGTTTACTTAAATACATTGAGTCCTAACCCCGGCACTTTAACATATCTTACTCCTGGCGGTTGAATTGTAAAGCTGAATGGCATTGGGGAGTATTGATCTCTTCATCCTGTCTGAGGAGCATTGCATCGATAGCAACCTGTCGCTGAAACTGCTTCTCTGTCTCTGGATGGTGCTATGTAGAGGATGTTCAGGGTTTTCCATAATTGACCGTAGCCTACTCAGCGCCCTTCGCTCTGCTACCGATGTTATACTCTCCAGTACTTTGCCCACGACAGAGCCCACCTTCCTTACCAGCTTATTAAGACGTGAGGCGTCCCTCTTCTTAATGCTGCCTCCCCAACACGCCACCACAAAGAAGAGGGCGCTCTCCACAACTGACCTATAGAACATCTTCAGCATCTCACTACAAACATTGAATGACGCCAACCTTCTAAGGAAGTACAGTCGACTCTGTGCCTTCCTGCACAAGGCATCTGTGTTGGCAGTCCAGTCTAGCTTCTCGTCTAACTGTACTCCCAGATACTTGTAGGTCTGTGGTGAACTAGATATACCTGTCTGACTGCTCCTGTGGCTCCTCCCAAGACCCTGCTGACTGCCCCTGTGGCTCCTCCCACAGACCCCTGTATAAAGGCGACTGTGGCCTGCTGCTCTCCCTCATTTTCCCCAGGATGTAGTGTTGTTCTTCAGTCAATAAAAGCCGATATCTCACTTCCTAAGTCTCGGCGTGAGTTATTGATGGTGCATCAATTTTATTGACTGAAAGTTACAACATGGAAACCGCTTTACGCCCAGAACGCCTAGACTTGGACCCCCGAGACCCTGGAGCAGCTCTTGCCTTTGAACACTGGCTGGTGTGCTTCCAATCGTACTTAGAGGAGGTTCGTGCCACCGACTCGGCTGTTCGGCACAAACTTCTCTTCTCGAGGGTCGCCCCAAAAGTTTATTCGTTCATCAGGGACATATCCACCTACGAGGAGGCGCTTGCCGCCCTCCAAAGACAGTACCTGCGGCCAGTAAATCCAGTTTATGCACGGCACCGCTTGGCAACACGAAAACAGCGGCCTACGGAGTCGACTGCTGAATTTCTCCGCGAGCTACAGACACTCGCGCGGGCTTGTGACTGCCCAGCGCTCACAGCGGAACAGCATAAGGAACTCTTGGTCCGAGACGCTTTTGTGACTGGGGTTCGGTCAGTGTGTATCCGCCAGCGGCTGCTGGAAAAAGCTGATCTTACCTTACGCTCCGCGATAGAGACGGCCGATTCGATAGAGGCTGCGCAGTTGTACGCCGAAGAAGTCCAGCCGAGCGATTCCCCGGTTCCGAGCGAATTCGCCAACGCCGCTGCCAGTCGCGGTATCTCAAACCCCACGAATTCGCCAGGTATGAAACTCTGTTACTTTTGTGGGCTTCTGAAACATGCCAGGAACAGCTGCCCGGCGCGCGAAGTGACTTGCTCCAGCTGTGGGAAGAAGGGCCATTTCGCCAAGGTCTGTAAATCTAAACCGCGCCCGGGGTCGAGCAGCGCTGCGTCTGAGACCTGGGGGCCGCCATTTTGCATGACCGGATGTGGACAACCATCTTTGCCGGCGTCACCAGGCCCCGCCCCCGCCTCGCCATCTTGCATGCCCGGATGTGAGCGGCCAACTTTGCCGGCGTCACCAGGCCCCGCCCCCGACACGCCCCGTTCTACGCTGGCTTCCGTGACCCTCGATCAAAGCGCTTCGCACCAGCTCGCAAGGTCGATGATGGACATCCTGGTGGAGGGGCACAGGACTAGCTGCCTGTTTGACACGGGCAGCACTGAGAGTTTTATTGACCCGGCCACAGTGAAACGCTGCGGACTCGTGACACGGCCGGTCCGTCAGAAGATCACCTTGGCTTCAGGGTCGCATTCCACAGACATCCGGGTGGGTAGTGTAGCGACATTGGTGGTGCAGGGCACAGAATATCGGAACTTTGCGTTCCTGGTCATGCCTCAACTGTGCGCACCTGTGCTATTGGGGCTGGACTTCCAGAGCCATCTCGAAAGTGTGACTATGGCATATGACGGGCCCCTCCCACCACTCACTGTCAGGAATCCTCAGTTTGGTGGGACTTCGCCATATACTCCGTTACCACACGCACATACACCCCGAACCCCACATCCCGCCCAGCACCATGCTGATAGCTGTGCTGCTGACACTATTTGCAACCTCTCCACCCTCAAGATCCCTCCCCCATCGCTGTTCACCAACCTGACCCCCGACTGTAAACCTGTGGCAACTAAAAGTCGGAGGTACAGTGCGGGGGACAGGGCCTTTATTCATTCAGAGGTGCAGTGGCTGCTCAGGGAGGGGATCATTGAGCCAAGCACAAGCCCATGGCGGTCCCAGGTGGTCGTTGTTCGGACTGGGCAGAAAAATAGGATGGTTGTGGACTACAGCCAGACCATCAATAGATTCACGCAGCTTGACGCGTACCCCCTACCCCGCATCGCGGATATGGTCAACCAGATAGCTCAGTACAAGGTGTACTCGACAATTGATCTGAAATCCGCTTATCACCAGCTCCCCATCCGCCCAGAGGACCGCCCCTACACCGCCTTCGAGGCGGGTGGCAGGCTCTATCACTTTCTGCGCGTCCCATTTGGTGTCACAAATGGGGTCTCAGTCTTCCAGAGGGAGATGGACCGGATGGTGGACCAGTACAAACTGACGGCCACATTTCCCTATCTAGATAACATCACCATCTGTGGTCGCGACTGGTCGGACCATGACGCCAACCTCCAACGTTTTTTCCAGGTGGCCAATGCTTTGAACCTCACTTATAACAAGGACAAGTGTGTGTTCAGAACCACACGACTCGCTATCCTTGGGTATGTCGTGGAGAACGGGGTCATTGGCCCTGACCCCGACCGTATGCGCCCCCTGTTAGAACTCCCTCTTCCCACTACTCTCAAGGCCCTCCGGCGGTGCCTGGGTTTTTTTTCCTATTACGCCCAATGGGTTCCCCATTACGCAGACAAGGCCCGCCCCCTGGTCAAGTCTACCACCTTTCCCCTCTCTGCCGAGGCCCGCGCGGCCTTCAGCTGCATTAAAGGGGACATTGCCAAAGCAACGATGCATGCGGTAGACGAGACCATTCCCTTCCAAGTAGAGAGTGACGCCTCTGACGTCGCGCTGGCTGCTACCCTCAATCAGGAAGGCAGGCCAGTGGCGTTTTTTTCTCGTACCCTTCAAGGCTCTGAACTTCGGCACTCCACGGTGGAGAAAGAAGCCCAAGCCATAGTGGAAGCTATTCGGCACTGGAGGCACTATCTCGCCGGCAGAAGGTTCACCTTGCTGACCGACCAGCACTCGGTTGCGTTCATGTTCAGCAGCCAACAGCGGGGCAAAATCAAAAATGATAAAATTTTGCGATGGAGAATAGAACTCTCCAACTATACTTACGATATCCTGTACCGGCCTGGCAGGCTCAATGAACCGTCTGATGCCCTATCCCGGGGACCGTGTGCTAGTGCCCAGCTCGACCAGCTGTATGCCCTTCATGCCCAACTTTGCCACCCGGGGGTCACCCGGTTTTATCACTTCATTAAAGCCCGGAACCTGCCGTACTCCCTGGAGGACATCAGGACGATGACCAGGGACTGCCAGATCTGCGCTGAGTGCAAACCGCACTTCTACCGTCCTGACACTGCGCAGCTTGTCAAGGCCACCCGCCCTTTTGAGCGACTGAGTATTGACTTTAAGGGCCCCCTTCCCTCCACCGACCGCAATGTCTACTTTCTCAGTATTATTGACGAATACTCGCGATTCCCCTTTGCTGTTCCCTGCCCCGACACTACTACCACGTCGGTCATAAAAGTCCTGCGCCAGCTCTTCACACTGTTCGGATATCCCTGCTATGTCCACAGTGATAGAGGGTCCTCCTTTATGAGTGACGAGTTGCGCCGGTTCCTGCTTGCTAGGGGCATAGCTACTAGTCGCACCACGAGTTATAATCCCCGGGGGAATGGCCAGGTGGAGAGGGAGAATGCCACAGTGTGGAAGGCCATACTTTTAGCCCTTAAGTCACAAGGGTTGCCGGTCTCCCGATGGCAGGAGGTCCTCCCTGAGGCACTCCACTCTATCCGCTCCCTGTTGTGTACGTCCACTAATGCCACCCCTCACGAACGCTTATTCTCTTTTCCCAGGAAGTCTGTCACTGGGACCACCCTGCCAGTTTGGCTGACGTCCCCGGGGCCAGTGCTGCTGCGTAAACATGCGAGGAGTAATAAGTACTCACCACTGGTCGAGAAGGTTCACCTCCTGCATGCTAATCCCCAGTATGCCTACGTGGTCTTGCCTGATGGGCGGGAGGACACGGTCTCTGTCCGCGACCTGGCGCCCGCCGGAGCAGCAGACCACTACCCCGAGCACTCCACGGTAACTATGCACCCTGTACCCGAGGTGACTCCGCGCGCACCGTGCCCCACACAGACTCCGTATGCGTCTGTTCCAGGGCCCTCGCTCACACGCGAGGGATCCCTGACACCTCCTGTTGGGACAGCATTAACCCACTCTCCGCCTTCGGAGCACACACCACCTCCGGCACCTGTGCCGTCATCACCTCCGGCTCCTGTGCAATTGCAGCCGGAGCTACGTAGATCGCAGCGAACGATTCGACCACCTGATCGACTTAACCTGTAAATATGCTTGGGAATTTTTTTTTTAAACAAAGGGGGGGTGAATGTGGTGAACTAGATATACCTGTCTGACTGCTCCTGTGGCTCCTCCCAAGACCCTGCTGACTGCCCCTGTGGCTCCTCCCACAGACCCCTGTATAAAGGCGACTGTGGCCTGCTGCTCTCCCTCATTTTCCCCAGGATGTAGTGTTGTTCTTGAGTCAATAAAAGCCGATATCTCACTTCCTAAGTCTCGGCGTGAGTTATTGATGGTGCATCAAGGTCTTAACCTGCTCCACACATTCTCCATTAATGATCACTGGCTCCATATGAGGCCTAGATCTCCTAAAGTCCACCACCATCTCCTTGGTCTTGGTGATATTGAGACGCAGGTAGTTTGAGTTGCACCATATCACAAAGTCCTGTATCAGTTTCCTATACTCTTCCTCCTGTCCATTCCTGACACACCCCACTATGGCCGTGTCATCAGCGAACTTCTGCACATGGCAGGACTCCGAGTTATATTGGAAGTCTGATGTGTACAGGGTGAACAGGACCGGAGAGAGCACGGTCCCCTGCGGCGCTCCTGTGCTGCTGACCACCGTGTCAGACCTACAGTCTCCCAACCGCACATACTGAGGTCTATCTGTCAAGTAGTCCACTATCCAATCCACCATGTGAGAGTCTACTCCCATCTCCGTTAGTTTGTGCCTTAAGATCTTGGGCTGGATGGTGTTAAAGGCACTAGAGAAGTCCAGGAATGTAATCCTCACAGCACCACTGACCCCATCCAGGTGAGAGAGGGATTTGTGCAGCAAATACGTGATAGCATCCTCCACTCCCACCTTCTCCTTATACGCAAACTGAAGAGGATCCCGGGCGTGCCTGGTTTGTGGCCTCAGATTCTGTATTATCAGCCGCTCCATGGTCTTCATCACATGCGACATCAAGGCAACAATCTAATCTATCCAAACGTCTCTGAAAAGCCTCTAATGTACTTGCCTCTAGACCTATATCAGGCATTACAATCCAGGCATCCATGACTGTCTGCATAAAAAGCTTACCCCCTTATGTAAAGGGAGTTTCTTCTTTTTCTTTGTTACTGCGTATGTTAATCAAAATGGCTTCTTTGTTGTGTTAAAAGTAGGAATGCTTCTTCGTTGCGAGAGAGTGCTGGAAGCTTGTTTGGGTTAAAATTTACTGATAATGAGAATTGTATTCCTTTCTTAACCAATTGGGATTAATGTTGTTCTTTCTTCTGAGTCTGTAAGTTATTGTTGGCGGGCTTTTGGGGAGATACGGCGCGAGGGGGTGAGAGAGAGAGGACGCGATGCTGTAAACTGGGCGAGGAACGGACCCCAAGCGGGGGGGGTCCGAGGCCAGGAGGTACCCCGAGGAGAGGAGATGAGGATAGATGTGCTTGGTTGACCACTTCGGGTTGTCCTGATCTGCGAGTCGAGGAGTTCGGAGGGGATCGAATGGTGGCCAGAAGACTTCAGTAATTGAGCTCCTACGGTTGTGCATGAAGTGGTTTGGACTTCGATAAGTTTGGAGCCTTTTCTTTATTTTCTTTTCCTTCATATATACTGTATCGTTATTAGGGGGTCTAGGGGGAGCAGCCTTCGGCCCCGCCAAACTGGGTAATCAGCTTGTGTGGATGCTGTGTGATGTCCCCGCCTCGCCCAAAAAACAGACAGGACACCATATGCGATTAAATGATTACAATTTATAAAGATTACTATAACTAAGTGATTAACGTTCAGTATATATGAAGGAACATAAAATAAAGAAAAGGTGCCAAACTTATCAAAGTCCAAACCACTTCATGCACAACCGTTGGAGCTCAATTACCGAAGTCTTCTGGCCACCATTCGATCCCCTCCGAACTCCTTGACTCGCAGCTCAGGACCACCCGAAGTGGTCAACCAAGCACATCTATCCTCGTCTCCTCTCCTTGGGGTACCTCCTGGCCTCGGACCCCCGCTTGGGGTCCGTTCCTCGCCCAGTTTACAGCATCGCGTCCTCTCTCTCTCATCCCATCGCGTCGATCTCCCCAAAAGCTCGCCAACAATAACTTACAGACTCAGAAGAAAGAACAACATTAATCCCAATTGGTTAAGAAAGGAATACAATTCTCGTTATCAGTAAATTTTAACCCAAACAAGCTTCCAGCACTCTCTCGCAACGAAGAAGCATTCCTACTTTTAACACAACAAAGAAGCCATTTTGATTAACATACGCAGTAACAAAGAAAAAGAAGAAACCCCATTAACATTTATATCTCCCTTGAACCTACCTCTTCTCACCTTCAATGCATGCCCTATGGTATTAGACATTTCAACCCTGGAAGACAGATACTCTCTGTCCTCTCTATCAAGGCCTCTCATAATCTTCTAAACTTCTATCAGATCTCCCCTCAGCTTCCAACACTCCAGAGAAAACAACCCAAGTTTGTCCAGCCTCTCATGATAGCACATGTCCTCTAAACCAGGCAGCATCCTGGTAAATCTCTTCTGCACCCTCTCCGAAGTCTCAACATCCTTCCTATTGTGGGGTGACCAGAACTGTATGGACTACTCCAGTTGTGACCTAACTAGAGTTTTATAAAGTTGTAACATAACCTCTTGACTTGTGAATTTAATGCCTCGACTAATAAAAGCAAATATTTCATAAGCTTTCTTAACCACCTTATCGACCCGTGCAGCCACTTTCAAGGAGTTATGAACTTGGATCCCAAGAGCTCTCTGCCCAGCAATACTGTTCAGGATCTTGTCCTTAATGGTGTACTGTCTCCTTGCATTTGCTCTACCAAGATGCAACACCTCACATTTCTCTGGGTTAAACTCCATCTGCCATTCCTCTGCCCATTTCTGCAACTGATCTATACCGTGCTGTATTCTTTGCCAGTCTTCTACACTATCCACAACTCCACCAATCTTGGTATCATCTGCAAACTCACTAACCCATCCATCTACATTTTCGTCCAGGTCATTGATATACATCACAACCAACAGTCATGCCAGCACAGAATCCTGTGGAACACTGCTGATTACAGACCTCCAGCTTGAATAAGTCCCTTCAGCCACTACCCCCTGTCTTCTATGCGCAAGCCAGTTCTGAATCCAAGCAGCCAATTCGCCACAGATCCCATGCATCTTAATCTTTGGGATTAGCCTCCCATCACGGACTTAGACAAGCACCCTACTGAAATCCATGTAGGCTGCATCCCCTGCCCTACCCTCATCAATCCCCCTTGCCACTTTGTCAAAAACTCAACCAATGGTGTAGCACAGACAGAGCTGGGGAGTGTTAACAGTGCAGGATTGGAACAAGGACTTCTCCATGTAGCTGACAAAAAGGTAGGCATTGCCGGGGCCCATGTTTTCACCTGGGGTTTGGAAATGTGGGAGGAGCAGGAAGAAAAATTGCTAACGGTGATGACCGCTTCTGTCAGATGAAGGAGGGAGTGGGGTATAGAAATACGTGCTTTAGGGCTTTTCTGATGGGGTTAGAAATGTATAGAGCCATGGAGCTATGAGGGAGGAACTGGCCAAAGTTCAATGGAACAATACCCTAGCAGGGAAGACAGTGGAACAACAATGGCAGGTATTTCTGGGAATAATGCAGAAGGTGCAGGATCAGTTCTTCCAAAGAGGAAGAAAGATCCTAAGGGGAGTAAGGGGGCGGCCATGGCTGACAAGGGAAGTAAAGGGCAGTATAAAAATAAAAGAGAAGAAGTATAACATAGCAAAGATGAGCAGGAAACCGGAGGACTGGGAAGCTTTTAAAGAGCAACAGAAGATAACAAAAAAGGCAATACGCCAAGAAAAAATGAGGTACAAAGGTAAACTAGCCAAGAATATAAAGGAGGATAGAAAAAGCTTCTTTAGGTATGTGAATAGCAAAAAAATAGTTAAGACCAAAATTGGGCTATTGAAGACAGAAATGGGTGAATTTATTATGGGGAACAAGGAAATGGCAGATGAGTTGAACAGGTACTTTGGATCTGTCTTTACTAGGGAAGACACAAACAATCTCCCAGACGTAATAGTGGCCAAAGGAACTAGGGTAAAGGATGAACTGAAGGAAATTTATATTAGGCAAGAAACGGTGTTGGATAGACTGTTGAGTCTGAAGGCTGATAAGTCCCCGGGACCTGATGGTCCGCATCCCAGGGTACTTAAAGAGGTGGCTCTAGAAATCGTGGACGCATTGGTAATCATTTTCCAATGTTCTATAGATTCAGGAACAGTTCCTGCTGATTGGAGGGTGGTTAATGTTGTCCCACTTTTCAAGAAAGGAGGGAGAGAGAAAACAGGGAATTATAGACCGGTTAGCCTGACGTCAGTGGTGGGAAAGATGCTGGAGTCAATTATAAAAGAGGAAATTACGACACATTTGGATAGCAGTAGAAGGATCAGTCTGAGTCAGCATGGATTTATGAAGGGAAAATCATACTTGACTAATCTTCTGGAGTTTTTTGAGGATGTAACAATGAAAATGGACAAGGGAGAGCCAGTGGATGTTGTGTACCTGGACTTCCAGAAAGCTTTTGATAAAGTCCCACATAGGAGATTAGTGGGCACTACTCCTGCAAAATTAGGGCACATGGTATTGGGGGCAGAGTACTGACATGGATTGAAAATTGGCTGGCTGACAGGAAACAAAGAGTAGTGATTAACGGGTCCCTTTCGGAATGGCAGGCTGTGGTCAGTGGGGTACTGCAAGGTTCGGTGCTGGGACCGCAGCTGTTTACACTATACATTAATGATTTAAATGAAGGGATTAAAAGTAACATTAGCAAATTTGCTGATGACACAAAGCTGGGTGGCAGTGTGAAATGTCAGGAGGATGTTATGAGAATGCAGGGTGACTTGGACAGGTTGGGTGAGTGGGCAAATGTATGGCAGATGAAGTTTAATGTGGATAAATGTGAGGTTATCCACTTTGGTGGCAAGAACAGGAAGGCAGATTACTATCTAAATGGAGTCAAGTTAGGAAAAGGGGAAGTACAACGAGATCTAGTTGTTCTTGTAGATCAGTCAATGAAAGTAAGCATGCGGGTACAGCAGGCAGTGAAGAAAGCTAATGGCATGCTGGCCTTTATAACAAGAGGAATTGAGTATAGGAGTAAAGAGGTCCTTCTGCAGCTGTACAGGGCCCTGGTGAGACCCCACCTGGAGTATTGTGTGCAGTTTTGGTCTCCAAATTTGAGGAAGGACATTCTTGCTATTGAGGGAGTGCAGCGTAGGTTCACAAGGTTAATTCCCGGAATGGCGGGACTGTCATATGTTGAAAGATTGGAGTGACTGGGCTTGTATACACTGGAATTTAGAAGGATGAGAGAGGATCTGATTGAAACATATAAGATTATTAAGGGATTGGACACGCTGGAGGCAGGAAGCATGTTCCCGCTGATGGGTGAGTCCAGAACTAGAGGCCACAGTTTAAGAATAAGGGGTAGGCCATTTAGAACAGAGATGTGGAAAAACTTTTTCACCCAGAGAATGGTGGATATGTGGAATGCTCTTCCCCAGAAGGCAGTGAAGGCCAAGTCTCTGGATGCATTCAAGAGAGAGTTAGATAGAGCTCTTATAGATATCAGGGTCAAGGGATATGGGGAGAGGGCAGGAACGGGGTACTGATTGTGTATGATCAGCCATGATCACAGTGAATGGCGGTGCTGGCTAGAAGGGCCGAATGGCCTACTCCTGCACCTACTGTCTATTGTCTATTGTATAGGGACTTGACATCCACAGTTAAAATGTGATCAGAGCCAGGGGACTTAACGTGATCGAGAGTGTGTAAAGCGTTATGGATATATGTGGGAAGGGATCGAACCAAAGGGGGTAAAATTGAGTCGAGAAATGTTGACATGAGTTCAGCAGGGCAAGAACAGGAGTACCTAGAGAGTGGTTTGTGAATCTTAGGTAGGAGGTAAAAATGAGTAATGTGGGGTCAGGGAAATATAAAGTTGCTGGCAGTGGATGATGTGATGGAGTAGGAGAAGCTCCTTAGTGGGGCCCTGTTCAAGGGCTAAGTAAGTGGAAGTATCTGAGGGTTGCCACCTGGCCTCAGCAAGGTAGGTATGAGTCCACCAGATTAGAACAGCGACCTCCTTGTCTGCAGGACTGATGATGAGGTATGGGTAGAGTGAATGCATTCAGGGGGTGTGAGGTTCAAATAGGAGAGAGGACTGTTGAAGTCGAGACCGTTATCGTCTCATTGGCAGAAAGGAATGAAAAAATCCAGAGCTGAAGAAGACAAGAGCAGAGTGTCCAAGAGGTGGAGGAATGCTGAAGACTGGCGAAGGGGTCAATGGTGAATCCTTGCCAAAGAAGTAGACTTGGAGACAGGGATGATGGGTGAACAGCTCAGTATCTTGGCAGGGGCTGAACTCATTGAGGTGTGGATGCATGTGGACAAAGGTAAGGTCTTTACTGAGGACAGAAGAATGGGAGTGGTAATAATCAGGAATTGAATATCTTGCTTACTTTAGTGACTCTGCTCCATAATTGTTCTCATTCTCTTCCCTTTAAAGGGAAGATGAAATTAAACTGCAGGGTATCATAAATTCAAATAGCATTAGAGCATGTGATTCACTCCATCATGCTCTTCCTACTTGTTAAGAGTATATTCAGTTCCCTGAAGTTTCCAAGTCATAACAACTTGCTGATAAAAATAATCATCTCTTCATTTCCCCTCTGGTTTATAGCCAATTATCTTGGATCTGAGTCATCTAATTACCAATTGTGCTGCAGATGAAAACATTTTTAATTTATTTTAGCAAACCCCATCATAACTTTGAATACCACTCTTAAATCTTGCCTTAAATACCTAATATGGCATATTTATGGGTTGGGATATCTAATTACAAATTATTGCTTTCCCAGTTGTTGCAACAACCTAATCAATAGAGAACAATTCCAGCTTCTATTGCTCTGCCATCTATCAGTAATCACAGTCCATGCTATCATGGTGGCAAATCTGTTCTGCCTCTCCAAATCTTTTACATCATTTCCAAATTATAGTGTCTTGACTATGACAAAGTGTTCAAGCCTTATCAGTGGTTTGTAAACATTTTAGTTTTTTGCTTATTATAGATAACACTGTTATCATTGAAAATCTGTTTTTAAGTATCTTCATGTCTCTTTATTCTCACATTAAATTACGGTAAATTTCATTATTTAACATATTACTATCATTAATCCTTCTCTCTGAAAAGCATTATGGTTTAGAAATTCCAAATCTGTTGCATGTCAAAGTGCAAAATACTGTATTAGTATCTGTAAATGATGCTTCACTTAAAACAATCATTTCTATTGTTTCCAGAACTCACCCCCACTAAAGAGCAGAAATTAATTCTGAGTACCATGTAGAGCTAACACTGCATTTCACACTTACACTAAATGAGAGAATATTTTATTATCTAGTGACTAGACTAAATGAGAGAACCTTTTATTATCCGTGACTTTATTCTTATTCAGCATTTATCCATAATGGAAGCTAATGTAAAAGAAGTGACACTTTGACCAGATTTTTATATAAAAAATAAAAAAATATATTAAATAAAAACAGAAAATGTGATGAATATTCAATAGGGCAGGGAGCACCTGTGAAAAGAGCAGAAGTAACTTTCGGAGTTCAAAACCATTTATAAAAACTGGAAAAGTTAGAAAGTGCATTATTTTAAGTAATAATGAAAATCTAATTTTGTAGTCCTATTTAATGTTAACTTTGAAAAATGATTATATCGTTAGATGAGTGTTCCTCAGGGAACTAGAAATTACCAGATAGCCTGTATTTGTCCAAATGGTTATTGAACAGGTGTTATAAGTTTGAATATTTGCTGACCAGGTTCACATCCATCTAAATTGAGAATCTTATGGTTCTGCTTATAAAATCCTGGTACACCCTTGAAGTTATCAAAGCATGTAAAGTAATTCTTTAGGTGCAGATTCATTTAAGAGGACTTTTCCAGCCAATGCCTGCAACACAAGTCTTCCCAAGCAAGAATAAGTTTTTAGATTTAATTGGTTGAATTTATAACGTTCAAATAACACTGATAAATTGCTTTTTTAATGACTAGATATAAAACATTAATTTTCAGTATTCAAATCATATTAAGGTGAGAGCAATGCAGCAGAATGATGAAGAAAGAACTCCTTGATGAATTCGCTTAACTAGATTTATTCACAAAATTAATATTGTAATGAAGCTGACTGGGAAGGCAGATAATAGAACCGTCCCTAATTCCACTAAGAACTGTTCAGTGTTAAATATATCACTGTGATTCAGCTAAGGTGTTGTGACATCCGAATGAGCAGAGACAAAAAAAACCTCTAATCAATGTGAAGGGCAGCCAAGCTCTTCATTGGGAGCCCAGTGTATAAGAGTGCTGCAGTACAAGGGATGTTGAGCGATACTTGCCAACTATTTTGTACTCAGCAGTTTAAAATTATTTGGTTACATTTTGATATATGCTAAATTTACTGTAGATATCTAAATTAATTTGTGAAAATAATAATTACCACAAGACCACAAGACATAGGAGCTGAATTAGGCCATGACTGATCCATTTCCCTCTCAACCCCATTTTCCTGCTTTTTCCTTGTATCCTTTCACACCCTGACTAATCAAGAACCCTCTGCCTTAAGTACACCCAATGACTTGGCCTCCACAGCAGCCTGTGACAACAAATTCCACAGATTCATCACCCTCTGGTAAAGGAAATCCTTCCTCATCTCCATTCTAAATGGACATCCCTCTATTATGAGGCTGTGATGTCTGGTCTTAGACTCCCTTACCAGAATCAGAATCAGGTTTATTATCACCAGCATGTGACGTGAAATTTGTTAACTTAGCAGCAGCAGTTCAATGCAACACATAATCTAAGAGAGAGAGAAAACAAATAAATAAAATAAAGTATAATAATAAATAACAACTAAACCAATTATGTGTATTGAATAGAGTTTTAAAAATGTGCAAAACACAGAAATACTGTATATTAAAAAAATGGTGATGTAGTGTCCAAAGCTTCAATGTCCATTTAGGAATCGGATGGCAGAGGGGAAGAAGCTGTTCCTGAATCACTGAATGTGTGCCTTCAGGCTTCTGTACCTCCTTCCTGATGGTAACAGTGAGAAAAGGGCATGCCCTGGGTGCTGGAGGTCCTTAATAATGGACGCTGCCTTTCTGAGACACCGCTCCCTAAAGGTGTCCTGGGTACTTTGTAGGCTAGTGCCCAAGATGAAGCTGACTAGATTTCAAACTTCTGCAGCTTCTTTCGGTCCTGTGCAGTAGCCCCTCCATACCAGATAGTGATGCAGCTTATCAGAATGCTCCCCATGGTACAACTACAGAAGTTTTTGAGTGTATTTGTTGACATGCCAATTCTCTTCAAGCTCCTAATTAAGTATAGCCGCTGTTTCGCCTTCTTTATGACTACATCGATATGTTTGGACCAAATTCGATCCTCAGTGATCTTGACACACAGGAACTTGAAACTGCTCACTCTCTCCACTTCTGATCCCTCTATAAGGATTGGTATGTGCTCCTTCATCTTACCCTTCCTGAAGTCTACAATCAGCTCTTTTGTCTTACTGATGTTGGGTGTCAGGTTGTTGCTGTGGCACCATTCCACTAGTTGGCATATCTCACTCCTGTATGCCCTCTCGTCACCACCTGGAATTCTACCAACAATTCTACCATAGGAATCAGAATCAAATCATGTTTAAAATCACTGGCACATGTCTATATATACAGTACCTATAAAAAGTATTCACTCCACTTTGGAAGTTTTCATGTTTTATTGTTTTACAATGTTGAATCAGAACAGATTTAATTTGGCTTTTTTTGACACAGATTACCAGAAAAAGACTCTTTCATGTCAAAGTGAAAACAGATCTCTACAAAGTGATCTAAATTTATTACAAATATAAAACATTAAATAATTGATTGCGTAAGTATTCACCCCCTTCAAGTCAGTATTTAGTAGTTGCACCTTTGGCAGCAATTACAGCCTTGAGTCTGTGTGGATAGGTCTCTATCAGCTTTGCACATCAGGACACTGCAATTTTTCCGCATTCCTCTTTACAAAACTGCTCAAGTTCTGTCAGATTGCATGGGGATCGTGAGTGAACAGCCCTTTACAAGTCCAGCCACAAATTCTCAATTGGATTGAGGTCTGGACTCCAACTTGGCCACTCCAGGACATTAATTTAGTTATTTTTAAGCCATTTCTGTGTAGCTTAGGCTTTATGATTGGGGTTATTGTCTTGTTGGAAAACAAATCTCTGAAGTCACAGTTCTGTTGTAGACTGCATCAGGTTTTCCTCCAGAATTCCCTTGTGTTTTGCTGCATTCATTTTACCTTCTACCTTCACAAGCCTTTCAGGGCCTGCTGCAGTGAAGCATCCCCACAGCTTATGCCAAACATAGCCTTTAGACTGATGGCCAAAAAGCTCAATTTTAGTTTAATCAGACCACAGAACCTTCTTCCAGCTGACTTCAGAGTCTCCCACATGCCTTCTGGCAAACTCTAGCTGAGATTCCATGTGAGTTTTTTTTCATCAGTGCCTTTCTCTTTGCCACTCTCCCATGAAGCTGTGACTGGTGAAGCACCCGGGCAACAGTTGTTGTATGTGCAGTCTCTCTCATCTCAGCCACTGAAGCTTGTAACTCCTCCAGAGTTGTCATAGGTCTCTTGGTGGCTGACTGGCTGGAGGCAAAGAGTGGGAAAAAGGGAGCCAGAGACAGAGATCATAGCATCACTGTGTGTTGCAGGGATTCTTATAGCTGTAGTTCTATTCTCCCTTTCAAAGTGAGCGTAAAAGGAGGTGTTGAGCTCACCTAGGAGTGAAGTATGTCTGCAGTTCATGATGTTGGGTTTCACATTGTGGGAAGTAATGGCCTGCAAACCCTGCCAGTGTTGACACGCATCCAATGTCGTCTCCAACCTCTTCCAGAATTTTTTCTTAGCCCTTGAAATAGCCCTCCGCAAATCATACCAGGCTTACTTGTACAGACCTAGGTCTCCAGAATTCAGTGGCCTAGCTCTAGTCCTCAGCAGACTACGAACCTCCTGGTTCATCCCAGGCTTTTTATTTGGTATGTCCAGTAAGTTCTTGTAGGTACACACTCATCCACACAGGCTTTAATGAAGTCAGGGACAGTTATGTCGTACTCATTTAGATTCTAAAAAGAATCACTGATTATTATCCAGTCCACCGATTCAAGCCAGTCATGTGAACCACAAAGCCATCAATTCCGTCAACCAAATCATTGACATACAATGTAAAAAGAAGTGGTCCCAACCTAGTCATGGCAGTAAATCAGAAAAAGATCCCTTTATTCCCACTCTTTGCTTCCTGGCAATTAGCCAGTGCTCTATCCATGCTTACTGTATCTTTCCTGTAATACCATTGGCTCTTATCTTGCTAACCAGCCTCATATGAGGTACCTTATCAAACACCTTATGAAAATCCAAGTCACAACATTCACCAGTTCTCCTTTGTCTATCCTTCTTGTTATTTCCTCAAATAATTCCAACGGATTTGTCAGGCATAATTTTCCCTGAAGGAAATCATGCTGATTACAACCTATTTTATCATATACCTCCAAGAACTGCGAAAACACATCCTTAATAATCAATTCCAACATCTTTCCAATGACTGAGGTCAGGCTAACTGGCTTGTAACTTCCTTTCTACTGCCTCTCTCCCTTCTTGATGAGCGGAGTGATGTTTGCAATTTTCCAGTCCTCTGGAATCATGCCAGAATCTATTGATTCTTAAAAGCTCACTACCAATGCCTCTGTAATCTCTTCAGTTACCTCTTTTAGCATCCTGGAGTGTGGACCATCTGGTCCAGATGACTTATCTACCTACAGACCTTTCAGCTTCTCAAGCACCTTCTCCCTATTACTAACAGCAGCACTCACTTCTGTTACTGACACTCTCAAACTTCCAGCACACCGTGAGTGTCTTCCACAGTGACGAATAATGCAAAATACTTATCCACTTGGTCTGCCATTTCCTTTTCCCCCATTACTACTTGTCTAGCATCACTTTCCAACGGTCCAATATCTACTCTCTCCTCTCTTTTTCTCTACTTATATATTTGAAAAATCTTTTGGTATCTTCTTTGTTATTATATGTTAGCTTACCATCTTATTTCATCTCCCCCCCCCCCCCCCATGGCATTTTTAGTTGCCTTCTGTTGGTCTTTAAAAGTTCACAATCCTCTAACTTCCTACTAAATTTTGCTCTGTTATACGCTCTCTTTTGCTTTTATGTTGGCTTTGACTTCACTTGTCAGCCATTGTAGCATCAACTTGCCTTCAGAATACTTCTCCCTCTTTGGGGATTATTTATCCTTCTGAATTGCTCGCAGGAACTCCTGTTCTGCCATCATCCCTGCTAGTCCCCCTTCCAATTAACTCTGGCCAGATCCTCTCTCATGCCTCTGTACTTCCCTTTACTCCACTGACACATCTGACTTTAACTTCGCCGTCTCAAATTGCAGGGTGAATTTTATCATATTAAGATCACCGTCTCCTAAGGGTCTTTTAATTTAAGCTCCCTAATCAAATCCCTAATCAAATTAGCTCCCTAATCAATCTCCCTAGAGGGTTCAACCACAAGCTGCTCTAAAAAGCTATCTCATTGGCATTTTATAAATTTTCTCCCTTGGTTTCCAGGTTCTTAATATACCTACATATCGAAATCCACCATGACTATCGTAGTATTGCCCCTTTGGGATGCTTTTTCTATATCCTGTTGTAATTTGTAGCCCACATCCTGTCTACTGTTTGGAGCCCTGTAACTCCCATCAGAGTATTTTTACCTCTGGAATTTCTTAACTCTACCCACAAGGATTCTACATCTTTCAATCCGATGTCACTTCTTTCTAAGGATTTGATTTAATTTTTTACCAACAGAGCCACATCAACCCCTCTGTCGGCCTGACCGTCCTTTCCATACAATGTGTATCCTTGAAGGTTAAACTCCCAACTATACTCTTCTTTCAGCCACAACTCAGAAATGCCCACAGTGTCATACTTGCCAATCTCTAACTGTGCTACGAGATCATCTACCTTATTGCATATCAAATATAACACCTTCAGTCCTGTATCTGTCACCATATTCACTTTTGTCTCCCTTTCATGCTTTAACTCATCCCACTGACTGTAATTTTGCCCTATCATCTGCCTATCACTCTTTACAGTCTCACTGAATGCTGCCTTTGCTTGTAAACCAATAGCCCTATCCTCAGCCCTATCACTCAATGAAATTATATTCTCCAACCCATCCTTCCCAACAGCTCTAGCAGACCTGCTTGTAAGAGTATTGATCCCCCTTGTGTTCAGGTGTAGCTCATCCCTTTTCTGCAGGTCATTCTTTCCCCAGAAGAGATCCCAGTGATCCAGATATTTGAAACTCAGCCATGCATTCATCTGCCAGATCATCCTATTCTTACCCTCAGTGGTGCGTGGCACAGTCAGTAATAAGGGGGTTGCTTCCCTGGAGTTCTTGCTTTTCAGCTTTCTACTTAGCTCCCTAAATTCTCTCTTCAGGACATCCTTGCTTTTCCTGCCTATGTCATTGGTGCCAACATTAGACCATAAGACAAAGGAGCAGAAGTTGGCCATTTGGCCCATTGAGTCTGCTCTGCCATTTCATCATAAGCTGATCCAATCTCCCCTTTAGTCCCATTCCCCCGCCTTCTCACCATAACCTTTGATGCCCTGACTACTCAGATACCTATCAATCTCTGCCTTAAATACACCCAATGACTTGGCCTCCACTGCCGCCCGTGGCAACAAATTCCATAGATTCACCACCCTCTGGCTAAAATTTCTTTTTCTCATCTCTGTTCTGAATGGGCGCCCTGCAATCCTCAAGTCATGTCCTCTCGTACTAGACTCCCCCACCATGGGAAACAACTTTGCCACATCCACTCTGTCCATGCCTTTCAACATTTGAAATGTTTCTATAAGATCCCCCCTCATTCTTCTAAACTCCAAGGAGTACAGTCCAAGAGCGGTCAAATGTTCCTCATATGTTAACCCTCTCATTCCTGGAATCATTCTAGTGAACCTTCTCTGAACCCTCTCCAATGTCAGCACATCCTTTCTTAAATAAGGAGCCCAAAACTGCACACAGTATTCCAAGTGAGGTCTTACCAGTGCCTTATAGAGCCTCAACATCACATCCCTGCTCCTATATTCTATTTCTCTAGAAATGAATGCCAACATTGCATTCGCCTTCTTCACCACCAACTCAACCTGGAGGTTAACCTTAAGGGTATCCTACATGAGGACTCCCAAATCCCGTTGCATCTCAGAACTTTGAATTCTCTCCCCATTTTAATAATAGTCTGCCCGTTTATTTCTTCTACCAAAGTGCATGACCGTACACTTTCCGGCATTGTAATTCATTTGCCACTTCTTTGCCCATTCCCCCAATCTATCCAAGTCTCTCTGCAGACTTTCTGTTTCCTCAGCACTATCTCCACCTATCCTCCACCTATCTTTATATCGTCAGCAAACAGCCACAAAGCCATCTATTCCATAATTCAAGTTGTTGATATACAACGTAAAAAGAAGCGGCCCCAACACGGACCCCTGTGGAACACCACTGGTAACCGGCAGCCAACCAGAATGGGATCCCTTTATTACCACTCTCTGTTTCCTGCCAATCAACCAATGCTCTATCCATGTATGTAACTTTCCCATAATTTCATGGGCTCTTATCTTGTTTAGCAGCTTGTCAAAGGCCTCCTGAAAATCCAAATACACAACATCCACTGCATCTCCCTTGTCTAGGCGACATGTAATTTCCTCAAAAAATTGCACTAGGTTTGTCAGGCAGGATTTTCCTTTAAGGAAACCATGCTGAGTTCTGGCTGTCTTGTCATATGCCTCCAGGTACTCCATCAACTTGACAATTGACTCCAACAACTTCCCAACCACCGATGTCAAGCTAACAGGTCTATAATTTCCTTTTTGCTTCCTTGCCCCCTTCTTAAATAGCGGAGTGATATTTGCAATCTTCCAGTCCTCCGGAACCAGACCAGAATCTATCCACTTTTGAAAGATCATTGTTAATGCCTCTGCAATCTCCACAGCTACTTCCTTCAGAACATGAGGGTGCATTCCATCTGGTCCAGGAGATTTATCTACCCTTAGACTATTCAGCTTCCTGAGTACTTTCTCTATCGTAATTGTGACTGCGCATATTTTTCTTCCTTGACATCCTTGAATGTCCAGTATATTGCTAATGTCTTCCTCAGTGAAGACTGATGCAAAATATTCGTTCAGTTCCTCCGCCATCTCCTTATCTCCCATTACAATTTCTCCAGCATCATTTTCTATCGGTCCTATATCTACTCTCACCTGTCTTTTACTCTTTATATACTTGAAAAAGTTTTTAGTATCCTCTTTGATATTATTTGCTAACTTCCTTTCATAGTTCATCTTTTCCCTCTTAATGACCTTCTTAGTTTCCTTTTGTAAGCTTTTAAAAACTTCCCAATCCTCTGTCTTCGCACTAACTTTTGCTTCCTTGTACGCCCTCTGCTTTGCTTTTACTTTGGCTTTGACGTCTCTTGTCAGCCACGATAGCATCCTTTTTCCATTCGAAAATTTCTTTTTCTTTGGAATATATCTGTCTTGCACCTTCCTCACTTCTCGCATAAACTCCAGCAACTGCTGCCCTGCTGTCCTTCTTGCTAGTGTCCCTTTCCAGTCAACTTTGGCCAGTTCCTCTCTCATGCCACTGTAATTTCCTTTACTCCACTGAAATACCGACACATCGGATTTCGGCTTCTCTTTCCCAAATTTCACAGTGAACTCAATCATGTTATGGTCACTGCCTCCTAAGGGTTCCTTCACTTCCATCTCCCTAACCACCTCTGGTTCATTACACAACACCCAACCCAGTACAGCCGATCCCCTAGTGGGCTCAACAACAAGCTATTCTAAAAAGCCATCTCATAGACATTCTACAAATTCTTTCTCTTGAGATCCAGTGCCAACCTGATTTTCCCAATCCACTTGCATTTTAAAATCCCCCACAATTATCATAACACTGCCCTTCTGGCAAGCCTTTTCAATTTCCTGTTGGAATTTGTAGTCCACATCACTGCAGCTGTTAGGAGGCCTGTATATAACTGCCATCAGGGTCCTTTTACCCCTGCGTTTTCTTAGCTCAACCCATAAAGATTCTGTACCTTTCGATCCTATGTCAACTCTTTCTAATGATTTAATATCATTTCTTACCAATAAAGCCACGCCACCCCCTCTACTTACCTGCCTATCCTTCCGATACACTGTGTATCCTTGGACATCCAGCTCCCAGAGACATGCATCCTTTAGCCACGTCTCAGTGATGGCCACAATATCATACCTGCCAATCTGTAACTGTACAAGATCATCCACCTTATTCCTTATGCTGCGTGCGTTTAAGTATAACACCTTAAGTCCAGTATTTGGTACTTTTTGCATTGATTGCACTGCAACTCATCCCAATGGCTGCAAATTTGCTCCATCACCTGCCTGTCCTTCCTGACATCCTTACTGCTCACTACCTTAGATCTAATTCTGTTTTCCCTCTCCTCCGCTCCATCATTCCGGTTCCCATCCCCCTGCCAAATTAGTTTAAACCCTCCCTAACAGCTCTATTAAACCTTCCCGCCAGGATATTGGTCCCCTTAGGATTCAAGTGTAACCCATCCTTTTTGTACAGGTCACACCTGCCCTAAAAAGGTCCCAATGATCCAGAAACTTGAATCCCTGCCCCCTGCTCCAATCCCTCAGCCATGCATTTATCCTCCACCTCATTCCATTCCTACTCTTACTGTTGTGTGGCACAGGCAATAATCCCGAGATTACTACCTTTGTGGTCCTTCTTCTCAACTGCCTTCCTAACTCCCTATATTCTCCTTTCAGGACCTCTTCCCTTTTCCTACCTATGTCATTGGTACCTATATGTACCACGACCTCTGGCTCCTCACCCTCCCACTTCAGGATATCGTGGACGCAATCAGAAACATCCCAAACCCTGGCACCAGGGAGGCAAACTACCATCCAGGTCTCCTGATTGTGTCCACAGAATCGCCCATCTGACCCCCTAACTATCAAGACCCCTATCACTACTGCCTTCCTCTTCCTTTCCCTACCCTTCTGAGCTACAAGGCCGGACTCTGTGCCAGAGTACCCAGACTTCTGGCTGCTCACACCTCCCCCCTTTTAGAGTGTCATTGACCCGTACTGAGATGTCCCTGATCCTGGCACCATTGCATTAGAAGTAATTAAACTACACTTTCATTTGAAGTCTTGGATTTTGGAGTTTGAGGTATAATAAATTTGTTCTCTTTTCAAGATGAAGACATCAGAAGAGTAAAATTGGACTTAGCAGTTGCTGGTCTCACACAAGAAGTTGGATTATCAAATATTCTATTCAATCTAGTAGTAGCAAAATCAAAAGAATGTTTTTTTTCCTGTAACTGCTTTTGACTTGTCCATCTTTTGCAACTAATATCAAAATCTGAATCAAGAGGTGTTGGTCATAATCATGTTCCAGGTTTCCATTTTCTTCCCTGCTATCTTCAGGCTGGTCTTCTGCGCACTAGTGCTGAACTCTAACCTGCACATCTACCATCTCAAGTTCAACCATTGCCTAAGAGAATGCAGGTTATAACATGAGATCATAGAAATCATTTTGGCCTCATTTGCAACTGAGCTTGTTTAGCATACATGTTTAAAATGTTTTCTGCTATTTAAATGTGTGATAATTTTGTTAACTTCTCCATATTTTGCCTGGAATTTGAAACCAATCTTGCTGAGAACATGATTTGAAATGTTGCTAAGTATGGTAATTACACAGCATTAGACTGCCATTATGCACCAGTCACATTCTCATACTTTATACCCGCTGATCAGCAGGTATTTGGCCAAGTACTTATTTGCTGTGCTCCAGTATTTATGGACACACATGGAGGGTCCTGGGTAGCCAGAAAAATCTTGAGCAACTGGAGAATCTGGAAGCATGGTTTTCCTGGATATCCTGCCAGCTTGAACAGCAGGAGTATTTTAATTGTTGGATTTTTATTAAACTAAGGACTATGTGGTGGTTGATGACCCTGCCAAAGCAGGGGAGAATTTGGAGAATTTGTAGAGATAAAATTCATGGGATTTTTTTACAGAAATATCATACAATTTTAACTGCTGTGAAGCACTCTTCCCGTTAATGCTTGAGCAGGTATGTAAGGTTAATGGTGCAGAAGGTAACCCATTGTTTCTTTTTACAGATCTGGATCTCAAAACAAATGCTTTAACTCTTGTGGCTACTTGGACATATAGAAAGGAAGAAGGAAGCGGGAGATCAGAGACAAATTGTGGGTGAATTTCCTTGCTGAGATAGATTATTAACTGGAAAGGTGAGGATCAGAAATGTGCTTTTACTGGACGAAAACCATTAACTCCTGGAGAATTTGTGTCTCAAGGTATTACAAGGATTAACCCCTTAGTAATAGTGATCAGTTAGGCACAGAAAGAATCTGTATTTACTGACAAGTACCTTTATTGTCTCAACTAAGTAGGATGTGAATTCACAAACTGACTGACTGTGTGCACAACTACCAATTTTCCCTGATCATCTGTGAACAGTCAAAGATTAGAAAATACCCAGGAAAATGAGCTTATGCTAGCCAGGTATTCCTTGCGGTCCTGATGTGATCTTCATGTGTCTGATGTGGCACCATCCTCATCCGAAATGGTTGGTCTCCAGAGTCTCACTGCTCTCACTTTTATACGCTCTTTATTAGCTCCAATGTTGTGTTTCAATCTCGTTGGCTCTGGCCTTTCTGGCTAGCATGTGTCAGCCTCCTATTGGCTCTGGTCCAATCCAGCATCAATTTATTGCCCTTTTCGTAAGTAACAATTTGTAGTTAATGTCTCTTTATTCTAAATCAGAGCAGACCTGCCAGTTATTAGGCTTAAGTTACTCAGGTCAGACGCACATTCCCATAGTCATAAACCTGCATGTTCTATCATATGAAAAACCACCTCATAAATCAACAACTTCTTATTTGGAAATGATCTCTAGTTCAGCAGATTATGAGGAGCATCACTGTACCCACTTTAAAGCTATTCCTGAGCAAAACCAGTTCCCAAGACAGCTCACAAAATGGAGGCTACAGAGCTGCTTCACAAAATGGCAGCCTCTATTCCTTCAACCTATGGCAAAAAAAAAGACAACTGGTTTGTTTACTTCCCTTGTGCTTGACTCATTCCAGTTCACTGATTTGTAGATTGTAATTCTTAGTAGCCAGCATCTCTCTCCTCCTTACCCAAAGATAATTAACTTAGGGCCATTATCTCACTCTCATTCAGGTATGCCACACTTACATTATATAGAGATAAAGGTAACACTTACTTACTGAACTCACACACACTTTATACTGACAATCATCTCTTCTGTTTTATAAGAACACCATCCTCTAACTTCCACATAATTTCAGCCTTCCACCTTCTTAGTTGATCTACGTCAACTAATACAATTATCAATGTACATAAAGCTAGTATTGAAGCAGCATGCAGTACTATCCTCACCGCCAGACGTATTTGAACACGATCTCCAATTTCATAACTTATCCCAAAAGTCATGAGTCACTGACTAGGCAAGGCAAGACAAGATTATTTGTACAGCACTTTTCAAACACAAGGCAGTTCAAAGTGCTTTACACAAAACAAGATATAAAAATCAAACATCGAATTTCAAACAATATAGAGAATAAAATCACATAAAAATAAAGAAATAAAAGATGCAGTGTAGGAGATTCTTATTAAAATCTACAGCAAAAGAAAACTTTTAAGCCTCAATTTAAAAGAGCTTAAAGTTGGGGCAGACTTCAGATCCTCTGGAAGGTTATTGCCGATATGTGGAGCACAGTAACTAGAAGCTGCTTCACCATGTTTAGTTTTGACCCTGGGGACGGTAAGTAGACCTGGCCCATATGACCTGAGAGCTCAGGAAGGTTCATAACACAGCAAGAGATCAGAGACGTATTTTGATCAGGGCTTTATAAACCAGTAGTAATACTTCAAAGTCAGTCCTGTGATGGACAGTGAGCCAGTGTGGAGATCTGAGAACTGGAGTGATGTGTTCTACTTTCTTAGTCTTAGTGAGGACTCTAGCAGCAGCACCAGCCCATTCCTGTTATTATTCATGTTATCCCTCTCAGAGCAGCAAGTCGGCTCTACAGCTTTTGTATCTGTTTTAAACACTTTGAATCATCTCCAGTGTTACGGTTCTTTTCAAGTATTAATTTCTATATCACATTCATAGTCATCTTTAAATCACCCGACTGTTTCTTCAACCTCTCCACTTCATTCTTAGCAACTTCTTCTTCTTGTTTTCTCTTTTCTTTTTTCAGAATTCAGCTGAAACTGGTTCATATGCATCAGATCTATATTTCTCTGCCCCAGTAAATCAGTAACCTTTTCCTTAAGGTGTATTACGCCCTTTAAGCCTTTTGATTTCCTCTTTGAGTCTGTCTTCCTGTACTTCAGCTTCTCACCAACATTCTACCAAATCCTCAATTAAACAGCCACCTATAATATTGGCTTTTGTAATTGTTTAAGCTTCCTGCCTGGCAGTTTCCCTTGGGCAATCGTCCAAAGAGCTTCCCAGCGCTTTTCCCCTCACTGTGACTGGTGAACCCTTCATATTGTGGCCACTTCCTCAATACATATTTCTGGAGGAATCAAAACAATCCAAGTCCTCTGGACTTGCAGAATTCTTTGTATTTTTCATCCTGGGTCAGTATTAACTACCCATCCGCAGATCTTTTCCTACCTCACCCACATGGTCCAACTCGAGCTCCTGCTCACTCATTGAAGAGATTTATCTATGGACACCAATTCTGTTACAAGGATTCCCCATTAGTAATAATAATCAATTAGGGACAGAGAGTATCTATATTTACTCGCAAGTACCTTTATTATCTCAACTAACAAGCATGTGAATTCACAAACTGACTAACTGTGTACACACCTAATAGGTTCTCTGATCCTCCATGGACAGCCAAAGAATTGAAAAGGTGATACCCGGAAAAAAGAGTTTACGCTAGCCAGACATCTGCCATGGGATCATCCAGATCTGTGATGGTTGATCTTTGGAGCCATTGCTTCCTTGCATTCAAAGTCTCTCACTTTTGTACACTGCTTATCAGCTCAAATATTGTGTTTCAATCTTGTTGGCTCTGGGCTATCTGGCTAGCATGTGTGAGCTTCACATTGGATCTGATCCAAGCCAGCATCACTTTATTGCCCTTCTTGCAAGTGACAAATTGTAATTAATATCTCTTTGTTCTAAATCAGAGCAGACTAGCCAGTTATAAAGCTCAAATTACTCAGTTCAGACACAGATTCCCCATGTCCGTTTGTACCAAAGAACATCTAACAAATAACTTATTCAAAAATAATCTCTAAATTATACAGATTATCAGGAGCATCACTGTGTCCAGTTTAAAACAGCTATTCCAGAGCAAAATCAGTTTACAAGGCAGCTCACAAAATGGAGGCTACAGACCAACTTCACAAAATGGCAGCCTCTATTCCTTCAAACTCATGGCAAGAACAAAGACAATTAGCTTGTCTGCTTCCACTGTCCTTAACTGATTTGAGTTCACTGATTGGTAAGTTGTAGCTCTTTCTGGCTAACAAAGGATTACTTAATTAATTAAAATCCATAACTACTAATATTCAATTATTTTCAATTCCTTTACATCTTTGGTATTTTGACTACTTCTATCACAGTGAAAATGGATGCAGAATGTTCCTACAATTTCCATTTCTTTATTATTTATTATTGTCTCATCTGCATTCTTTTTAATAATCCATATCCACCTTTCTAACAATAATCTTATCAGATTAGAAGTATATTCACAAGAACTTCTGAAAATGTTTTTGTATCTTTATCTTCCATGCAGGGGCGGTTAATACACATCACATTGGCATTATTCAATATTTCCAACTATTATATACATAAAATAGAAAATTAATTGGGCAATGTAGTGATACACTAAAACAATCCTCAGAAAATTAAGTCTTAGTGCAGCAAAATCAGTTGCAAGAAAAGAATAATGGGATTTTTTTAAAGGAGAGAATAGTGAAAAACACAATGCTTAATAGATGGTGTGGATTTCACAAAGCAAAATCTTGTTCAACCTTATTGAATATTATAAGGGGATTACAGAGAGAGTAGACTATTGGTGCTGCATTAGATCTCAATGTTTCACTATTTTCAAAAGGCTCATTATAGACTAAAAGTAAAAGCTGAAGATAGGGAGTTGTTGCAGATTGGAAGGGTGGATGGTTTCAGGATAAAATCAGAGAGGTATGAGTCCTTTGCCTTTTGTTCTTATCAAGCAGGCATCTCCCTGTCTCCACCCAGCTAACAGGAGTTACTTGCTGCGCCTTTCCAAATAATCACCTGTATCCTATTTAAACCCAGCTCTCATCCACACTTGTTCACCCATCGAACTTGTCAGCCCTTAACCAGTTGCCCGTGGTGTTTGGTATCTGTTCTTTCTTGTTTTGTGGCCCCTTGTGGCTTGTTATTTTGCAGTTTATTAGTAAGGTATTGTTTACTGCTTAATCGTTTGGTTCAGGCTTCCTCTTCTTGACAGGATGGGTGAACCAGTGTTTGACCCAGTAGATATTACTTGCCTAAAGGAAGTTGTCCGTCTCCATGAGCACATGATCCGTAAGCAGTAGGAAACCACTGACCATCTGCTTGCCATTCTCAACCAACTCTTCGTCTTGATACACCAACCTGCATCAGTCAACCTCCCCCTCGAAGCTCTGGATTCCGGTGCATCAACACTTCGACAGATCCCCAACCCAATGCCACAACTTCCTGTCGCAGTGTGTCTTGCATTTCAAGCTGCAGCCTTCTCTATATTTTATGGACTGAGCCAAGACTGACTTCATCATTCCCATGACTGAGTGAGTTCTGAGCTGGGCCGCCACAAACTGGGACTAGTTCATGTTCTGTGCTGGGCTACACTGTGAAATTCAGGACCCTTGCCATTGAGTGCAACTGGAATGCAGAAGTGCTGCTGGCCCACTACCACCACAGTCTCTTGGAGTGATTGAAAGACGAGCTGTCTACCTGGCGGATGACCTTTGATCATGAAAGCCTTGTTACACTGTCCCTCTGAATTGGCAAGCATTTATTGAATGATGCTCTAGATCATCAGCCAGATCCCAGTTGTGTTCCCAGAGCAGTTCTGGCTGCAGGGCCCTCATCGTCATCACCCATGCCTCCAAGATCCTAGCAGCTAGGGAGAGCTCCTTAACCTTCCAAGAGCGTGAGTGTTGATAGAGAAACAACTGTGCTTACAACAGAGTAGCTGATCACCCACACATCTGGAAAATGGCACTGCCAGGTGGAGATGAGGACATTCTCCTTAGAAAGCTCCCATGGCCCCCTCGCTCCAAGAACATAGCCTTCTCACTCTCACTGTCTTCCTCCACACCCTGATGACTCTGTGCAAACAGGAGCCTCTGGTGGATTCTAGTGCAGCAGTCAACTTTCTAAACCAGACACAGTGTGCAACTTGGACTCCCTACCTAGCCCACCTCTCACCCCTTCTGTATCACAGCCTTTGATGGATATCTCTTTGGGTCTGGGATGGTCTGAACATACACACAGCCTGTGCACATGAGCATCAGAGAGCACAGTGAGTCCATTCAGTTCCGCCTGGTTGACTCACCCAACACTCCTCTTGTCTTGGGATATCCCAAGCCTTCTGTTCATGACCCTCACTTCGCTTGGTCAAGTTCACGGGTAAGTTGGGGACCCACCTGCCGGACAACCTGCATGCAACCTTTGAACTTTGGAATCTGTGGAGACAGAGGAAAGCTTCAATGTACCAAATTCCCACAGGAATGCCATGACTTAGCCATTGCCTTCAATAAAATGGAAACCAGCACCCTGCCGCCTCACAGACCGCATGCCTGCACGATCGACCTTCTCCTGGGCACCACCCCTCCCCAAGGTTGTCTCTTCTCCCTTGTGCCTCCTGAGACCCAAGCCATGAATAACTACATTGCCGAAGTGCTACAGCATGGCTTCATTCACCCATTCCAGGCCAGCTGGTGCAGGATTCTTTTTCTGGCAAAAGAAAAGATGGGGGTCCCCATCCCTGTATTGATTACTCTGGACTCGACAAAATCACCGTTAACAACCACTGTGCTCTTCCCTTGATAGACAGTGTATTCAAAACACTCCCCGAAGCCCTGATCTTCACCAAACTGGATCTACAGAGTTGATCCACATCCACCAAGGGGATGAATCTAGCCATTTTCCTAGCCAACATCAATGAGATCCTCCAGGACATGCTACACAGGTATGTGTCCATCTACTCAGTGACATCCTCATCTCCTCCAAGGACCACCAGGACCATGGCCATGCATTCATTTGGTGTCTCCTAAAAAATCAACTCTACTGCAAATTGGACAAATGCCATTTCCACACCCGGGCATTTCTTTTCTGAGCTATGTGCTTTCACACCAGGACATAACCATGGACCCCGAGGAAGTGTGCCCATTGTTGAATGGCCCAGCCTGTGCTCCCTCAAACAGCACTTCTTCAGCTCCTGCAACTTCTACTGCCATTTCTTCAGTAAATACAGTCAAATCTCTGCTCCTCTCACCTCCCTCACCAAGTCACCTGCCTCATGGAGAACCTGCTCTGCTGCCATGGACCACGTTTTTGAGGAGCTCAAGAGATGCTTCATCACCAGTCCCATTTTCTACCATTCAAACCCCTCCAGATCTTTTGTGGCAGAAGTAGATGCATCTGATATTGGTGTTGGGGTCATCCCCTCCCAGTGAAGACTAGATGGGAAGACACACTCTTGTGCCTTCTTTTCACACAAGTTCAACTCTACACAGTGCTGTTATGGAATAGGACACAGGGAGCTACTCATCATTAAGTGGAGCTTGGAGGAATGGAGATGTTGGCTGATGGGAAGCACTGAGCCTTTCCTGATCTGGACTGACCACCAGAACCTCATATCCATTCAACTGACCAGCCACCTCAACCCATGTAAGGTTTGCTGGGCCCTTTTCTTCGAGTAATTCAACTTCAACATCTCCTACTGACCTGGCTCCTAGAACACTAAGGCAGATACCTTTTCACAACAGTTCAACGCGGTGGAAGTGGAGACTGACACTCAGTCCATCATTCCACCCTTGCAGATCCTCACCCCGATTGTCCGGCACCTTGAGAACCAGATCGGCAAAGCCCTACAGCACAAGAATGTACTGGCCGACACACCTGACAAATGTATATATGTGCCGGTAGCCGTGTACTCTGAGGCACTCCACTGGGCTTACTCCTCTCCCCTCTCCAGTTATTCAGATACCATATGGACTCTGAATTTTCTGAAGCACCGGCTCTGGTGGCCCAACATGATTGTAGATGAATGCCAGTTTGTCCCCCCCATGCCTTCAATGTATCCAGTCCAGTTCCTCCAACCAGCAGTTCTCTGGGCTGCTGTGGCCCCTATTGGTCCCAAATCTCCATGGATTTCATCACAGGGTCGTCACCTTCAATAGGGCCATGGTGAACATGGCAGTGGTGGATCAGTTCTCCAAGGCATCCCACTTCATTGCTCTCCCCAAACTTCTCAGCCACGAAGACAGCAGACCCTGTTCTCCATCATGTAGTTTGCCTCCACAGCTTCCCTCAAGACACTGCGTTGGAGGGGGGAAGCCCACAATTCGTCTCCCACTTCAGGTGAGTCTCTGTCCCCTCCTTTGCACCTCAGTGGTGACATTATCCTTTGGCAATCATCCACAGACCGATGGTCAGTCTGAAAGAGCCAATCAGCAAGTGGAAGCTGTGGAATCTGTGAAGCTTCGCTGCCTCTAACCATTCTACATGGAAGAACAGGTCCACACCCTCAACAATTTCCCCTATGACTCCTCCTACTTTCTTCAAGCTCAAGGGGTATCCATGGGCACCCGCATGGCCCCCAGTTATGCCTACCTTTTTGATGGCTATGCAGAACAGTGCATGTTCCAAGCCCTCCCTGGCAATACTCCCCAATTCTTCCTGCACTGTGCTAACAACTGCATTGGTGCTGCTTCATGCACCCATGCTGAACTCATCAATTTCTACAGCTTTGCCTCCAACTTCCACCCTACCCTTAAATTCACTTGGTTCAGTTCTGACACCTCTGTCTCTATCTCTGGAGACAAACTGTCCACTGAAATATTTTATAAACCTACTGATTTCCATGGCTTTTTTTGACTATACTCCTTCCCACCCCGTGTCCTGTAAAAATGTTATTCCCTTTCTCAGTTCCTTCCCCTCTATCTCATCTGTTCCCTGGCTTTCTTTACCAGGACATCCGAGATGTCCTCCTCCTTCAAAGAACAGTTTACCTTCCTCCACCATTGATGCTGCGCTCACCCCAATTTCCTCCATTTCCCAGACATCTGCACTCACATAATCTTTCTGCTGCCTAAACAGGGATAGTTTGTCCTCACCTACCACCACATGAGCATCTGCATCCATCACATTATTCTCTATAACCTCTGCCATCTTCAACAGCACCCTACCACCAAACAACTCTTTACTTCCCTACCCCACTCCATCCTCTATTTTCCACAGGGATCACTCCCTCTGACCGCCTTGTCCAATCGTTCCAGCCCCCCCCTCATCTCCCTCCTTGCCCATTATCCTGCAAGCAACAGAAATGCTACACCTGCCCACTTCTCCCTCAGCTCCATTGGGGGCCCCAAACAGTCTGTCCAGGTGAGGCAACACTTCATCTCCGAAGTGCTTGGGGTTCTATTGTATCCAGTGCTCCCAATGCATCCTCCTTTGCAGTGAAGAAAACCAACGTAAAACTGGGGCCCCACTTTGTTGAGCACCTTCACTCTATCTGCCAAAAGCGTAATTTCCTGGTGGCCAACCTTTTCCCACTCCAGTTCGAGCACGTTGGTCCATGGCCTGCTCCTCTGCCATGATGAGGCCACTCTCAGGTTGGAGGAACAACACCTCATACTCTGTCTAGTTATCTCCAACCTGATCACACGAACATTGATTTCTTCAGTAATTTATCCCCCCTCCCTCTTCCTTCTTCTGTTTACTGCTTTGGCCACTTGTGTCTTCTCCTCACCTGTCTATCTCTTCCTCCTTTTGTCCTTGCTTCTTCCCTTTCTCCTACGGTCCACTCTCCTTGCCTATCAGATTCCTTCTTCTCCAGCCCTTTACTCACCTGGCTTCACCTATCACCTTCTAGCTTGACCTCCTTCCCCTCCCCCCTTCCTTTCCAGTCCTGAGAGGGGGTCTCAGACTGAAATGTCGACTGTTCATTCATTTCCATAGATGCGGCCTGACTTGCTGAATTGCTCCAGCATTTCATGTATGTTGCCATGGAAGAAGTATCTGCTCTGGGTCGAGCTGTCCGATAATCTTCACCCCACCTTTACTGTGGGTATGACACTCTTTCTAGTGCTTCATGACTACCAGCCCCTGTTGTTCCCCATGGAGGTGCCATCTGCCAGGGCCCTGGAATGCTTGGAAGAGGGCCGGGAAGACCATGCGAGCTGCCAACTGCGCCTGCTGCCACCAGGCCCACCACTGATGGAGACCAGCCAGACTACTCTGATCTGGGGACAGAGTTTGGCTGTTCACCAGCAATCTGCTCCTGCCACCATCTCTCAGGATTATATCTACTTTCCATCTGCCCTGCCTCAAACCCATTGTCTATAGACCACTCAACCCACCTGAGTCTGCACCTCTGGAACCTAGAATGGAGGAGGGTGTTCCAATGTACACGGTTCGCTGGTTAATGGATTCCTGTCGTTGTGGACAGAGTGCAATACCTGGCCAACTGCAGGGTTATAGACCAGACGAGAAGCCTTCAGTGCCATCCAGTTTTAACTGGGGTTCCTTGCTCGTTGCAGAGTTTCGCTGGACCCATCTGATCATCCTGGGCCGTAGGGTGCCAGCCGTGAGAAAATGCTTCTGTCAAGCCTGCATAGGCAGGCACCTCCCAATCTCTACCCAGCCGGCCTGAATCAGCTGATACTTGTTTCTAACTCATCACCTGCACCCTATTGAAACTCAGCTCTCATCCACAGTCCTTGTTCTCCCATTAAACCAGCCAGCCTCAAGCAGTTAATCCTAGCCTTCAGTTACCGTGTTGTCGGTTGTGTTTAGTATCAGTGCTTTCTTGATTTATGGCCCCTCGTGGATTGTTATTTTGCAGTTTATTAATAAAGTATCGTTTACTGATTAATCATCTCCGCGGCTCTGCCTTTGGGTCAAGCCTCCTCTACATTTCCTGACAGATCTTGTACTAGTATAATTAAGCACAAACTGAAACTTAGCAGAAAATGGCCACAGAGTTCCTTTAGTCCTTTCTACTACTCAGTAGAAGTTGTGCTTCAAATACCATACACTTTTTGTTGTATGCTTCCTGTCCTCCCTTCTGGTTTATTGATTCCAAAATTCCATTAATCTCACAATTAACAGGGATTATGAACGTTTGTAGACCTTGACATAGAGAATTAAAGCTGTTAAAAAAAAGCCCTCCTTACCCGCATTCTGAACAGCTGACATCTAAAACAGTGCTCTAGAGCCTCCAGCCAGTGAACAGCATCTTGGTATTTACCCTGTCAATTCCTGGCAGAACTTTGAATGGCTCAATGAGATCATCTCTCATTCTTCTAAACTTCACCCCACATAAATGTTTGCACTTGATCTCTTTTTCACAGGGTAACCCCACGACTCAGGAACAAATTCTCATTGCACTTCAAGTATAGCCTTCTTTTGACACAGAGACCAAAGCTACACACGATATTTTATAAGACATTGCATCAAGATTCCCTTAAGTTTGTCGTCCAGCTCCCAGCATTTGCTTTATTTCTTACTTGCATGTTGCATCCGCATATTTACTTACTATGCATCAAGAATTACTTAAGTCCCTGTTTACCAACATTTATTAGTCTGTCCCTAAATAAAAGTCTTTTTTTTTCTGTTGTTCCTGTCAAGTGAATAACCTTGCACTTTCCCATTCAATACTCCACCTTCCTCATTGACTAAGACTGCCTTGGTCACTCTGCAAACACTTGGCATCCTTCTGACAGCTTACTTCTCCATCCAGCTTTGTAGCTCCTCAAATGGATTAATGTCAAACCATGTTTGATAAAGCTCCTGTTAAAAACTCTAGGATGTTTATCGCTGTAAAATATAAAGTCGTTTCTGTGTGAGGCAGTAGTGATGGTATGATCTACTTCAATGATCAACTCTCTGATATGAAGTATTGGAGAGCTACTGCCCTTATCCAACTTGAAGTAGTTTTATAACAGCGGGTGCTCAGTGTCTGATTTTAACTAATTATATTCCTCTCTTCTTTTCTTAATGACCAACAAATATCATTTTACAATACTGCAAATTAGGACAGGAAAATTTTGAGAGCTGTAGTTGTTGGTGTGGTGAACTACATATACCTGTCTGGACACGCCCCCCCCGCTGACTGCTCCTGTGGCTCCTCCCACAGACCCTGGTATAAAGGCGATTGGAGCCTGAGCCCTGCCCTCAGTCTCCAGGATGTAGCATGGTGGTCAATTGCTGCTTGTTCTTTCTTCCAGTCAATAAACGCCGATATCTCGCTTCACATCTCAGAGAGTTATTGATGGTGCATCAATTGGAAAAGTATTTGAAGTAAGCCTTTGACTTAAATTTATACCAGGAAAATAATCACAAAGCAACAGTAACTGATTTGAGGGTCAGATCCTAGAAGTGGGAAAGTCAAATGCTTTGTGAATATAATGTTTTTTTGATCAAAGGGACACAACCGAAACTCAGATATATCACCCAAACTGCTGTCCCCTACCCCCACCACCAACTACCTGTCCACCCCCCTCCCCCATTGCCCCTTTTGGAACAAAATAAAAAAATATCCCTTCCCACTTTTGGCCAAGAAATAACAATTCCATTCACATACTCATAGATCATTTCAGCACAGAAACGAGCCCTTTGGTCAGTCTAGTCTGTGCCAAACTATTATTCCGCCTAATCCTATCGACCTGCACCAGGACCATCTCCGTCCATACCCCTGCTATCCATGTACTTATCCAAATTTCTCTTAAATGTCAAAATTGAACCCATATCCACCACTTCCACTAGCTGCTCATTCCACCCTCTCACCACCCTCAAGTTCCCCTTAAACATTTCACATTTCACCCTTAACCCCTGATCTCTAGTTCTAGTCTCACCCAACCCAACCTTGGTGGAAAAGCCTGCTTTTGTTTGCCCTACCTATACCTTTCTTAACGTTATCTTTACCTTTATCAAATCTCGCTTCATTCTCCTATACTGCAGGGATAGAGTCCTAACCTATTCAACCTTTCCCAATAACTCAAGTCCTCGAGCCCCAGTAATATCCTTGCAAATTTTCATGTACTTTTTCAATCTTACTGATATCTTTCCTGTAGGTAGGTGACCAGAACTGCACGTAATACTCACCAACATGTCTTAGCATTCAGTGTGTAATTCCACCTGGTTTATCCTCCCAAAGTGCAACACTTCACATTTGTCTGCATTAAATTCCATCTGCCATTTTTCAGCCCAATTTTCCAGCATGTCCTGATTCCATTGCAACCTCGGATAGCCTTCCTTGCTGTCCACTTCACACCCGGTCTTGGTGTCAGCCACAAGCTTGCCGATCCAGTTATCCACATTATCATCCTGATCATTGTTATAGATGGCAAACAACATATCCAGCACCAAACCCTGTGGCATTCCACCAGTCACCTGCCTCCGCTCATACAGTCAACCGTCTACTATCACTTTCTGGCTTATCTCACGAAGCTAATTGATGCACCATCAATAACTCACTCTGAGACGTAAAAGCGAGGTATCGGCTTTTATTGACTGGAAGAAGGAACAAGCAGTGATTGACCACCATACTACATCCTGGAGACTGAGAGGCCGGGCTCAGACCTCAATCGCCTTTATACAGGGGTCTGTGGGAGGAGCCACAGGAACAGTCATCAGGGGCGTGTCCAGACAGGTATATGTAGTTCACCACACTAATGTTGAATCCAATTTACTTCCTCAGTCTGAATGCCAAGCGACTGAACCTTCTTGACTACCTTCCCCTATAGGACCTAGTCAACTACCTTGCTAAATTTCATGTAGCTACCACCCATTGCCTTTTTTTAAGCAACTTTCCTGGTAACCTCCTCAAAAAACTCTACAGGAATGGTTAGACATGACCTGCGAAGCACACAGCCAATGAGACCCTTTCTATTCAAATACTTTTCTATCTGATTTCTTACAGTAACTTACTCATTACTGATATAAGTTCACTGGCCTATAATCTTAGAGCCTTTCTTAAACAGCGGAACAACATTAGCTATTTTCAAATCCTCCAGCATCTCACTCATAGATATGAACATTTTAAATACATCTGCTAGGGCCCTGCATTTTCTGCACAAACCTCCCACAATGTCCTGACAGTTGTCAAAGATGACTTGATTGGGTACACAAGAAGGGAAGGGAGAGGATTACACACTAATTCTTCTATTCTCCAGAACAATGTCAGCAGACACCACAGGGAGATGTTAACAACCATTTCTCAAAAGACCTTAACAATAGTTTTCTCTCCAAAATTATGACAAGGGGAAATCTCGCTGAAATTGATCGCATGGATGCAGCCACACACTGTAACATATTAAAACATTTATCCAAGATGTATTGTCTAAAGTGTTTCTGCAGTGAACCTGTTCTAAGGGTTAGCTGTCAAAATTATAACTGCATAGTAAAAATAATGTTTAAAATATTTTCTAAATATTGCTAAGAATTTCATCCTTAGTTGAGTAATTTATATGCCTTGGAAGTCTTCCAAAACTTAGTACTACTGTTTAAATGAAACTGGATTTTGAAAGCAGTGTACTAAATACAAACTCACGGAAATCTGCAGATGCTGGAAATCCAAAGCAGTGCCTCTCGGTCCTGAAGAAGGGTCTTGGTCAGAAATGACAATTGTTTACTCTTTTCTATAGATGCTGCCTGACCTGCTGAGTTCTTCCTGCATTTTGTGTATGGTACTAAATATAACCCCTAAAATATTATACATTTACCATTACTGACATGTAGACAACTTTATCTCATGTTTGTATATGGTGACATCTATGTACTTTGATATTGAGTTTACTTTGAACTTTGAACATCTCGGTACGGTTATTAAAGTGGAACTCCTGAAGAGAGATGCTTCTTTTGATCCCACTGAAAGTGAAGCCACTTAGTATACTGCAACAATGGGTTTAATGGTGGCACATCAGCTTAATTTCTGATGCTGAGAAACATTCTTAGATTAGATGAGTCTATGGACCCTTTGGTTATAGGGGTCCATGGCATAAAAAAATGCTGGGAACCCCTGGATTAGATTAATCCAGGGGTCAGATATTTATTCCTTTTTAAAACTGAGGACAATAAACAATGTAGGGAAAGATACAATATGCTACAGAGGAGAATTATTCACAATGGGGATCCGAGTCACCCCATCCACAATCTATTCCAGCTGCTACCATCCGGGAAGTGGTACCGCAGCATAAAAGCCAGAACCAACAGGCTCTGGGACAGCTTCTTCCACCAGACCATCAGACTGATTAACTCATGCTGATTTGAATGCATTTCTATGTTACATTGACTGTTCTATTTATTATAAATTACTATGCACATTGCACATTTAGATGGAGACGTAACATTAAGGTTTTTACTCCTCATGCATGTGAAGGATGTAAGAAATAAAGTTAATTCAATGTCCATGCCTTCTTTTAACCGAATAAACACTACATACATAATACACTATAACTTTTCTAATTTGTATTTTCATTTTCAATGTGAACTGTGAAGTTAAAAATTAAGTAAAAAAATATTGTAAGTAGGAAGACATGCATTAGAAATACTAGAACAGAATAAACAGGAAAAAAGAGCAGAAGCATAAAGTAAAGGAGGAATGCAGGGATTTTAACTGCTGGTTTCCCCGTGCTTAGCTTTAGATTTCTCTCTTGTGCTAAAAATTTCTTCAGGGTTAGGAATATAAAGTGTTACATCTGGTTCAATCTCAGCACCTCTTTTAAGAAGAACTGAAATGAAAAAGCATCCATCAGTTAGTAATATTGGGCAAATATTTCAGCAATGCTGGTGATATTTAAACCAATGAGATTGGATTGGCCATTATCCATAAAACCAACTTTGCCTTCCATTGACTTCAACAGCAGAGCTCTTCTTCAGCGGACCTGCCTGCTAGATTGTCTCAACAAATTCCTTCTCTCCACTAAGTCCAGAGCAGTAACCTAAAACAAAACATCAATATCACGGGCATGGTCTCAATTTTTCAAATAAGTAGCACTGATGCCATTTTTCTAACCCAGTTTGAACTGATACTGCACACAGCAGAGGGATGACTGATGTAACAGACACTCCTGTATTGATTAACTGACTGAAGAGAAGGGGTCTTATGGTCTTGTGGGTGAGAAATATGACACTAACAAATTAAGCAGAAAAATTGATGGAGTTAGCATGAGCTCCAGACACAGGAAATGAAGTTGACAGTGGCCTTTGACATTGCCTGGTCTCAGAATCAGAATCAGAACCAGAAATAGTACCAGGTTATCATCATGGGCTTATGTGATATGAAATGTGTTTGTTTTTGGCAAATTATCATAAATTACAAAAATAAGAAAATAGTGCAAAAAAGCAATAACAAGATAGTGTTCATGGGTTCATGGACTGTTTCTGAATTGTTGACTGTGGTTCTTCAGGCTCCTGGTCTGAGTCCCTGACAGTAGCACAAGAAAGGCACAAGATGATGGTGAGGCTCCTTCATTATGAATGTAGCCCACTTGAGTTACTGCCCCTTAAAGATGTCTTTGATCGTGGCAAGAGTTATTCCCATGTTGGTGCTGGCTGAATCTACAACTCTCTGCAACCTTGAGATCCTATGCATTGGAGCTACTCTTGGTTGTGACGCTCTCTACTGTGTACCTCCAGACACTTGTAAGAGTCTTTGGTGGTATAACAAGTCTCCTCATTCTCCTAATAAACTAGAGCCACTGGAATGCCTTCTTTGTGATTGCATCAGTGTGTTGGGCCGGCAGTAGATCCTTCAAGCTGATGACACCCAGGAACTTGAAGGTGCTCGCTCTTTGCACTGGTGACTCCTCAGTGAGAACTTGTGTGTGCTTTCTTGACTTCCTTTTCTTGAAGTCTGCAATCAAGTTTTAGTCTTGCTGACGCTGAGTGTGAATTTGCTGTTGTGACATCACTCAACCAGCTGATCCATCTTGCTGCTGTATACCTCCCTGTTGCTATCTGAGATCCTGTCATTGGTTAATGTAGAAATGGTGTTTGAGCTATGCTTAGCCACATGATCACGAGTGTAGAGAGAATAGAAAATGTTGTCTAATGTAAGATGCTTGACATCAAATATTCCCCACAACAAAATCCAGCTTTTTGGCATTAGAATGTTTGATTTATTTTTTCAATATCCACCATGTTGCAAAATGACAACATTCCTGCTTTCTGCAATGTCTTTTCATGCCCAACACTCCAATGTCCATGTTCCACTCCCAATTCCTCTCACTTTTGCACTATGCATCATTTGTATAGGATGTTTAAATTCATACCTTGTTTGTATTGGACTGTTCATGTCTTCTGTGATCCTTTCTGTCATAGTTGGTTGAATCTTTTGATGCCATGTTGTAAGTGAGTATAGAGAGATTAGAACATTTCCCATTTCTTTGTTGTGGCAGAACTGTGTGCTTTTAATCACCTGGCTGGATTTCAGTCTCACTGAATGGACTGAAGCAGTCTGCAGTTGCAGAATAGCATACATAAAACTACAATACGTCAAGAGGTAAAACAAACATCTAAACAGTTGTCTTGTCTCCTGTCTTTATGATAATAAAACATAAATATCAAATTGGAAAATGTGTCATTTGTTATACAATTTTCCCCATTTCAATTCTGTTTTTTTTTTCCTGATTATTTCTACTTGATAGGACTAGACAAGGGAGAAGTTTGAAGCTTAGTACTGCTATCACAATTTAAGAGCGTACAAAAATAATACTGCCAAATTGCACCATTTTTCAATGACAATTCTGTACAATTTCTCAAATACTCATATCGAAAAGCTAAGATCTCAATGTTCTTATTGTTATTCTTTGATTGTTGATCTGACAGCTATCCCATTGTGCAAGAAAATTACATTTCCAAAACAGCTTTGTGTTTAAATCTACAAGTGCTGTTAGACAACCTTGGCATCTGTAAAACAAAACCTAAATTTGATGTCCAATGTGAGGATGCAGATTATTCAAATTGCAATAGTACTTTGTAAGGCCCTGAGCTTTGTTAAAGCTAATCCACTGTTAAAACTATCCTTTCGAGTTGGCTCACAAAGCAGGTAGATGCATGCATTCCACAAGTATGTTCATCTATCTTCCTTAAGAAAACTAAATTCAAATGATGATCTGCTGAACCAAAGACACCCATCAAGTGAATGCTCACCAGAGAACACAGTTCACACTTCTGAAAGCTGTAAGTTCATAAAACATAAAATCAACAAAACAATATCCATAATTATATACTGTACTCAATGGCCACTGAGTGTATGTTCATGGTCTTCTGCTGCAGTAGCCCATCCTCTTCAGAGATGCAGTTTTTCAAACCACTGTTGTAATGTGGGGTTATTTTAGTTACTGGTGCCTTCCTGTCAGCTTGAGTCAGTCTGGCCGGTCTCCTCAGACCTCTCTCATGGATGATTTTTTTCGTTTTTTTACACCATTTTCTATAAACTCTGGAGACCATTGTGCATGAAAATCAGGGGAGATCAGCAGTTCCTGAGATTCTCAAACCACTCTGTCTGGCACCAACAATCATTCCACAGTCAATATCACTTAGATCATATCTCTTCCCCCATTTGGTCTGAACAACAACTGAACCTCTTGACCATGTCTGCATGCTTTTATGCATTGAGTTGCTGTCACATGATTGCCTGATTAGATATTTGCATTAGCGGACTGGTGTACATGCGTACCTAATAACATGTACACCTGTACACCAACTTGTTAATACATATATCAAGAAAACCACTTTTAACAATTGCTGTTGCATTCTTGACAGCATGTGCATTATTGTTTTTGAAATTGTTTTGGTTTAGGCCATAAGATCACAAGTTATAGGAGCAGAATTAGGCCATTCAGCTCATTAAGTCTGCTCCGCGATTCCATCGTGGCTGATCCCGGATCCCACTCAACCCCATAAACCTGCCTTCTTGCCATATCCTTTGATGCCCTGACTGATGAGAAAACTATCAACTTCTGCTTTAAATATACACACGGACTTGGCCTCCACTGCGGTTTTGTGGCACAGCATTCCACAGACTCACTACTCTCTGACTAAAACAATTCTGCCTTACCTCTGTTCTAAAAGGCCACCCCTAAATTTTGAGGCTGTGCCCTTTAGTTCTGGATACTCTCACCAGTTTTTTCAGTCTCAGTTCAAGGATTGAGTCTATTAAAATGAATATACTGCCCAGACTCTTATATCTTTTTCAGACCCTACCAATAGAGATTAATCAAAATCAATTCAATGAATGGAACAAGATGCTATCAAGGTATATTTGGCAGGGTAAAAGGCCCAGAGTTCGTCTCAAAACTTTGCAATTGGCAAAGGAAAAGGGGGGATGGGACCTACCTTCTCTTAGAGATTATTATTTTGCAGCACAGTTGAGAGCTGTGATATGTTGGTGCAACCCATCATATGACGCTCAATGGAAAAACATTGAGGAGTGGGTACTTCCCATCCCCATACAAGCAATTTTGGCTGATAACAACCTGCAAAGGTACATAAATACTATTGATAACCCATGGGTGAAATTGACTCTTAAAATATGGAAAACTACTATAAAAGAATATAATCTAGAAGGAGATACTGCAATTCTTAAATGGTGTGCATATGACTCAGATTTTACACCAAATAAATTGGATGCTAGATTTAAGGACTGGACAGCTAAAGGAATAACAGTTCTTTGCAACATAATGAAAGAAGGAACACTGTTCAGTTTTGAAATGCTTAAAGAGAAACACTTATTAGAAGTGTTATTAGAAAACAAGATTTTTATCGGTATTTACAGATAAAAACACTTATTAGAAAAACAAGATTTTTATCGGTATTTACAGATGCGACAATATGTTAATAAGACACTGAAAAATGTAACCAAGGCAAATACATGCTTGATAGAGCTCTTTAGAAAAGCATATAATTCAGATAATGGTGGTAGAATCATTTCAAGCATGTATAAGGGGTAGTCAAATCTTAAAACACATTCGACTTCATACATTAAAACAAAATGGGAGAAGGAAGGAGGGATAATTATATCTGAGGAAGAATGGACAACAATATGGAGATATCAATGGAAGTGTACCAGTTCACAGAAATGGAGGGAGTTTGGATGGAAAAACTTGATAAGATATTTTATTACACCCTTTCAGAAATCCTATTATGATAGTAACCTCCCTGTTTGCTGGAGAAATTGTGGAAATCAAAATGCAAATCATTATCATATTTTTTGGGACTGCACTGTTATCAAAAACTATTGGAGGGGGATACACAATGCCCTACAAGACATCTTTAAATGTGAAATACCCTTGGAGAGTAAGACCATATATTTTGGATACATACCTCAAGAATGGTTGAAAAGAGATAACTATTTAATGAATATACTGTTGGTGGCTGGTAAAAAGACTCTTACTAGGAAATGGTTATCACAGGGGAGCCCAACTTTAAATACATGGACGGAAATTACAATGGACATTTACAAAATGGAGAAGATAACAGCATCTGTTAATCATAAGCAGGAACAATTTGATTCATACTGGGAAAAATGGTTTAACTACCGTACATAATGCCTCATAGGCCTGATTTTATTCTCACAAATCAATGAATCTGTTGTAAAAAAAAATCACTCCCTACTTGTACATAGTTCTTTCCTTTTGCTTGTTTTTTCTTTCCACTCTTTTCTATAAATGTATACCCCAGATAAATACTTTGTGGAGATTTGTGATATATATGATTATATGATATATAAGTACAATGTCTGAAATACATCTTATGGAAATGTTTGTTTGATGCTGAACTTCAATAAAAAAATAAATTACAAAAAAATATATATTTTAGTATATGATAAAGTTTTCCCCCTTTTTTCTAGCTTTTCCTAACAGCTCTGACTTTGGTAGTGGGTTTAGATATTTTTTCTGTATAATAAAATTATTATATTTCAATATTATGATTTAATTTAATTTTTATGAATACAGGGTTTTGTGATTGTAGCTATATTTTTAGTACAATGTATTTGGTACTATTTTTTTTTTCTTTTGACTTATAATATATATCTTCTTGTACTCTGTATTCCTTTATGTAGAAACTAATAAAAATACTGAAAGAGCAAATTTGTGAATGACACTAAGATTGAGAAAGTATTTTACAGTGGGTAAGGCTATCAAAGCTTGCAGTCTGGACCAACTAGGAAAATGGGCTAAAAATTGACAGATTAAATTTAATACAGATAGGTGTGAGGTATTGCACTTTGTGAGGACAACACTAACAGAGTGAATGTCAGGACACTGAGGTCCATCACGGTGGAAGGCCCTTTTGTATCTTAAGCTCCTAATTTGGGCACACCAGTATAAGCCCTACTCTTGAAAGCTAGAAAAATAAACCTTGATACCAAAGTCAAGTCATCCTCTCAGCTTATTCGATTGTCAAGAGATGGAAAACTTTTAAGGTTTGTAACATTTAGAAATATGCAACTGCATTCCAAAGCAATTCAAATATTTAAACATTAAACATTTCTAAAAATTCAATAAATAAAAGCAATAAAAGAAGTAAACCATTTAAAGAACTTAGAAACATGTAAGTTATCTCAAAAAGTAAAACAAAATCAAAAATACTAACACTTTAATCCTTCGCATGATTCTCCTTCATTGAAGTCAGTACTGAAGAACTTCATGTGTTTTAACCTGGTGTTCCTTGACAAACTCAGGGCTGGTGCCAGGAATAGTTCCCGGAGAGTTTGTGACTTCCCTATTCAGGCAAACACACTGAAATCCAAACTTGTTGCCATTTTCTCGGAGAAGTAACTCTATGATTGACACAACTGTTGACATTTCTCAGCAAAATCTGGCCCAGAAGGTAATTTAAAAAAAAAGCTTAATTAGATTTCTATCCAACATCTGTTCATTATAAATCATTTTTAGCAAGATATTACTTTGGCTGTAAATCCTGAATTTCCATATTTCTATTTTTAATTGAGTAAAACATAAAGCAACTGCCTTTACCTTAATGAAAGCTGAATTATTAGCATGAGTTTCTTGATGATATGTTCTCTCATTGTTTGATGTGAACAATAGCAAGTTATTTATAGTGCATCATTTCATTATAAATCAGCTTCTAATGGCATCTCGTGGCACTAATTGTCAAAAAGCACAGCTAATTTGAGCATTCTACATTGATTATCCATTGAAGCAGCTATTCCAACACCTCCAGTTCCCACCTTCTACCCCAGAGCTCTGCATTTCTTGTTTGCATTTTCCATTGGTAATTCATATCATCAGCAAAACCAAGCACCATTGTTTCTGACACAACACCAAAATATTTACTTATTTGCATCCAGGATTCCTGTAATGTCCAATGAAAATTTTTAAAAATAAGCCTGCAGATGCTGAAAATCTGAAATAAGAACAGAAGTTGAAGTTAACACTTAGCGTTGCGCAGCATCTGAGCAAACAACGGAGTTTGCGTTTCAGATCTGAGACTCTTTGTTATCGTTTCTAGTACTGTCTCCAGTGTGACCAACCTCCATGATACAGCGGTTTGATTCATGGAAGTTCGCCATGATTAAATCTACAAATCATAAAGAACGTATCGGATATGGAATAAAAATTCATTCTTATGAAAATTGAGTGGGAAAAATAAATAAGCAGAAAATGCAGTTTTCAATTTGCATTTCTTGACATATGCACAGGTTCATAGAATATAGAACGGTACGTCACAGTACAGACCCTTCAGCCCATTATGTGCCAACATTTAAGCTACTTCAAGATCAGCCTAACCCTTACCTCCCACATAACCCTCTATTTCTCTTTCATCCATATTCTGGAAAACTACTATCTGGAAGGATTTTTATGAACAAAACCCCGCCACCACTTCATAATGCAAAAGACACCTGTACTTTTTCTTTTTATCCCTTTAACGTTCTGCTGGTGCACCTTACCATGTTATCAAAGTACCACTCTCTGCACCTTCTACTCTCTCTTTTGTTTACCCAGTACTATCTGCTGATTTGAACTGGTTCTGGAAGAAGATGGCACCAGCGAACAACGTGACTAAGAGTGACATCCTTTAGTTGGTTCACGAAAGTACTTCTTTTACATCATCTTTTTCTTTTCCACGTGGTTCCGCTCCAGTTGGAGCCTGTGATCCACATTTGGGTGTTGGTCAATCTGGCACTTTGCTGATTCTGAGGGTGACCCAGAGGCATGCCGCCTTGAGGCCAAGAAGCTGGGAGAAGGGGCGCAGGCCAATGATTGACTCGTTTCTTGGCGATCTTGCCAATTAAAGTGCCGAGGTAGATTGAAATCATCGAGACAAATGTGGAAGGCAAGCCGGTTCAGCGCTGTTTACCAGCCTCTTACTCACAGCTGCCCGAAGAAGGTGTTTGCATGTGATGGTCTCTTTCTCCCTTGATGCTACCAGGAGGTGGATCCAGTAGTTGAGCATGGCTTAATTGACATGGTGTTTTTCTGGTTTCTGATTTCTCTCTTTGTTTTGTTGGTATTTTGGATAATTTTAAAACAGAGAATCCTTTGGATAACGAATGCTGAGCTCAGCTCTCCAAGGTACTCCTCAAACTCCTAATGAAATATAGCCACTGTAGTGCCTTCTTTGTGATTTCATCAATATGCTGGACCCAGGATAGATCTTCAGAGATGTTGAAACTCAGGAACTTGAAACGGCTCACCCTTTCCACTGCTGATCCCTTGATGAAGACTGGTGCGTGTTCCCTTTCCTGAAGCCCACAATCAATTCCCTGGTCTTCTTTAACCTCACAAAAGTCTTCCGTTCTGTCAGTTCATTTCCTCAGTTTACATTTGCAAAATGATGATATGCAAACTGCTAGCAGTCATTGTCAACTTGATCAGGAAAATTGACTTACACTAAGCATACATAAGAGGGAGACCCATTATTAATTTGATCCCACTTCCGATTTTTATGCATCCTTCCTGCAACAATTGTTCACAGAAGACCCTGGAGACTGAATCACTTTCCATGTTGTCAAAAACATCTTTTAGCAAAAGTAAACATTAATGATGAAACTCACCTAGGCCTCCAGTGCAGCATTATGCATCTGAGCAAGAGTCTTTGAAGAGCAAGATATCACTGTGGTCTTGTCATATTAATAAGTTATGATGTAATTTTAAGGACACTTTTTATTTTTCCATGAAGAATACTGTGTAATTGTGAGAGAGTATAATAGAGATGTTGTACGGTGGACTCAATGTTAGTGTCTGCTCATTCTTCATTAATAACAGTGCCTTCAGTCACTTGGTCTGGTTTCTGAGCTCTGAATTCTTTTTCCAATGCTCTTTATGCCTCACCCTCTATGAACCTCAATTTTTTGATATTCTTTCGCTTTGAAGAAAAATCTTTTAATCATTCAGTGGATCTTTGTACCAAGCATTTAATTTCGAATGAGAAAAATAGCCTAAGAATGTTTGCGTAAATCAAAGGGTGTTAATGGTTTTAAGAGTAGCTGGATATATTTATTTTAATGACTTGACAATCTAAGGCTAATGCACTTATAAATTACAAGATTTATAAATGAGATGTTGCGTACTAATTCAATTTAATCAATATATTTAAAACTACAGATTAGCTAAGAATTTTTAAATTATAGCAATTAGCAGCAAATAATTTATAGACTTTAAAGAAATGTTAATAATTCTCTTTTATAGACACAACATTAGCTTAGCTTCTGAATGCTATTTTAATCCTGACTAACTGAGAGAGCAATGAAGGCTTTTGAGTTAGAATTTTTGCAGCTTTCAAGAGACAGAGACAAGCCTTAAATGGCAAGGTAAAGCTCTGATTTATCCAACCCAAACTGGGTCTTAGTTGCCACCACCGCCTGCCTCCCCAAATGGTTTCTGCAGGCTCCTCTTCCATAAATCAACTACAGAGAGAAATGCCAAAATAAATACAATAAGATAAGAAATGTGGTTTCAGATTGTTGGGCTTGAAAATTCTGCCCTGTGTTCGTTTGGAAGAGAGACAACCAACACTTGATTATAGTGAAGCGTGACTTTATTGCAAAATTGTAACTGGCACAGCGAGTACACAGCGTCGCTGGAGAAGGCGCGTTCTGCCTTCCCCTTACATTCTACTCTTATTTATACCCCTTTTCCCCATTCCAACCCCTCGCTACACATATTTGGTAAGGCCGAACTTTGTTGCACATATTAGGTAATATCGGGCACTTGTGTCCCCCTAATTGGCCCGATGCCATTCGCTCACGAGTTACCTGTTTCTTTTGTTTATTGAATCGCGTGACACTAGCAGTTTCGGTGTAGCGGAATCCCCAGTTTCGCTTCCTCCCTCCCTTGTACTCCTGTCTCCTAATATCACGTGAGCCACTCCTGACCTGTAGTGGCAGTCTCGAATTAACCCTAACATTAATCCTAACAAGATTCATCAGTACAGAACAAGAAAAAGATACAAGAGTTGGTACCAAAAGTATTCTCCACCCTTTCTTCACAGGAGGAATTAGGCAGTACAGTAGTGTAGTGGTTAGCACAGTGCTTTACGGTACAGGTGACTTGGGTTCAATTCCCGCTGCTGCCTGTAGCAGTTTGTACGTTCTCCCTGTGACATGGGTTTCCTCCAGGTGCTCAAGTTTCCTCCCACAGTCCAAAGATGTACTGATTGGTAGGTTAATTGATCGTTGTAAACTGTCCATGATTAGGCTCAAATAGCCGGAAGGGCCTGTTCTGCACTGAATCTGAATAAATGTATAAATATCTAAGCAGACAATCCTTCGCTCAGCATGACGCTTGATCATATTGAATCCAAGCTCCTTCATGTGCTTCCTGTACTGATTGCAGTATCACTATCACTTTCTGGTACATTACCTCAGGATCTAGCTTCTTCTACTAGCCTAGAAAGGTTCCTCTGTCCTACTGGAGCATGCACACACTCCCTTTCAACACTTCCTAGTCGTGAGAACACTACTGGCTTCTTCCAGAGCTCTGAGGTCAAGTTGACTAAGGTCTCTGGTGCCGTTGTCATTGCTGATTAACTGGGAGGCTCTCAACACTTGCACTCATTCCTCAGTCAAGCTTCATTTACTTGTGCAAGTTGACTAAGTTTTCTGGTGCCATCTCTTTAATAAGGTGTCTTTCTTCTGCATCTTACTCACTTTGTATTGGATGATGATGGAGCCAGTTTCCATTTTGCAGGACTTCTGGTATTTTTGGGCACTGGATTTTAGAACGAGGGAAGATGGAAACTATTGGGTGCCATGATTCCCGATTGGATCAGTTTTTACAGAGTGTTAATGACTACAGAAGCATGCCTGGCCCTTTAATTAACACTTTTTTGGAGCCTGTAGCACTGTAAATCTGCTCTTTACTGTGAATGAATGGTAGCAGTCTGATTAAAATTAATGTGGTTGAAAATGTTGACAGAAATAAATTCTGGACTTTGTTCTCTTTATTTTAAACTTGTCCAGCAACTACAGGCATTGGAAAAAAAATGGCAAAAGGAAGGTCACTATGCTGAACCGGCACTGATTTTTAATTTAAGTGAAGGTGAAGGGCAGACATGGAAACTGAATTATATTAGTTCCTATTTCTCATTTAAATAAATCTGTCCAGAAATGAATTGTGGGTGTCTTAAAATAAATTAATCTTCTATTAAATAACTACAACACTGTTTCACCCTTGCATTCTGCTCTAAACTTCCTGAAAAGTGCCCCCTGTGTGTGATGTTCTCTTTTATTGCAGTTTGAAGACAAATTTTATCAAACTTGTAAATTTTGTGGAAAGACTTGCTTGACACATTTTGCAAATTTACTGAAACACTTGAGACTTATTTTGTGTTATTCAGGTTTTCTTTAATTTATCAAGATTAATGAAAGAGCAAAAGTGCTTATAGTGTTCAATAGTGTCTTTTCTGACCAAAAAGCAGGGAGTTCAACTTTCAGATTAAGGAATTCATTGGAAGTTACAGTTAGTTTACAAAGCTGTTGGTACAGCCACTCAGGCTCAGGAGATTTGCTGCATATATTTCCAAATAAGTCAATTCATTAAAAAGGGAATGACAAGTGATTGTCCTCAAAATGAGCAGTTAATTGCTTTGTGTTTGATCTGCATAATAGCACCAACAACATGCGTTCTGCAACAGTATATAAACGAAAATTAGATTGTGTGAAGGATGAATTACATATGATGAAAGCTATGTTTAAAGTTGATAATGTCCTCCTCGGGTATTTGAATTTTTCAAAGGTGTACTTCTTTTAGATAAATTTTATTTTACTCAATAGAAATTTGATTCCAGTGAATGAAACTTTACACTTTCATTATCCTGTGTGAGCATTTGTTGGGTGGGCCGGGTATGGAGGAATGATAAACGTATTCTTTTCAAGCATAGTGTGCAAAGCGGTGGGAGGATGGGAAGAGTCTATACAGCTATCCCCAATCCCACCCTCAAGTATTCATCCAAGGGAAACAAATAAACTGGAGTTATGGCTGTCCGAAAACGCATACATCACAGAACATTAAAGATGCATCGCAAAATTGTTGTTCCTGTATTCATGTGTACAACATGGTACATGACTCATGAAAGAAATTATTCCCAATCAAAAGTCAGTTCTAATGTTGACTTGCTCCCCTGATTTGTACCAGTGATGAAATCCAGTCACATCCCCTTTCAACGAGGTGAGAGTTTTATTTTCAACTTGAAGGCTGACCACATTGTACATGCTTTCTTAATACAAGCAAGGCATTCTAAAATCTGTTTCACACTTCTACAAGTTTTTTAATAATTGGAAAAATGCCCTCGATGTCCCCATGTTACTGGTAGTCATTAACTTCCAGTCAAATACCATGGACCTCTTGATATTTCAACATTGTTTGATTAAAGAAAAACACTTGGGCAGAAGTTGCCCATTATTTTCTATTTGCTTGACTGTATATCAAAGTCGATTTGTGCATTAGATTTATCCATTTGTGGGATGTGGTTATCTCTGACAAGGCCACCATTTATTGACCATCCTTAATTGCCCTGAAGGAGTGACAACAAGTTATCTTCCGATACCACTACAGTCCTTTCAAAGATAGCACTATCACAGTGTTATTGGTAGGGAGTTCCACGAGCCAGATCCAGTGACAATGAGGGAACAGCAATATATTTCTTTGTCAGTGTGGTATGTACTGTTAGTTGGATGGGAATCCATAGGTGGTAGTGCACCTCCTGCCCCTCTCTCACTTGTTGGAAAGGTCACACGTTCAGGCAAGAAGCTGCTGTGAGTTTTGAAGGTGGTTTATTCTGCAGTTGTTTGTGGAAGAACTGAATGTGTATGGTAATGGATAGGCACCCCATCCATCACCTGACACATTCATTTCTGAATGGTGTCAAGCCTCTTGAAACTCACTCACAGTGCACCCATCCAAGGCCGAGAAGAATATTCCGTCATGTTCCTGCTGTGCGCCTAGCAGATGGTGGGAAAGTCTTGGGGTGTCAGGAGGAGATTGAATCAATGTAGAATACACAAGCTGTGACCTGCTCCTGTAACCAAGAGTCTCTGGTCAACGCTGAAAGTACATTCCTCTCCGTGTTATTATAAAGGTTATTAGAGTGTAGGGATGGAAAGCACACACCGAAGAGAGTCACAGGACTCTACTTGCCCTGTTTAGGCTATTTAATTTCTAGCCCATGATAAAGATTTTGTGGACCCACTGAAGTCTGCTGAGAGTGGCACAAATCAGCGGAAAGAACTCTGAGTTGATTGCTTGTAGTTCTGTGGGGTCAGTTAATCTGAACAGAAGCCATCAGCTCTCACCAGAGATATGACCCTGTGTCAGGAGTTGGACTAATGGGGAAACACAGTGAAACCTGAGTGGCAGCTGAAAATGAGAGTGATGTGGGAAAGTAAAGGTCAGTTGCCATATTGTATGTATGAAGCCATATACTGTCTCAGCCTTTATATAAAAAAAAGTCCGAAAGGATTTGAAACATTTGTCAGACGTTGTCAGACTGTGAGGGAGATAGGAAAGGAAGTGTCAGGTGAAAATGAAATGAAAGGAACCTCGATGTGAAAGCACAAAGACGAGCCTGTGACTCGTCACGAAATGGCAGTGCTGGCTGTCAAAATAAATAAGTAAATATTCTGCTCCCTGAGGAGAGTGGCCTTTCTAATGCATTCTAGGAGGGCAACTTTGCTCTAACATATGAAAAGGTGGCTCAGTGTTCTAATCTGTGCTTGTGTGACCAGACTTCAGAAGGGAGAAAAGATACCACATTTTAAGAAAGCAATATAGTTAGGTGATCAAGTACTATTGTTAATCAAGCTAAATAACTTGTATCTAACTATGCAGCCAAATTGTTCTGCATATGTTTTACATTGAGTTGTTTCAGTGAAGTTATAGTACAACATTTCCTAGACATTTCCAGTTCTAAAACTAGTCGTTTTGGGCAGATGGGGTTCATCAGCCGTGGTTGGCAGTTCATCTAGGAGAAGAAAAACTCTGATCTCAAACCTCCCCTGCCTTTCCACTCATGGGAAAGGTTTCGGGAGTAAACCTTGCGAGAAAAATCCAGAGCTGGAGTCCCTAAGGCAGTCCTACATGGGGCTCAACGCTGACTGGCAACCCTTGTGACACTTCTGGTACCAAATTGTATCGGTCTCTGCTGTTCCTTTGGGTTCATCAGATGCGTGGAGAGGGTGAGCCTCTACATGGGCAACAGCTCGCTCTCCATATCGCACAGCCCAGACTTGCGTACCTAGACAGCCAGGATGCAATACCCATGGTCAACTCTGACCGTCAGAGGCCTCAGACTCAAAGGCAGCCTAATTTGCAATAAGTCAACAATTTTGATTCGGCCAACATGGGTGAAATTTCTTGGTCCCAAAGATTATACTCAATGCTTCTTTTTCAGTTTCAGCATAATTTCATTCACTTGGTGTCATGCTTCTGGAGACAAGAAATGATCCTACTCCTAAAGTTATTGCGAGGTGTGAGATGGCTGCAGTAGCTTCATTTGGGCTGTATCACATGCAAGCTCTAGAGCAAGAAACAGCCGGCTGGAGGAGCTCAGCAGTTTAAGCAAGCTCTGTGGGGGAGGGGGGCGGGAAAGAGTTGTCGATATTTTGGTTGAGAACTTGCAGCATGATGAGAATGGAGAGAGAGGGGTGGGGAAGTGGTGGGAGCTGAGATAAGGAGGGGCAAATGATGATGGGCAGATGAAGGCAGTTGGGGGAGGAGGAGGGTTGGAGTTGGGAGACAGAGACTGGTTTGTTTTTAGAATGTTATGAGAAAAGGACTAATGGATTCATGTAAGGGGAGGGGAAGGTGAAAAGCAGGGAACCAAGGCCACTAGTGCTGGAAGTAAAGAAGGTAATAATAAGAAGCATTTAGTGCAAGATGAAGGGCAAATGGAACCAAATGGTGGAGGGTTCCAATGGATGAAATGTGTTGATCACAGGTGGATGAATGGGGGCAAAAATGGGTGATGGGAAGCTGAAGTGGGAGTATGGGCGAGGGAAGAAAAATAGGACTACCAGAAGGAGGGAGACGGGGAGAAGCTTACCTGAGGTAGTGCTTGCATCGCTGAAATGCATTTTCATGCTGAGGAGGCTAACTCTCCCCAGGCAACACACTCACAAAATGCAGGAGATTTTCTCTTGTCTGTAACTCTATCCAGGGTCTTCTTGGGACAATATAGTGATTGGAGCAAGACTGATTGGTTGATGACCTTAATTCTGCCATTTTGGTCGACAGCGGCTGCTTTGCTGAATTTGCACGTAGAGTCACACTAGTGGCAACGGGTGAAAGATATACTTAATCTCATATCTAGTACTGTTTACAACCTATCAGGGAACAAAGTGATCATATTTGGTATGTCTTAAGGCTTCCATTTTCTGAGCCCCAGAATCAGGTGATTACTGGTTCTTGTACTGGATTTGTAAAGAAGATAAATGTTGTTTCTAGATTCCATCATCCTCCTTTTTCTTCTGTTATCTTTCAAAGAGCTGGTACCATATTGACAGTCCAGTACAGCGTTCATCCAGTTTCTCCTACTTTATCCAGTTTACCCTAAAGCACTGCGAGTGGGCTATCTGCTTCCACCTTCATTTGACACTTCACCAGATATGTAGCATCCTTGTTAACGGCACTGAGCATGAGGGTAAGAATGCGGGAAGTAAACATACACATTAGAATCTTACTTAGAATGGATGTTCCTGACAGCTCATAAAAGGACCCTGATTTTTCATGAAGGTCTCATAACCAAGCCTGTCACAAGTTATTTCCCTGTTTCAAGAGTTCTATTTCATTACTGTATAATGGCCAGCTCCTCTTCCTGCCTCTGAGGGCCTCGATCCAATTGGAGATACCTTAGAGAGGATCCTTGGCTTCTTATTTCACTGCAACTAAATGGCCAGAGTCTTATTGCTTTCAATTTACAAGGCCTCTGAGACCTTTAGTTTTAATAAAGCAAAACTAATTTCCTAATTCATTACTGCCACTTAGTGAAGTTGAGTGTATGTGGCATTGGGGTATTGTTCTTCCTCATATGTTGGCCTGCTTCCAGACCATGGTTATTGTTGTGTTTTGTAACTTCAAAACATTAACCTAATTTAAAGGAAGACATGGGAGTCCAAGAAACGTGGGTGTAACTTCAAGTTTCCTTTAAGCGAGGTGTGAACTTATCATCTGGCTGCATGATGACGTATGCAGTTCATGTATTTTACTAATAAGCCGTAATGAATTACTTAAACAAATAAGAATGCTTAAGCAAATAATATATGTACAAGAATACTCAAACATTATTGAAATATTAAATACACAACTCTCGTTCCTGCTTAGCTATAAACTTCAACTCAATAGAGAATGCAGCTCTATTTAAAGGAGACGGTTGTTTCTTCAGCGATTTGATTGGGGCACGACTGCGCGAGCGCGTGGACATCAGCCAAGTAGAAAAGCGAGAAGCATTTAAAAGGATACAGCTTTATAGAGCGGGCAACAGAGTAGAGGGAGACAGAGTAGGAAGGCTTTGGCTATAACGTGCCGAGGCGAGGTAGGTTGCCTGTGTAGAGTACAGACAGGAAGTATGTGTGTGAGGCCGGTGTTCTGCGCTCGATGTCAGATGTGGGAAGCCCTGGAGACTCTCAGCCTCCCAGACGGCCACATCTCCACCAAGTGCATCGAGCTGCAGTCCTTAGGGACTGCGTTAGGGAACTGGAGATGCAGCTTGATGACCTTCGTCTGGTCAGGGAGAGTGAGGAGGTGATAGAGAGGAGCTACAGGCCTGTGGTCACTCTGGGGCCTCGCGTGACAGATAAGTCAGGAGAGGGAACGGCAGGAGTCAGAAACTAGAGAGTATCCCTGTGGCTGCTCCCTTGACAATAAGTACTCCTGCTTGAGGACTGTTGGGGGGGGGGGGTGGGGTGCCTCCCTGGGTGAAGCAACAGTGGTAGTGCCTCTGGCACAGATTCTGGCCCTGTGGCTCAGAAGGGTAGGGAAAGGAAGAGGATGGCAGCAGTGATAGGGGACTCTATAGTTAGGGGGTCAGACAGGCGATTCTGTGGACGCAGGAAAGAAACACCGATGGTAGTTTGCCTCCCAGGTGCCAGGGTCCAGGATGTTTCTGATTGCGTCCACGATATCCTGAAGTTGGAAGGAGAACAGCCAGAGGTCATGGTACATATTGGTACCAACGACATAGGTAGGAAAAGGGAGGAGGTCCTGAAAACAGACTACAGGGAGTTAGGAAAGAAGATGAGAAGCTGAACTGCAAAGGCAGTCATCTCAGGATTACTGCCTGTGCCACGCAACAGTAAGTATAGGAATAGAGTGAGGTGGAGGATAAATGCGTGGCTGAGGGATTGGAGCAGGGGGCAGGGATTCAGATTTCTGGATTATTGGGACTTCTTTTGGGGCAGGTGTGACCTGTACAAAAAGAATAGGTTACACTTGAATCCCAGGGGGACCAATATCCTGGTGGGGAGGTTTGCTAAGGCTATTGGGGAGAGTTTAAACTAGAATTGCTGGGGGTTGGAAATCAAACTGAAGAAATGGAGGAAGGGGCGGTTGGCTCACAAATAGAGAAAGCTTGTAGACAGTGTGAGAGAGAGGATAGGTAGGTGATAGAGAAGGGATGTGCTCAGTCTGATGGATTGAGATGTGTCTATTTTAATGCAAGGAGCATTATGAACAAAGCAGATGAGCTTAGAGCATGGATCAGTACTTGGAGCTATGATGTGGTGGCCATTACAGAGACTTGGATGGCTCTGGAGCAGGAATGGTTACTTCGAGTGCCAGGCATTAGATGTTTCAGAAAGGACAGGGAGGGATTGTCTACGGAGTCTCTGTGGGTGGAAGTTAGGGACAGGAAGGGGTCAATAAATCTACTGGGTGTTTTTTATAGACCACCCAATAGTAACAGGGACATCATGGAGCAGACAGGGAGACAGATTCTGCAAAGGTGTAATAATAACAGGGTTGTCGTGCTGGGAGATTTTAATTTCCCAAATATCGAATAGCATGTCCCTAGAGTGAGGGGTTTAGATGGGGTGGAGTTTGTTAGGTGTGTTCAGGAAGGTTTCCTGACCCAATATATAGATAATCCTACAAGAGGAGAGGCTGTACTTGATCTGGTATTGGGAAATGAACCTGGTCAGATGTCAGATCTCTCAGTGGGAGAGCATTTTGGAGATAGTGATCACAATTCCATCTCCTTTACGAGGAAATCTGCAGATGTTGGAAACTCAAACAACACACACAAAATGCTGGTGGAACACAGCAGGCCAGGCAGCATCCATAAGGAGAAGCACTGTCGACGTTTCGGGCCGAGAACCTTCGTCAGGATGAAGCTTCTCCTTATAGATGCTGCCCGGCCTGCTGTGTTCCACCAGCATTTTGTGTGTGTGTTCCATCTCCTTTACCATAGCTTTGGAGAGGAATAGGAACAGACAAGTTAGGAAAATGTTTAGTTGGAGTAAGGGGAAATATGAAGATATCAGGCAAGAACCTGGAAGCATAAATTGGAAATAGATTGTCTCAGGGAACTGTACGGAAGAAATGTAGCAAATATTCAGGGGATATTTGTGTGGAGTTCTGCATGGGTACATTCCAATTGGGGCAGGGAAAGGATGGTTGGGTACAGGAACCGTGGTGTACAAAGGCTGTTGTAAATCTGGTCAAGAAGAAAAGAAGAGCTTACGAAAGGTTCAAAAAAACTAGGCAATGACAGAGATCTGGAAGATTATAAGGCTAGCAGGAAGGAGTTTAAGGATGAAATTAGGAGAGCCAGAAGGGGCCATGAAGGCCTTGGTGGGCAGGATTAATGAAAACCGCAAGGCATTCTACATGTATGCGAAGAGCAAGAGGATAAGATGTGAGAGAATTGGACCAATCAAGTGTGACAGTGGAAAAGTGTGTATGGAACCAGAGGAGATAGCAGAGGTATTACAGAAAAGGATCTTGGCGATTGTAGTGATGACTTACAGTGGACTAAAAGGCTTGAGCATGTAGATATTAAGAAAGAGGATGTGCTGGAGCTTTTGGAAAGCATCAAGTTGGATATGTCACCAGGACCGGACGAGATGTACCCCAGGTTACAGTGGGAGGCGAGGATGGAGATTGCTAAGCCTCTGGTAATGATCTTTTGCATCATCATTGGGGACAGGAGAGGTTCTGGAGGACTGGAGGGTTGCAATGTTGTTCCCTTATTCAAAAAGGGGAGTAGAGATAGCCAAGGAAATTACAGACCAGTAAGTCTTACTTCAGTGATTGGTAAGTTGATGGAGAAGATCCTGAGAGGCAGGATTTATGAATATTTGGAGAGGTATAATATAATTAGGAATAGTTAGCATGGCTTTGTCAAAGGCAGGTCATGCCTGACTGAATTTTTTGAGGATGTGACTAAACACGTTGATGAAAGTAGAGTCATAGATGTAGTGTATATGGATTTCAGCAAGGCATTTGATAAGGTACCCCATGCAAGGCTTATTGAGAAAGTAAGGAGGCATGGAATCCAAGGGGACATTGCTTTGTGGATCCAGAACTGGCTTGCCCACAGAAGGGAAAGAGTGGTTGTAGATGGGTCAGATTCTGCATGATGGGTCATTCTGTTGGTGACCAGTGGTGTGCCTCAGGGTTCTGTTCTGGGACCACTACTTTTCGTGATTAAATGACCTGGATGAGGAACTGGAGGGATAGGTTAATAAATTTGCTGATGACACAAAGGTTGGAGGTGTTGTGGTAGTGTGGAGGGCTGTCAGAGGTTGCAACAGGACATTAATAGGATGCAAAACTGGGCAGATGGCGTTCAACCCAGATAAGTGTGAAGTGGTTCATTTTGGTAGATCAAATATGATGGCAGAATATAGTGTTAATGGTAAGACTCTTGGCAGTGTGGAGGATCAGAGGGATCTTGGGGTCCATGACCTGCCTTTGACAAAGCCATGCTGACTATTCCTAATCATATCATACCTCTCCAAATGTTCATAAATCCTGCCTCTCAGGATCTTCTCCATCAACTTACCAACCACTGAAGTAAGACACTGTGCAGGTTGACTCTCTGGTTAAGAAGGCATATTGTGCATTGGCCTTCGTCAATCGTGGGATTGAGTTTAGGAGCTGAGAGGTAATATTGCATCTATATAGGACCCTGGTCAAACCCCAGTTGGAGTACTGTGCTCAGTTCTGGTTGCTTCTCCATGGTTTCTGGAAATCATAGAAAGGGTGCAGAGGAGATTTACAAGGATGCTGCCTAGACTGGGGAGCATGTGTTATGAGAATAGGTTGAGTGAATTCGGCATTTTTTCCTTGGAGCGATGGAGGATGAGAGATGACCTGACAGAGGTGTATAAGATGGTGAGAGGCATTCATCGTGTGGATAGTCAGAGGCTTTTTCCCAGGGCTGAAATGGCTAGCATGAGAGGACATAGTTTTAAGGTGCTGGGGAGTAGATACAGATGAGATGTCAGGAGTAAGTTTTTTACACAGAGATTGGTGAGTACATGGAATGGGCTGCCAACTATGGTGGTGGAGGTGGATATGATGGGGTCTTTTAAGAGACTCCTGGATAGATACATGGAGCTTAGAAAAATTGAGGGCTATGGATAATGCTAGGTAATTTCTAAGGTAGGGACATTTTCGGCTCAACTTTGTGGACCGAAGGGCCTGTATTATGCTGTAGGTTTTCTATGTTTCTATCTCAGCTATACACACAGTATACTATATTATGCAACAACTATATACAGACATCCACAACATAGTAAATTTTTAATTGTCCCATTCAGCCTAAAGATTTAATTGCTGCAGAGGATTTCTTATTCTTGAGAGATCATGTTATTCCTGGCAAAGAGGATCATTCCTCTTGACAGCTGAAACTTGTGGCTATGAAACAATCTCAGGTTCTGAGGCCTCCTCCATGATGGTTGTGGGAGTTGATTCTGAGATGGCAGGGACTGGTTCTGACAGCCACAGATATCTTTCCTCTCCTTTTCTCAGTCTGCATCTACTTAGATCACTTTCTTTTTTGTTCTAACATTCCTTCTTTCTTTCACATCTTTCTCTTTCACATTCGCATTCTTCCTCTTCAGCTCTTATCTCCTTTTTCTTCTTCTAGTTTGTGCATCTTCATCTTGGGAATGTGCCTTTAGTTCAATGGAACATTCTCTTATTAATCCTTCTATTGCTCCCTTTACGACCTGATCTCTCCTCTTGGTTTCCTCACCCACAACATCATCTGATGAACCCTCTGTTTTAGTAATCTCCATTTACTCCTTTGTTTTTGGCCTTCTATTTATCCAGCTAGGCTTTAGTCTTTGCATTTACTTTTTCAAGCAGCTTTTTGTCTCCCACTTGGGTTTCATGCACTCAGGGTAGATTCAGGTTCTTAATAATCACAAAAGCTGAATACTTGTGACTTTCCTGAAGTTCCTTGAACTCTCTTTGAGCTTAAAACCAAGCCACATTTCAAAGTAACTGCCTGATTAACATATCAGAAGCTTTCTCAGATATATTGTCTACAAAAAAACTGTTATAATTATACTACTGCTTCTGTCACTTTCACAATTCCTCTGCGCAGCACGGTCCTTCCTTGGTTCAATATACTTTCCAACCAGAGGCACAGAGGTTAGTAACAACACCCATTTGTCCTCTGTTAGGCGATGGTTTGTGGTGTGCAGCATGGAGACAGTGGTTGCATCATTCCGTACATGTTTTACTTTGCTTTCACTTCGCTTTGTTGCAGGGAATATGTCCTGCAAGCTGTGGATGGATCTCCAATCAAGTTGTAGTTGTCTCAGCCAATCACACCCCCACAAAGCTTTTCCTCTTGTTTTTACCACATACAAAACTTTCTAACCGGAAGATCACAATCTGTGCAGATTGGTGATAACATATACTCCTCGCTGACAATCAACACTGGCGCACCTCAGCCCACTGCTCTACTCTCTGTATACACATAACTGCATGGCTAGACAAAGCTCAAATACCATCTTTCAATTTGCTGATGATTCTGCCATTGTTGGTAGAATCTCAGGTGGTGACAAGAGGGCGTACAGGAGTGAGATATGCCAACTATTGGAGTGGTGCTGCAACAACAACCTGGCACTCAACGAAGGAAGACAAAAGAGCTGATTGTAGACTTCAGGAAGGGTAAGACGAAGGAACACATGCCAATCCTCATAGAGGGATCAAAAGTGGAAAAAGTGAGCAGGTTCAAGTTCCCAGGTATTAAGATCTCTAAGGATCTAACTTGGTCCCAACATATCGATGTAGTTATAAAGAAGGCAAGACAGTGGCTATACTTTATTAGGAGTTTGAAGTGATTTGGCATGTCAAAAATACACTCAAAAACTTCTGTAGTTGTACCGTGGAGAGTATTCTGACAGGCTGCATCGCTGTCTGGTTTGGAGGGGCTACTGCACAGGACCGAAAGAAGCTGCAGAGGTTTGTAAATCTAGTCAGCTCCATCTTGGGTACTAGCCTACAAAGTACCTAGGACATCTTCAGGGAGCGGTGTCTCAGAAAGGCAGTGTCCATTATTAAGGACCTCCAGCACCCAGGGCATGCCCTTTTCTCACTGTTACCATCAGGTAGGAGGTACACAAGCCAGAAGGCACACACTCTCACTATTTTTTAAATATACGGTATTTCTGTTTTTGCACATTTAAAAAAAATCTTTCAATATATATACTGTATTTGATTTACTTGTTTATTTATTATTATTACTATTTTTACTTTATTTATTATCATTATTTTTTCTCTGCTAGATTATACATTGTATTGAACTGCTGCTGCTAAGTTAACAAATTTCATGTCACATGCCAGTGATAATATATCTGTTTCTGATGTGGCTTGTTGGTTGTATTTCACTGTTACAATGTCATTCCCACAGGAGTTATCTTTTCTCCAGTGTAAGTTCTTAATTGGACATCTGCAGCCTTCAGTTTGGTAAAATTGAAATGCTGTTCAAACTCATTTTGTGCAAAAGACTGAACCAGTGTCTATTTCCATTTTAATTAATTTGCTGTTCGCTTCTGCTGTAAGCCTTATTGCTTGTCTGTTGTTAATTTTCACATTGTAGATTTCAAGGCTACTTAGTTCTGTGTCACTCTCATCATTATCAGATTCTTCAACAGTACGCAGATGAGTACTCTTTGAAACAGGAACTTGACTTCTTAACATTTTCTCTTTCCTGTGCAGACCATTTATTTTTGGTCTGCCCGATATGCTCTTTGTATATGACCTACATTGCTGCATTTTATGCAAGTTTCACCTTTTGTTTGGTGTACACGAGCTCCTGCCACAACGGTAACACAATTTGTTCGGCCAGGTTGGTTTCTGTTTAGATGCTGCAATATTTTTCAGGTTCAGTTTCATTCCTGACTGTGTCTCTGTCTACTGTTTCCATTGAGACAGCCATTTCAATTAATTCATTGATTTTTGAATGCTTTCTTTTAAGATTCCACAAATTAAACAATCTCTCAGTACATCATTAAGCCTATTACCGAACTGATTATGCTCAGATAATCTTTTCAATTTAGCCACATATGCTGAAATGGACTCCATTTCTTATAGATTCTGCTTATGAAACCTGAAGCCTTCTTCAACCTACAATGGCTTCAGTTCTAAGTGTTCCTGCGTCACTTTGATAATATCAGCAAAGCTCATTTCTGCAAGTTTGATTGGAGCAGTCGAACTTTGAAGCAAACTGTATGCCTTTAAACCCAATGCACTTTGCAAAATTGGTGGTTGTTTCTCATTTACTACTTCATTTGCTTCAAGGTACTGCTCCAGTAACTCAGTATACATGAGCAAATTACACATTGTAAAATCAATTCTTCTGATGTAGCTAACCATTTCTGATGTTTAAAAATGATTACTTTCACCCGGTACTCACTCTTTATGAACCTATGAATTCTTCTGTTTTCTGACTTAAAAAAAACTCGATTATGTCTTCCCTTCCGAAGACCGTCTCTGTACGTGCTGGTTTTCCCTCGACTTTTCTTTGAACTTGAACATCTCTCTGTGCTTTAATGGGTCGGTAACTGCCTCGAGTTCATTTAAAAAATACCTCTTTGCCAATGTTATTTTTTGTAACTTCAAAACATTAATCTAATTTAAAGAAAAGACACAGAACTCCAAGAAATGTGGATGTAACTTTGAGTTTACTTTAAGTGAGACATAAACGTATTATGTGGTAGCATGATGACGTATGCAGTTAACAGATAATGAATGATTTAAACCTGTAATGAATTATTTCAACAAAAAAGAATACTTAATCAAATAATATATATACAAGATTGCTTAAATATTATTGAAATATTAAATATACAACAGTTATGCTTATTTCACAATGAATTAATTGCCTCTGATAGCTTCTTCATACCATTCCTGGTTCAGAATTCTATGGCCAATCAATGTTGGATATAGATTTCTTTGATTACATTGTTCTCAGTCTGTTTACTTATATGTTCTCAATGTTCTGAGAGATAGTTGTGGACTTCAGGAAGGCGCAGGTCGACCACTCTCCATTGCACATCTGCTGAGGAGAGAGGGAAGAGTGCAAAGCTCCTTGATGTGCACATAATGGACAATCTAACCTGGACCCACAACACCTCCTCACTAGTCAAGAAGGCACAGCGACGTCTCCATGTTCTGAGGAGATTGAGGCGCGTAAGGTTCCCTGCCCTCATTCTAACAACTTTTTGCAGGAGCACCATCAAGAGCCTCTTGTCTGGCCGCATCATTGGGTGGTACAGAAGCTGCAAGGCATCGGACCGCAAGACCCTATGGAGGATAGTTAAAACCACTGAAAGAATTATTGGGGTCTCCCTTTCCCCCATTTGTGACACTTACTGAGAGTGTACCAGACAGAGGGTGCAAAGCATTGTTGAGGAAGACCACCACCTATCCCACCATCTCTACCATCAAGAAAGTGGTACAGAGCATCAGGACTTGGACCAGACTGGTCGACAGCTTCTTTCCTCAGGTTCTGAGATGAATAAATACCCTGCACCAATGAAGTCTGGTTTCTAGGATAGCGAGCTGTTTACTAAACACAAAGTACACTGCAGATGCTGTGGTCAAATCAACACGTACAACACGCTGGAGGAACTCAGCAGGTCGAGCAGCATCCGTGGAAACGAGCAGTCAACTTTTCGGGCCAAGACCCTTCATCAGGACTCAGTTCCTCCAGCGTGTTTTACGTGTTGAGCTGTTTACTGTTTACGTGTGTTGCACTTTACTGCACGCATTTTAAATTATATTTGAATTAACTTATTTATAGTATAATATTTTGGTTTATGTGCTGTGTTTGATATAGGTAGTGTGGGTGAACAGTGATCTCGAGGAACGTTGTTTTGTTTGATTGTATATATGTCCAGTCAGATGACAATAAACTTGAACTTGGACTTGAGCTTCACAGATTATTAACCAGCGTCTTCCGTTAAACATTCTCCACTATTTTATTCTGTGATGGCTGGTTTAACGCTCTGACTACCTCTTTGTGTATTAACAATGGCTCTGAGTTGGATGCATCATTGGCCACTTTGCTCTGAGTTGGATGCATCATATTCCAGCGCTGATTGCATGAACTGGCATTTTGCTAAATTCACTCTGATCCTGTATCGCCGAAACCTCGACAAGCAATAATCTCGGTGCCATTCTGCACTGAAATGAGGACGCTTCTTCACACAGAGGATGGCCTGTGGAGGCTCAATCAGTGAGTTCATTCTAAAGTGAGATCAATAGATGTCCTGATGCTGAAGGAAACAAGGGAATGTAGGTAATGCAAGAACATGGTGTTAAAGTAGAAGATAGTCATGAATTTTTTAAATCGGTGTGCAGGAGGAGCCTAATGTGTAAATGCTTGTGTCATTATGTTCTTGTCTCCAAATAAGTACACTTGTTATGCATATTCCTCCATGTGAACGTCCCTCTTCCCTTTCCTTCCAATAATCTCCGTAGGATGCTCCCTGATATTAATATGTCCAACTGTCATTCAAGTACCTTTATTATTCCAAGACTCTGAATCACACATCACAGCTAAAAGATACTACATTAAATTCAATTTTGCCAAGTGCATTACTCTGACATATAAGACCATGTGGCATTGGAGTAAAATTAGGTTATTTAGCTTTTGGGTCTGCTCTTTCATTTCATCACGGCTGATTCGTTATCTTTCACAGCCCCATTCTCCTGTCTTCTCCCTGTAAGCTTGACACCCTTACAAATTAAGAACCTATCAACCCCAGCTTTAAATATAACCAATTACTTGTCCTCTACAGATGTCAATGCAGTGAATTCCACAGATTCATCACCCCATGGCTAAATAAGTTCCTCCTCATCTCTGTTCTAAAGGGACACCCTCCTATTCTGAGGCTATTCCCTCTGGTCTTAGACTCACTCACACATTATATGAAACAACATCTACTCTATCTGGGCCTTTCAATATTCAATAGTTTTCAATGAGACCTGCCTCATTCTTCTAAACTCCACTGAGTACAGGCCCAGAGTCATCAAACACTCCTCAAACGTTGGCCTGTCGTGCCTGGACTCATTCTTGTGAACATCTCCTGGACTCTCTGCCATGTCAGCGCATTCCTTTCTTAGATAAGAAGCCCCAAACTATTCACAGTACTCCAAATGTGGTCCGACTAATGCCTCAGTGTACATCCTTGCTTTTATATTCTATCCTTTCCAAAATGAATACTAACATTGCATTTGCCTTCCTCACCACTGACTCAACCTGCAAGTTAACCTTTAGGGAACCTGCATGAAGATTCCCAAGTCCCATTGCACCTCCGATTTCTGAAATTTTTCTGAAAATAGTCCACACATTTACCAAAGTGCATGACAATGCACTTCCCTACACTGTATTCTATCTGCCACTTCTTTGCCCATACTCCTAATCTGCCCAGGTCCTTCTGTAGACTCCTTGCTTCCTCAACACTACCTGACAATTCACCTGTCTTTGTATCACCTGCGAACTTGGCCACAAAGTCATTAAAATCATTTGGCACACAGTATAATGTAAAAAGATGCAGTCCCAGCGCAGATCCCTTCGAAACTCCATTAATCACTGGCCATCAACCAGGAAAGGCCCCCTTTATTTCCCTTCCTTGTTTCCTGCCAGTCAGCCAATCTTTATCCATGCTAGTATTTTTTCTGTAATATCATGGGGTGTAACTTTGTTTAGAAGCCTCAGGTGCGGCACCTTTTCAAAGGCCTTCTGAAAATCCAAGTGAGCAACATCCACTGACTCTCCTTTGTGTATCCTGCCTGTTACTTCCTTAAAGAATTCCAACAAACTTGTCAGGCAATATCTCTTCCTACGGAAACTATGCTGACTTCTGCATATTTTATCATGTGCTTCCAAGTACCCTGAAACCTCATACTTAATATAAAATTCAACATCTTATCACCACTGAAGTCATGCTAACTGGCCTATTATTTCTTGTCTTTTGCCTCACTCTCTTCCTAAAGAGTTGAGTGACATTTGCAATTTTCCAGTCCTCCAGAACCATTTCAGAATCTGGTGATTCTTGAAGGATCACTACTAATGCCTCCATAATCTTCTGGGGGTAGAAGGGTGGGTTGGCAAATTTGCAGACGACACAAAGGTTGGTGGTGTTGTAGATAGTGTAGAGGATTGTTGAAGATTGCAGAGAAACATTGATGGGATACAGAAGTGGCTGAGAAGTGGCAGATGGAGTTCAACCTGGAGAAGTGTGAGGTGGTACACTTTGGAAGGACAAACTCCAAGGCAGAGTACAAAGTAAATGGCAGGATACTTGGTAGTGTGGAGGAGCAGAGGGATCTGGGGGTACATGTCCACTGATCCCTGAAAGTTGCCTCACAGGTAGATAGGGTAGTTAAGAAAGCTTATGGAGTGTTAGCTTTCATAAGTCGAGGGATAGAGTTTAAGAGTCGTGATGTAATGATGCAGCTCTATAAAACTCTGGTTAGGCCACACTTGGAGTACTGTGTCCAGTTCTGGTCGCCTCACTATAGGAAGGATGTGGAAGCATTGGAAAGGGTACAGAGGAGATTTACCAGGATGCTGCCTGGTTTAAAGAGTACGGATTATGATCAGAGATTAAGGGAGCTAGGGGTTTACTCTTTGGAGAGAAGGAGGATGAGAGGAGACATGATAGAGGTGTACAAGATATTAAGAGGAATAGATAGAGTGGATAGCCAGTGCCTCTTCCCCAGGGCACCATTGCTCAGTACAAGAGGACATGGCTTTAAGGTAAAGGGAGGGAAGTTCAAGGGGGGTAACTGGAGGAAGGTTTTTTATTCAGAGAGTGGTTGGTGCGTGGAATGCACTGCCTGAGTCAGTGGTGGAGGCAGATACACTAGTGAAGTTTAAGAGACTACTAGACAGGTATATTGAGGAATTTAAGTTGGGGGGTTATATGAGAGGCAGGGTTTGAGGGTCGACATTGACGAGGGTTGAGAGGCACAACATTGTGGGCTGAAGGGCCTGTAATGTGCTGTACTATTCTATGTTCTATGTTCTGTAATCCCTTCAGCTACTTTTTTCAGAACCCTCAGATATAGTCCAGCTAGTCCAGGTGACTTACCTACCTTCAGACTTTTCAGCTTCCCAAGCACCTTCTCCTTAGTAATAACAACTAACCTCATTTCTACCCAATGACCCTCATGAATTTCTGGCATGCTGCTGTTGTTTTCCATAGTGAAGACAGATGCAAAATACTACTTACCGTAGATTCTGGACTACAGAGCGCACCTGATTAAAAGCCACTGGCTCTAATTTTAGAAATAAAATCAATTTTTTAATTGTAAAGGCCGCACCGGATTTTAGGCCGCACCGCTACTTTTAAATATACATACGTATTGGTAACACAAATTACGTTGCATATACTTTTTTACTGAACAGCACGAACAACATTCCAATATCTCCTAGCGACTGGTAAAAATATATATACTGCAGCCTACCAGGAAAAGTTATTGATCGCCTTTAACTTAAAAGCAGCGTTCGCTCAGATCCAAAGCCGCTTGCGTAATGCGCTCCCTCCCTCCGTCCCGTTTCATCGCAAACCGGCGTTTTCCCACAAGACACCGCGAAACCGGGTGTGACGTCATAGCATCCCGCGATGTAGGACAGAAAACAAATATAGTTAAAACAGTTCTAACTTTAACTAGAAAATGAATTACTAAGCGAAAATATTATAAACTAAGTAACTGCCATAAGGCAGCACAATGCTTCGAGTGTTTTCCATGTTGATGAGGGTGAGTACAAATGACTGATTTACAATAATTTAATTGTGATAGTGCGCTTGATTTATCGTACAATTTCATTGGACCTCTGTGAACTACTCATCAATTTTATTGGTCTACTGTTACGAGGCAAAATGTTTACGAGGCGGCATGAAAAAAATCATGTATTAGCCGCTCTGGATTAAAGGCCGCAAAGTTCAAAGCTGTTCAAAATGTGGGAAAAAAGTAGCGGCTTAAAATCCGGAATCTACGGTAAGTTTTTTCCAACAGTTCTTTATCCCACATTACTACTGTACCTCTTTAGCATCATTTTCCAGCAGTCCTATACTTACTCTTGTCTCTCCTTTACTCTTTATATATCTGAAAATTGCTTTTGAATCCTTTTTTTTTATAATTGGCTGGCTTACCTTCATATTTTATCTTTTCTCTTCCTATGCCTTTTAGGTTATGTCTTCTGTTGGTTTTTAAAAGCTTCTCAATCCTCTAACTTACCACAAATCTTTGCTCTATTATATGGCCTCTCTTTGGCTTTTATGCAGCCTTTGACTTCCCTTGTCAGCACGATGCCTCAGCCTCCCATTAGAATACTTCTCCTTCTTTGGGATGTATCCATCCTGTGCCTTCTTAATTAGTCCCAGAAACTCCAGTCATTGCTTTTCAGCAATCATCTCTGCTAGTTTCTCCTTCCAATCAACTTTGGCAGGCTTCTCTCTCATGTCTCTGTAGTTCACTTTACCCCACTGTAGTATTGATACATCTGATTTTTGTCATGGTCCAGTCCGTGAAGTCTGCGTTCTGGTTCATGGTCCGGTCCGTGGCCTCTGGACTCCGGGTCTTCTGGCTGTCCGTTGTTTCACCTGGGCTTAATCACAGGCACCTGATTCTCATATTGAGGCTGGAATATAAGTGGCCCTGGGTTTGAGTGTGTTTGCTGGTTTGTCTTGTTAGTATCCTGTCCTTGCCTCTGTTGGGTAAGTTAGGTTGTCTTTGCCATTACCCTGAGGCTGGACTGTTCCCTTCCTTCCCTCTGAAGCCTGGCCTGTAGCCCTGCCAGCCACCCATGCCAGCCACCCATGCCTGTAGCCCTACTGGCAACCTCGCCTGCGTCCTTGCCTGTATCACTGTTAAGTTCAGCCGCTGGAGTGAGACTGGAGCCTTGCCATGACAACAGAAGGAACTATCTATTGTTGAGCTTGGAGCTGTCTCTTTGTGTCCCTTTGTTTAGTGTCTGTGTATGAGTCCTGGCCCTATGTCCCGTCCCCAAGGAGGGGTCCTGGCACCATGTCCTGTTCCCAAGGAGGGGTCCTGGCTCTGTGTAAAGCCCTGGCCCTATGTCCTGTTCCCAAGGAGGGGTCCTGGCTCTGTGTAAAGCCCTGGCCCTATGTCCTGTTCCCAAGGAGGGGTCCTGGCACCATGTCCTGTTCCCAAGGAGGGGTCCTGGCTCTGTGTAAAGCCCTGGCCCTATGTCCTGTTCCCAAGGAGGGGTCCTGGCTCTGTGTTCCTGTGCTCCAGTCCAGGGCTCTGTGGAGGTTCCAGTCTGTGTCCAAGTTGTAGCCTAGGCCCTGAGTCCTGGTCTTGTCCAGGGCTAGTGTCTGTGTCCAGCTATGCCTCTCCCTGCTTCTGTGTTCCTGCTCTCCCTCGATCAAGACCAAGTCTGAGCTTCATATCCTCATCCAGCCCTGGAGTCCCACATCCTGTCCTCATGTCCAGTCCTGTCATCTTGCCATGTCCAGTCCTCGCCTGGATCTGGAGTCCGAGCATGAGTGAAGACCCGGGTTCTGGGTCCCTGTCTAGTCTCTGGCTTGAAATCCTTGTCCAGGTTCCTAGTTCCTCGTCCAGGTCCCACTTTCCTACTCTAGTCCTAGCCCATGCCCTGTCTCCTAGTCTTGTCCAGGGCCTGTGTCTTGTCCAGTGTTGTTTCTTCCCCACTTCCCTTGTTTTCTCAATACACCTAGTCCTCTCCCTAGTACTTCAGTGTCTGTGTCTTGCATTTGGGTCCGTTCCCAACGCCCACCTTATGACAATTTAGGCTTCTCCCTCTCAAACTGTAGGGTAAATGATTATGATCACTTTCACCTAAGGTTCCTTTACCTTAAGCTCCCTGTTCAAACCTGGTTCATTACACAACATCCAATCCAGAGCTGCTTTTTCCCCCCAGAGGGCTCAAACACAAGCTGCTCTAAAATGCTAACTTGTAGGCATTCTACAAATTCTTTCTCTTGGGATCAGAATCAGGTTTATTGTCACCAGCAGGTGATGTGAAATTTGTTAACTTAGCAGCAGCAGTTCAATGCAATAAATAATATAGAAGAAGAAACAATAATAAATAAATCAATTTACAGTATATGTATATTGAATAGATTAAAATCATGCAAAAACATAAATAATGTATTTTTAAAACAGTGAGGTAGTGTTCAGTGGTTCAATGTCAATTTAGGAATTGGATGGCAGAAGGGGAGAAGCTGTTCCTGAATCGCTGAGTGTTTCAGGTTAACTGTCAGACTTCTGTACCTCCTACTGATGGTAACAGTGAGAAAAGGACATGCCTTGGGTGCAGGAGGTCCTTAATAATGGATGCTGCCTTTCTGAGACACCGCTCCTTGAAGATCTCCTGGGTAATTTGTAGGCTAGTACCCAACATGGAGCGGACTAAATTTATAACTCTCTGCAGTTTCTTTTGGTCCTGTGCAGTAGCCCCTGCCCCCATACCAGACAGTAATGTAGTCTGTCAGAATGCTCTCCACGGTACATCTATAGAAGCTTTTGTTATTAAGGAAAGGCTTTTTTGTCAGAAAGGCAGTGTTTGTTATTAAGGACCTCCAGCGCCCAGGGCATGCCCTGTTCTCACTGTTACCATCAGGTAGGAGGTACAGAAGCCTGAAGGCACACACTCAGTAATTCAGGAACAGCTTCTTCTCCTCTGCCATCCAATTCCTAAATGGACATTGAATCTTTGTAAACTACCTCACTTTTTTAAAAATATACAGTATTTCTGTTTTTGCACGTTTTTTAAAATCTATGCAATATATGTGATTGATTTACTTGTTTACTTATTATTATTTTTATTTATTATTATTTTTCTTTGCTAGATTATCTATTACATTGAACTGCTGCTGCTAAGTTAACGCATTTCACGTCACATGCCGGTAATAATAAACCTGATTCTTCAAGCTCCCAATGAAGTATAGTTGCTGTCTTGCCTTCCTTATAACTGCGTTGATATGTTGGGACCAGGTTAGATCTTCAGAGATCTTGACACCCAGGAACCTAAAACTGCTCACTCTCTCCACTTCTGATCCCTCTGAGGATTGGTGTGTGTTCCTTTGTCTTGCCCTTCCTGAAGTGCACAATCAGCTCTTTTCTCTTACTGACATTAAGTGCTAGGTTGTTGCTGCAACAGCACTCCACTAGTTGGCATATCTCACTCCCATACACACTCTCGTCTCCGTCTGAGTTTCTACCAGCAATGGTTGTATCATCAGCAAATTTATCGATGGCATTTGAGCTGTGCCTAGCCATATAGTCATGTGTATATAGCGAGAGTAGAGCAGTGGGCTAAGCACACAACCCTGTAGATGTGAGTGCTACTGGGTGATAGTCAATACGGCAGCTCACATTATTCTTCCTGGGCACTGATATAATTGGTGCCTGTGATGAACTACATATACCTGTCTGGACTGCTCCTGTGGCTCGTCCCACAGACCCCTGTATAAAGGCGATTGAGGCCTGAGCCCAGCCTCATTCTCCAGGATGTAGTGTTGTTCGTTCTTCCAGTCAATAAAAGCCGATATCTCGCTTCTTACGTCTCAGAGTGAGTTATTGATGGTGCATCAGTGCCTTTTTGAAGCACGTAGCAGTGAGAGGTTGAAAATGTCTTTGAATGCTGCCGCCAGTCGGTTGGCACGAGTTTTCAGAGCCTTACCAGCTACTCCACTGCAAGCTTCCGCATAGCATCCTCATTTTCCTAATCTACCTGCATTTTGAAATCCATCCTGACTATCGTAACAGTGTTCTTTCTACATGCTTTTACTATCTCCTATTGTAATTTGTACCCTGCAGATCCTGGCTCCTGTTTGGAAGCCTGTAAGTGCTGGAGGATGGGATTAAAGCTGGTGGCTGGTCAGTGTGCATGTGATGGGCTGAATGGCTTGCTTCCATGCTATATAACACCCTAACTCTAAAGCACTGCAAATGGGAGGAAATAGAGTAATGCTGTGGAACACATAGAGTGAATGTGAGCTGACTTTTACTGATAGTGAGGCATGTAGCTCGATATGATGGTTAAAAAGGAAAATGGAGGCATAACATACAAGTGCAGGGAGATTATGCCAGAAATGTACAGAACACTATTTAGGTCAGAGTTTGTAGCTGAATTAGGTTACAGGTACCATATTACAAGGAATTTGTGCTTGCACTAGAGAGGGTGCAAATGTGATTAATTAGGACGTTGCCAGGACTGGAAAGTTATAACTATGAGGAACAATGAGGTTTTATTGGGACCGAGGAGGATGAGATAATTGAACTGAGCTACGTAAAATTATGAAGACCAGCAGAGGGGCCAAAAATTGGGGACCATACATTCAAGGGAGTTATCAAAAGGATTAGAGGGTAGAATAAGGAAAAATACTTTACACCAGAATGCAGTGGCAGTCTGATCACAACTACCTGAAAGAGACATAGATGCCCTTTACACTTAAACAACACTTGGTGGACTCTAACTTGCAGCATAATGGATCTCGTGTCAAAGGTGGGATCATGTTGGATAGCTCTTCTAGAACTCGGCACAATGGCCTCTGTGGTAGAAATGGTTAAAACTAGTGTATGATGGGATACTTGACCATTCTGGAGCTGCTGGGCTTAAGACTGGAGATGCGTGTCGAGAATAACCTTGGATGATAAGCGCAGTATCAGGAACTCCAATAAACAAGATACTAGGCCCCTGGAACCAGGAGGGAAGATTCCTCTGGGGGTAACTTGAGTCCTGATAACTGGAAGCAGGAGGAACTGTTAGACCCACACTGAGAGATAATTGACATGTCTTTTAAACGTTTGATCATGTACTGACCATGGGATGCCAAACAAAGTTATGTGAAGTTGTTTGTCTTGCTGTATTAGCATGAGCTCGGTATAACCTAAAAATCAGAGTTCTGGTGATGGTGGAGACTGCTGCAGACTCTCCATGCTATCATGTTAATAAACTCTTAAAATGAAACTCGAAGTCACTCTGGGTGTTTCCACGACAGCCTCTTGTGTTGTAACATTCCTGTCTCTCCGGGGTTCCGTGTCTAGAGCAGCAGAATCAGACCAATAGGCAACCAGTCTGACCCTGTCAGCTGAAGACTGTTCCCTGCGTTATACTGACTAGACACATGGGTCTTTTCCTGGCCATCCTATATGTATGATTTGTAATCGTTCACCATTCTTCTTTAATGAAAATGGGGCAGTTTATGAACCTGTGCAACCGATTGGCTCCTTGGACACTGACATGGTATGTGGGTGATGTCAGCTCGCAGTGCTCATTCTCATTTGTGTTGCCATCATGTCCAGATTGATCTGCTGATAGGAACTCAGTGCTCAGTATTTAGTCACAAACATGAGAGAATCTGCAGATGCTGGAAATCCGAGCAACACACAAAATACTGGAGGAACTCAGCAGGCCAGGCAGCATCTAAGGAAAAGAGTACAGTCGACGTTTCAGGCTGAAACCTGCCGAGGGGTACTCTTTTTCATAGATGCTGCTTGGCCTGCTGAGTACCTCCAGCGTTTTGTGTGTATAGCTCAGTATTTAGTTTTAATTCTTCAGAATTTCACTGATATACAGCATTTATCAACAATCCTTTAGATTCTGGAGAATCTCTTCCACAGGCATCTCATCCAGAGCATTAGCAGAAATTTGGCAGAAATCTTGTGTGTCTTGAATTAAAGACTGTTTATACCACACCAACAAGGTTTCTATTTTGTGTTTTGGCAGGAAATCAAGACTCCTTTTCAATTTCCACATATAGAAGTGAATCTATTAGCCTGGTCTTAGTCACCATTTCTGGCATTCCATCAATTGCTCACTTGCATGCTCATATACTGACGATCACTTGTAGAGTGTTGAGCTTCACCAGTACCTCTGCAAAGGTACAATTAGGTTGCATGTCCAGCTGAAAATAAAACCTCACACTACTAATTCTAACACAAATATATTAAGATGGCTTCATTTACAATAGATTGGTTTGAGATGCTATCTTTATGCATGTACATGCAATAAATGCTTAAAAAGGAGCAATGGCTCTGAACCATATTGGTTGTATAAAGAACATTGTCCCAGATATTTGGAGGAACTACCTACACTTCTTTAGTTGCTGTTTCCAGATCAAATGTATCCAAAGTAATGCATCTAGCAATCAGCCATCTGGAAGGACTGTTTGGAGCCCTGAATTGAGGTGAGGGAGGAAATGAATGGTCAGGCGTGGCATTACTCTCTCCTGCAGGGATATCTGCCAGGAGGGAGATTAGTGGAGGGGGATAAATGGACAAGGGAATCACGGATGAAGTGATCCCAGGAACTTGGTGCACTTAACTCCTTCTACGGTGGAGCTACGTTTGCACAGACAGGGATGACTCATCTGCACCTTCCTAAAGTTCGCAATCGTTTCCTTGGTCTTCTCCACGTTCTGAGGAGACACACACAAAATGCTGGTGGAACGCAGCAGGCCAGGCAGCATCTATAGGGAGAAGTGCTGTCGTCGTTTCGGGCCAAGACCCTTTGTCAGGACTTGTTCGGGTCTTAAAAGGGTCTCGGCCTGAAGTGACGACATCGCTTCTCCCTATAGATGCTGCCTGGCCTGCTGCGTTCCACCAGCATTTTGTCTGTGTTGCTTGAGTTTCCAGCATCTGCAGATTTCCTCGTGTTTGCCTTCTGAGGAGACAGTGGACTTTTTCAGAGAGATGTTGAAAATATCCCTCAGCACCTCAGGTTAGCTGGTTTGCACATCTTTTACAACCCGACCTGTAAAAGATTGGTATATTGGGCCGTGCAGTTTTGCGTGGATTGACCTGGCAGGTTCTTTGTCACTTCAGCATCAGCCAGACTGAGTGTCTCCTCCCCTGGGGGGTGGGTGCCTTCCTCGCCAGTGTTTTGTTCTGCACATCAAACCGGGCGTAGAAGACATTCAGCCTGTCGGGGAGTGAAGTGTCCTGCTTGCTGACTTGAAGTCTTTAATCCTCTGAATTCCCTGCCACATGCATCTTATGTCTCTGGTATCACAGAAATGGTTGTATATTTGTGGTGAACTACATATACCTGTCTGGACACGCCCCTGCTGACTGCTCCTGTGGCTCCTCCCACAGACCCCTGTATAAAGGCGATTGAGGCCTGGGCCCGGCCTCTCTGTCTCCAGGATGTAGTATGGTGGTCAACCACTGCTTGTTCTTTCTTCCAGTCAATAAAAGCCGACATCTCACCTTTACGTCTCAGAGTGAGTTATTGATGGTGCATCAATATTCTCTGAGAAAACAGAGAATGATGTGTTGGATACAGAGGCTCCCTCCTTCTTTCCTTTCTCCCATGGTCTACTCTCCTCTCCTGACAGATTCCATCTTCTCCAGCCCTATACCCGTCCCACCCACCTGGCTTCTCCTAGCACTTTGCAGCATGTCCTCCTTCTCCTCCCCTGACCTTTTTATTCTGGCATCTTCTTCCTTTCTTTCCAGTCTTGATGAAGAGTCTTGGCCCAAGACGTTGACAGTTGATTCTTTTTCATAGCTGCTGGCTGACCTGTTGAGTTCCTCCAGCATTTTGTATTTATTGCTGTAGAATTCCAACATCTGCAGAATTTCTAGTGTTTGGGATTGAAGCTATCCTTGAGCCTCCTGGTGCATGCTTTCGATTCTAGAATGTCAAAGACTGACTTTATGTTTAAAGTGGACAACAAATCATACCGAAATAGATGTTCAAGGTCAAGTCAACAAAACGGTTATAAAGAGTGTTTCAAAGCAAACAAAATGCAAGAACTTAACTCATCAATACTGGATAAAGGAGGGGGGGGGGTGCACAAATCAGAGTCAAGTGCGTGGCATTAGGCCTATCGAGTTAATGATTGAAGGATGCGGAGGTGTGAGGTCATGGAGGAATTAGCAATACAATCCATGTTCCAAACCTGAAGATTCATCAGGCAAAAGTGTAAGGTAGAATCAGTGTGATGCCACTACTTCCCCTTAAATCGTTGATGAATAATCACAATGCTCATAACATGGGCTCAAAGAATTTACTTTTTCATTTACTACAATGAAAATAACTGCAACTTTAAAACTGAAATATTAATTCTCTTTCTTTTGTCCAAAGATACTGCCTGATGTGCTGAGAAAATCCAGTATGTTGTGTTTTATCCAAGGCTCATTATCTTTGCTTATACCTTTCCCATGCTTATGTAACTAGCATTACTGTTCACAATTCAGCCACAACATGTTTCTATATTGTTCATTATGATCATGGATTTATTGAGGTCCATGTGCTTTTAGTTCAAAACCAGCTATCACAAGTTTTTCAGAATGATTAATCATAAATGCTACCTTAATGATCTGCAGTTAATCAACATTTAATTGTAGAATCTTCAACATGGAAAACATAATCCTATGCCACTGTAGCTGTGCTTACATGCCAACTAATATAATTTAATTTGCTTGTAGCTTTATACATGAAACATAGATAGTTATATTAGTACATTTGTGATCATCCCACTCTGCTACTTGGTTTGATCATTAATGATTATTAATGCCCAACAAAAATCATTAGGTTTGCTTCATTTTAAAGAATTTTTTACTTTTTGTATGAAGTCTTCCACCTTGCCCTTAGTTGTTTGCACTCTATCTTCCACTATGTTGACCATAAATCAAGAACTTATTAATGGAATTGTGAATTCTGTCAGAGTCATTAGTAACAAGAAAGCTAAAGGCATGAGTTGTTAAAACCTCATTTTATGCAACTAATATCTGAACAAGAGTAAATTATATTTGCGTAATCCAGAATTTCTGAAGTAGTGCTTAATAGGTTTGAATTCAATTCAAATTCTAATTAGGAAAACGAATGTAGACTTGAGTTCCTATTCTACTCTCAGCTGGTACATTCCATGTGCTAGCTGCAAAATAGAGTGTGAAACATAAGTGATGTTTGCATCTTGGCTCAACAAAGGTTAAGATTATTTCCCTAGCAGAACGGAAATAAAAGACAAACTTCAAAGTTCTTTTTATCCTTTCTGTAACAACTCAGTTTTGTGTTTCAGGAACTGATAATAAACTAGGCAATGAGTATTCATGCACCTCGGTTGCAATGGAAATGAAACTATCTACATGAGATAAGTCCAGTGAGGATGGGCAATAGACTTCTAATTGAAATACAGTTATAGTTTGAATTGTTAAAATTGCTATTTTTCTCTGAGGAACAGCAGAATGAAATCTTGGTATTCAGTGTATTTTGAAATAATGAATAATTGTGAAAGAAGCCTTTGCAAACTGTTGAAATGGAAAAAGAAATGAGGAAAAGATATATGAAGATGCTACAGGGGTACTAATGGAGAACAGTTTAACAAAAATAGAAAAGAATTGTCATTTTTGATAAAAGAAATTTTAGAACAGTTTTGAAGAATAATAAACATGGTATTAGTAAAACTGCTTTAGGCTGCTTCAAAACTTGATTCGATCATGATTGGTCTATAGCCTCGTGTCATTTACCTGCCTTTGATTAACTTATCTTGATACCTTTGCCAACATGTGTATAATGTGCATGGATTATAATGGATAGGTTTACATGGTCATTTCACTTCGTGGTCAATATTCCAACAATATTTTAACTTTAAGTCAGAGGAATATGGGTTGGTCTAAACTTGGCAGTGTCACTCCTGGAAGATTTTAGTGCTGAGTTTTATCAGCACACCTGCATCATTTTTCAATCTTAAGTTAATGTAAGATGACAGATAATGAGATGAAAATGAGGGTAAACGTTTTAATTGAAGCATAAATGATTCAAAAACCAAGACTTCAGAACAATTAAACATCTCACACATGGAAGATATGTTTTAAAAGCACAGACTCAAAGACATAAATTGTGGAATTGTGGAATTTTGAAGCATTTCAGAATCAGAATCAGATTTAATCACCGGCACATGTTGTGAAATTTGTTATATTTCTGTAATTATACAGAAAGGTGCTGGAAAAAGGCCAGCAATAACATGAATGATATGAGTAGGTAAGCCATGATCTAATTGAATAGTGGAACAGGACAGAGGGGCTGAATGAATGGTTCCACATTTTGTCTTCTGGAATTTCTGTTCTGTGCACCTATGTGCATCTCATTGGAAAGTTTGATATAAATATCAGAAAATGCTAATAATTCACTGACAGCTAATCCCAGAGAATGCTGGAAATACTGAGCAGGTCGGGCAGCATCTGTGGAGAGTATAAATTATTCATGTCTGAATGATGATCATCAATCCATCAAAGCCACGTGAACCCATTCTTCTTCCCATCACTGTGAACATTTCGCTTTTCTTTTCATTATGTAATCCCTTTTTGAAGATGATATTTCCATCACTCTGTCAAGCTGAGCATAAATACTTCTTCTGTGAAGTATGCTCTTGTCACCTTTGGTTCTTTTGCCAATCACTTCCAATTTATTGACTCTAAGCCAAATGAACATTTTCTTTAATTAAGCTATCAAAACTGTTCTGAATTTTAAACACCAGCTCAAGATCTTTCTTTTTAGAAGAATAATCCTATTTCTTCTCATTTATCCACATAAAGGTCCTGGGGATTTATTCCAGGAAATCTCCTCTGTATCCTCTCTAAAACCAAGATATCCTTTCTAAAGAAATGGACACAAACTTCCATGTCATCTGCAGATTTCCTCGTGTTTGCTCTCCCTTAAGGCCAAGTTTGAGCATCATTCAGGAATTAGTTTAAGAACAAAATTTGATCAGTATGTAATCCAGAGTAGAGCTCATTTCTGAGCTGGAAAACACAATTGAAATACAGTCATTCAAAAGAGGGACATACTTTGTCCAATCTACAAAGGTGTTTGTCTCGGCCTGGGAAAATACTCTTGCTATTAATTAGAATGGTATCACTTAACTGTGTAAATTTGCAACCTTACCTTTATTGAGGAATCCTATTCAGAAATTATTCATTAATGATTGGCATTGGCATGGATCAAATTCACTCTAACACCCTCAGTAAACCATTGAGCACCGTTGGTCATCATCATAATCTTTATGTGCCATGTCAAATGATGCGGGCAATCATGGTCTTCCATCCATCTTCAATCTGGGAAGTTCTAATAAACTGTTCAAAACTTTTGCCTATCCATCACTTGATGTAACTTATGAATGTCAAGTGTTGTCAACCATGACTTCTTCTTCTTCTATCAATATTTCCCATCACTGCAAAGCGTTCGAGTTTCTCACTCCTCAATACCAGAAGTTCCACCTGCCGTTTCCAGACTGATGATATCAGCTCTCTTCTTCTTGGTAGGAAAACGAAAAATAAGTGTTTCATAAAGGCATTCTAGCAGGAGCAGTAACTTCCCAAATGTGACTGTAATTTCTTCACTCTAAACCCCTCACTGGGATTGTTGGAGGGCTTATCGCTGATGGAATATCTGGCAGACATCAACCTCCTCAAAACTAATGGAAATTCATTCCAGAGCTCCCTTATTTGCATCCTGAATCCACTGGTCAGAATTGAGAATATTAATCGATTAAAGAACTTCTCTAATGTTTTCCTTGTTCTTTTCCCTTCCATTCTGAATGCTCCCCTTGAATATGACTCCTTCAATGAAGGACATTCAATGTCCTCAATTTTCATTAAAATGTGGTTATATTCTTTCAGATCGATGTGTTTGGATAGCATTCCTTTTAACTGAATTCACAGGATTAATTTTGAGTAAACAGCCCTTTATCATTACAGCTGACTGCTTCAGATAAATCTTCACAGAAATGATGCAATGCAGCCATATTATTCAAGAATTGGCATACAAAAATGTCTTTTAAAATCTCATACAGATCAAATCTCTATTGGTAACAAAACAGTGCATACAGTAACAGAAGTATTTTCTTTGACATGAAGTTTAATGTTTTGCATTATCAGGGTTTTGCAGTAACATACAGCATTGAGCTGCAGTATAATCTTCACCTTGTTGCACCAAAAATCAATGTAGCTGCTTGGCTCTCTAAAGCTAGGTGAGGTGAATGGGGAAAGACAAAATAATAGAAACAGAAAATACTGGAAACTCTCAGCAGCTCAACAGAATTATGCAGAGAGAAACATGATTAATGGATGACAGAAAGATTGAAAATGTCACTCCACTCTTTAACAACAGAGGAAGGCAAAAGAACGGAAATTATAGGCCAGTTAGCCGAACCTCAGTGGTTGGGAAAGTGCTGGAGTCTATTACTGAGGAGGAGGTTTCAATTAGAGACTGATGATAAAATAAGTCAAAGTCAATATAGTTTCTGTAAAGGGAAATCTTGCCTGACAAATCTGTTAGAGTTCTTAGGGGAAGTAACAAGCAGGGTGGACAAAGGAGAGGCAGTGGATGTCACTTTCTTGGATTTTCAGAAGGCATTTGATAAGGTGCCACACATGAGGCTGCTTGACAAGATAAAATCCTATGGCATTACAGGAAAGATACTGGCATGGATAGCAGATCGGCTGACAGGCAGGAAATAGCAAGTGGGGATAAAAGGGAACTTTTTTGGTTGGCTGTTGGTGACTAGTAGTGTTCCTCAGGGGTCAGTATGGGACCATTACTTTTCACATTGTTTGTCAATGATTTAGATAATGGAATTGTTGGCTTTGTGGCAAAGTTTGCGGATGATACGAAGATAGATGGAGGGATAGGTAGTGCCGAGGAAGCAATGGGATTGCAGGACGTAGACAAATTGGAAGAATGGGCAAAAAAGTGCCAGATGGAATGCAGTGTTGGGAGATATATGATAATGCATTTCGGTAAAAGGAACAATAGTGCAGACTACTTTCTAAATGGGGAGAAGGTTCAAATATCAGAGCTGCAGAGTCCTCGTGTAAGACTCGCAGAATGTTAGTTTACAGATTGAGTCTATGGTAAAGAAGGTAAATGCAATGTTGCCATTCATTTCAAGGAGAATAGAATATAAAAATAAGGAGATAATGCTGAGCCTTTATAAGACACTAGTCAGGTCAGACTTGGAGTATTGTCAACAGTTTTGGGCCCCATATCTCATGAGGATGATTCTGGGAATAAAGGGGTTAACATATGAGGAGCGTTTGGCAGCTTTGGGCTTGTGCTCACTGCAACTTAGAAAAATGCAGAGGGATCTCATTGAAACCTACTGAATGTTGAAAGGACTAGAGAGGATGGATGTGGAGAGGACGTTTTCTCTGGTGCAGCATCAATAACTAGAGGACACAGCCTCAAAATTGAGGGGCCACCCTTTAGAACAGAAGTAAGGAGGAACTTTTTTAGCCAGAGAGTGGTGACTCTGTAGAATGCTCGGCCATAGATTGTAGTGGAGGCCAAATCCGTGCATTTATTTAAGGTGGAAGTTGAGCATTTCCTGATTGGTCAAGGTATCGAAGAATATGAGGAGATGCCAAGTGTATGGGGTTGAGTGGGATCCGGGATCAGCCATGATGCAATGGTGGAGCAGACTCGATGGGCTGAATGGCCTAGTTCTGTTCCTATGTCTTACGGTCTTATGGTCTAATGTTTCAGGTCTGGAACCTTTTGTTGGGCAGGAATACAATCAAACATTGAATTAAGGCAAGCGTCAAATGCATTTGTAATGACAGTGTGAGTTCTGTGAATAATATGTACGATTATTGAAGATAATCTATTTTGGTTTTGTTTAGTTAAATCAGTGGCAGCATTTTGGTTTCTGATTAAGAGGACTCTGGCCTCACATAGAGCCTTGATGACTCTTAGTAAAATTACCTCTCAAATGAGAACCTGCTCTGCTCCAAATCTCATGAAAAAATTACAATAGGAGAATTCTCTTAGGGTCCTGACCAATGATATCCTCACCAGTAAGGATACAATGCTGATTATAAATTTAAGTATAACATCTATTTATGCTTCAACTACCAGGTAAAACATGTTTACCTAGAAATTGAACAGTGTAATGCTGATTTTTTTTTTCAGAGCTATGTGATCCAAGTTTGATTTCTCCCAGTATAAATAACAGGAACCATTACATCCAGAGATAATTCTTCCAATTAGAACATAGAACATAGAAAATCTACATCACAATACAGGCCCTTTGGCCCACAAAGTTGTGCCAAACATGTCCCTACCTTAGAAATTACTAGGCTTACCCATAGCCCTCTATTTTTCTAAGTTCCATTTACCTATCCAAAAGTCTCTTAAATAACCCTATCGTATCCACCTCCACCACCATGGCCGAGAGCCCATTCCATGCACTCACCATTCTCTAAGTAAAAAAACATACCCCTGACATCTCCTCTGTACCTACTCCCCAGCACCTTAAACACGTGCCCTCTTGTGGCAATCATTCCAGCCCTGGGAAAAAGCCTCTGACTATCCACACGATCAATGCCTCTCATTATCTTGTATACCTCTGTAAGGTCACCTCTCATCATCTTATACACCTCTGTAAGGTCACCCCTCATCCTTCGTCGCTCCAAGGAGAAAAGGCCAAGTTCACCCAACCTATTCTCATGAGGCATGCTCCCCAATCCAGGCAACATCCTTGTAAATCTCTTCTGCACCCTTTCTATGGCTTCCACATCCTTCCTGTAGTGAGGCGACCAGAACTGAGCACAGTACTCCAACTGTGGTCTGATCAGGGTCCTATATAGCTGCAACATTACCTCTCGGCTCCTAAATTCAATTCCATGATTGATGAAGGCCAATACACCATACGCCTTCTTAACCACAGAGTCAACCTGTGCAGCTACTTTGAGCGTCCTGTGGATTCGGACCCCAAGATCCCTCTGATCATCCACACTGCCAAGAGTCTTACCATTAATACTATATTCTAGCATCATATTTGACCTACCAAAATGAACCACCTCATAATTATCTGGGATTAGCTCCATCTGCCACTTCTCAGCCCAGTTTTGCATCCTATTGATGTCCCGCTGCACGAAAGACCCGGCACTTGCTGTCATTTGCAGAATCTCTTGCATCTATAAATAATTGCAAGTTCATTTTTACCAGAAGCATTGATGTGATTGGTGCATATTGCCATTTGGAATCTGCTTATCAAGCCAGTGTTTCTCCCGGTCAACTGTGGTGTAGTTGGTAGCTCGCTGACTTCAGAGTTAGTGCAATTTGTCAACCATGCACATTATGTAACTTCAAGGGCTGAGCACAGATGTCCAAGCTGATCGAGTGCAGTACAGACAGGATTACAGTTGGACAATAAACATTAATTTTACCAGTAAAGCCCGAGTAAAGTTGTGTAAATAGAATGGGAGTGGGATATCATTAGATTTGCTTCTGGACCTTTCTCAAAGAAAAGCTTTTTTCTTTACTTCCTAGCCACTGCAGTCAAACTCTGGGTGTTCCCTATTGTTTCCTCCAACGCTGTTACGTTATTAACCCGAAGGAATGCCTTCATTCACTACAAATGATCTGTGGTTTTACTTAAGGGATCCTCTACCTTCCTCTACCAGTGTTGAGTGCAAATACCACTATACAGGAGTACAGGAGTTACCTAATAAACTGGCCATTGAGTCCATGTTCATGGTCTTCTGCTGCTGTGGTCCATCAACTTGAAGGTTCAATATGTGTGTTCAGAGATGCTCTTCTGTATACCGCTGTTGTAATGCATGGTTATTTGAGCTACTGTGGCCTTCCTGTAAGCTTGAACCGGTCTGGCCATTCTCCCCTGACCTCCTTCATTAACAAATCATTTTCACCCATATCTCCGTGCTACAGGAGATCTTTTTGAGTTTCTCTACTACTTCCCCTCAGCTAATAGGTTGTGGCTGAGTTGATAGTAGGTTGGTAGATGCAACAGACTTAATGTTAGGCTGTCTCACAATCCTGGTTCCTAGTTCATAATGGAGGAAAGAGTATTATCAAATCTCTTGCCTGGTCACTGTTGTAGTTGCACTGTGCTGATGGGTTTAAACTTGTCATAGAGAGATACAGTACAGAAACAGACCCTTTGGTTCCGAGTCTCTGTTGACCCTCAAGCACAAATTTCCACCAGCACCATTTCATATTCTCCCTGTATTCATAGTGACAGGGATGTAGAAACTTGGCCAGATATTGTTGCCATTCATATTGGCTATTTCCTGTACAGGTAGACAGATTGGTGACATGTTTTCTCTTCTTGCCTCCCAAAGCTGGTGGTTCTTTCTACTCTAGTGGTGATATCGTTCTATCATTTTAGTGTTCTGAAAGGAATGTAAGCAGGTGTACACCACTGAGTTATTTCATCAGCCAACATTTTAACCATTCTTTGTCCTTCCTTAGATCTGTGATTTCCTAGAATCCAGGTTTTGACTCCCACATGTCCGCTACAGAGCTGAGGACTTTGTCATTATGAATCAGCTGGTTGTGGAATGTCAGTGTGGCTCTGGGGCAGCAGTTACACATTGGAGTGGTGGGTTAGAACCAGCTCAATCTTGGCCCAATATAGAACGTAGGATGCAGAGCAGTCCAACCTATGATTTTGCTCTGACCTGAATAAATCGACTCCATGTTCAATCTAATCCTCTTCTCCTACACAGCCTATAACCCTCACTTTTTCTTACATTAATGTGCCTGTCTAAGCATCTCTAAAATGTCCCTGTCAAATCAGCCTCTTCTACCACCCCCTTCCCCCAGCATTGTGTTCCAGGTATATACCAATCCCTGTGAATAAAAAAACCTCTGTCATCTCCCCTGAACTTTTCTGCACTCACCTTAAATTCACTTTCCTTAATCATCCTTCCACCATTACCAAAAACAAAATTTTATTGGAGTTTGCTGTATGCAAATTGACCAACACATTTCTTTCACTCAATATATTTCAAAAATATGTCATTGACTATATAGCCAACAGTCTGTCAGGAAGGACGTAAGGTAAATACGCATCATGAATGTGAGATTTTAACAATACTAGAGAGCTAAAGTAACACTCCTCTTTTCGTTTTCCATTCCCCATTCTGGCCCTTGTCCTCTCCTGCCTTTTACAGACCTCTGGTGCTCCTCCTTCCCTTTCTCCTGTTGGACCACTCTCTTCTCCTATTAGATTCCTTCTTCTTCAGCTCTTTACCTTTTCCACCTATCATCTCTAAGCTTCTCTCATTTCCCTCCTTCCTCACCCGCCTACTTTCCCCTCTCCTGGTTTCACCTATCACCTGACAGGTTGTACTCTTTGCACCACTCACCAACTTATTTTGGCTTCTTCATCTTTCCTTTCCGGTCCTGATGAAGAGTCTCGGCCTGAAACCTCAGCTCTTCATTCCTCTCCATAGATGCTCCCAGACCTGCTGAGTTCCTCTGGTATTTTGTATGCATTGCTCCAGGTAAATGCAAGTGCTTTTTCTTTTTAACTATTAGCCGAATATTGTACTTGTCTTTTAGTTAAGTGGATGCAGGAAAAGGAAACAATGCAATAGTAACTTTCCATATCCAATTAACTCCCTTTGCTCAACTGAAAGTGCCTGCATAATTGTTCCCTCGGGCTAGTAGCTTAAATATTGTATTCAGCAGTCATTTCACAGCTAGAGATAAAACAAATGCAAATACAGAAAGCAATTACAACTTTGTCAGTGTAAATTTCTCCACAAATCTGAATTGCTTTATTGATATTCTGCAAAAGTAGCAAAAATCCATTCTTTCCATTAATAAAGGTGAGGTTGCATCTTCTCACTTATTTATACTTTCTTTTGACAAAATTATTCAAAATTGAGCCATACAATAAAAATTGTAGCTATAATGAACTAAAAGCAATTTGTGATTTTAATATTTATGACCAACATTTTTAAATGTTATTTAACATCAATTATGGCAGAAGGGGCTGCAGCCATATCCTTACTTGCTTTGGTGTGGAATGAGTTACTTATCAAATCTAGAGGGCCAGGTCCACAATGCCTATGGCTGGAGAATGAGTTGTTTTCTGAATCAGTAGTCTTCCTCTATATGAGTGGGCGACTTCCAGCACTCTGAATTCAGGTTGGCCTCCAAAATGGCTGTAAAATTGCTCAACCATTATGATAGTTCCATTAATAAATTTACCCTAGTGATAACCAGTCCTGGTAATGATTTACCAAATGGTTAGCGTTCTGTACTATGCCATTTAAGTCTTTTAGATTTAACACACTACTTGAAAGATTCACTCTATTTCTCTTTCCACATATACCCTTTACAGAATATTTCTCTTTTTACTGTTTGAAGTAATGTGACCTAAGTAGTAGCAGCCCCAGGGGAAACTTCATCAGTCTAGCTCATGAGACCAGTAGAACTCCTTTAGAATTACTGGATCTTATATATTCCTCATTTTTGTGACCTGCATGCATTTTATTCTGTGTACAGAATTGTGCTACCTGCTTTCCACTAGTGTGTACCAGTAGAATTCTTAATACCATCAATTGCCTGATGCACATTTCAAGTAAAGCAGTTGTAAGCACTTTGCTCAGCAGTGCATTCTGCAGCGATTTACTTCGTATTCTGTGATGGCAACAGATATGGTTAGGATATGTGTCCTGGGAAGTGGGAATTATGTCAAGTGTGTAATAGGAAGGGTAACTAGTTATCTGCTACCCAACCTCTGCTGTTGGTTTTTAATAAATGAAGACTACAGACCAAGGGCCGCAAATTATGGGTTGAGGGCCAAATTAGCTGGCAGGAACTTTTTGTTTTGACCTGCTGAAAGAAAGCGCTCCTGAAAGGATTGATGAAATATTCTATCATTAGATTAGAACACAGAACATTTAGCATAGAATATAGAAAATCCAGTCCCCAATGTTGAGCTGACCTTTGAACTTACTCAAAGATCAATCTAATCCTTCCCTCCTATATAGCTCTCCATTTTTCTATCATCCGTGTACCCATCTAAATGCGTCTAATATATCGGCCTCAAACACCACTCCTGGCAGTGAATTCTATACATGCACCACACTACCTCTAAAACCCCCTATACTTTCCTCGAAACATCACTCACAAGGACAAGGAGCTTTCTATTAATCTCCTGCCATTAGAGAAAGGGGAGATCATGGAGGAAATGAATGTAGGAGAAACCTGGCGACCATTACAGACAATGCAAAGTTAAAGAAGGTACTCAGATGGAGCATGTCAAACTCTCAAGGCAGCAACTCAAGAAATGTTAAGACATCTAGTTAAGACCAGCATTACTTTTGAAGTTCATCCATTTGCCATGTTGAAAATCCCTAAGTTTGTTACACAGTACCTGGTCATAACCTTGATAAAACTGTACACCAGCACATAAAGAGATACAAAGCATACAAAGAGAGTTATTTAGACAAGAGTGTCTAAGTAATTTCATTTTACAAAAGCAAGTAATCTGCACAGAAATCGTATAACCAGTAAATGATACTGTCTGTCAGCAGACTTCAGGTATTTATTACAGTGAACCAGTATACGCATCCTCGACGGCAAGGAAGGTGGCCTTTTTGATGTTCATACAGCAAAGCTTATCAGTCCAGTGGGCATTTAGTTTTGATAGGAAGAAAACCGGCAAAAATCCAATTATAGGAAGCAATAATGAAAAGCAATGATCCAGGTTTCAAACTGTTTTTATATCTTCCTTTACTCTGTAAACAGTGTTTGGGCAGTAAAAGCTGGAGAAAATGTCAATGTCTAGAGTTCCCAGAAATGCTGAGTGCAAGCTTGGTATTTTTTTTAATTTATAAGTAACATCATGTCAACCTAGAGATCTAAAGAGAAATTAATGGAGATTCTGGAGATATTTCAAATCTATTGTTGTTGATTTTGCAACAGTCAGTGATAGTATTGTTTGTTTTTCTAAACAGATATGTATTACTAAAATGCAGTATTAATAATTACAGTGATGCCATTTAGAAACTTAACTGATTTATTGCATTGTAAACAATTAAAGAGAAATCTATCTTTCATCATATATAATTTAAGCATCAATTGTGTGCAGTTTTGGTCACCACACTATTGAAGGGGTATGATTACACTGGAGAGTGTGCCAAGAGGATTCAATGGGATGTTGCCTGGGCTGGAGGACTTTAGTAACGGGGAGAGATCAGATAGACTGGGCTTGTTTACCTGGATTGAAGAAGGCTGAGGGGTGGATAAAATTATGAGAGGCATAGATAGGGTAGATAGTCAGAATAATTTTCCCATGGCAGTGTCATCCAAAAACAAGAGGGTATAAATTAACTTTAAGGGGAAGGCATTTTCCAAGGAATTTGAAGGGAATGTTTATTCTCACAGTGCTTGAAATTTGGAAGTCTCTCAGGTGGTAGAATCAGTTCAGATAATAATGTTTGAGAGATTTTTAAACGGGCACTTAGAAAGGCAAGGCAGGGAGAGATACAGACTTTAAATATGTAAATGATATTCATGTGGCTGGGCCAATAGGCCTGGATGTACTAGGCCAAAGGCTCCATTTCTGTGCTATACATTTACATGAATCACAACTTAATGAATGCAGTGAGAACATCCAACAAAACAGCTGGATATCTTCATTTAATACCCTTTGCCATGAAATGCCTGGTGGATGCCAGTACATATTCATCATAAGTTATGAAAATATCTAACCATAACAATTCACAAGTTCAGTGTGACTCCCAACTCACCCCTAACATTCTTATACAGTTAACATTGTGATTTAGGATGGTTTTTGACATTTTACAAATGTTTTAAGAATTAAAGCTATGACTAGTGTAATAGTCAGAGTAATGAAAAGAATACATATGTTTAATAGACCAGTAAACACACAGATCAGATGCAATTAAAGAAAGTGTTTTACACAGTTGACAGTATAATAATTTTCCAAATGGTGTTGTATGTATTACTGACAATGGTTTGGAATTTGCGATGAGAATAACAATGAGCTTTCAGCATTCTCTTTTCAACTGGAGGAAATATGACAGCAGTTTCTGGCATGTCCACGTGTGCAGTAAAACATGGGGATAAAGAAACTGCTACGAATGATTCCTTCGTCCTCCACTCTGTGCTGTTGCCTTCACCAAATTACACAGCCATCAGCAAATTACAATAATTTGCGAATTATTTTGACTGTAACAAAATCTGAAAATCATACGCTTTGTTGCTATGATGTGCGACTGAGCTTTCAACAGAAACCTGAGCCACTGTTGACACAGACTGTGGGAACGCAGGTAGGCGCAGAAAGGATGGTGATGTGGAGTGATTGGTGGAAAGAGCATGAGGCGGGTGGAGTTTAAGGGAGGGAAACCTGAACTGATAAACTTTGGGGATATTAAGCAAAAACAATAAGATATGTAAGGAAGTATTCTGAGGCAGCTGAAGGAACAGAGACTATTGATGCACACAATTTTTTATGGGTGGCTTGACAGATAGAGAAAGTAAATATTTTAAAAAAGAATACCGGGCTTTGTAAATAGTGGCAGGTATGTCAATTCATATTTAATTTGGCCTAACTCAGCCTGTGGCTGCAGCAAACCATGACTGGCATAGAATTACATTGGATATAAGCTCAACAAATTTATTGAGTGAGTTGCATTCAGCACACAGACATAAGATTTATCAAGCACCCCTTCTCCGTACTCCAGAGGTTCTCTTCCTTCTGTTTGCATTTTTGTCTCTCTCTCCTCATCCTCTTCCCCTTGCCCCCTCACTCTCATTCTCCCTCTACCCATCCCCACATGACTTTCCTCTTTGATCATATCAGCTACTTACCAATTTTCTGTTATCTTACTTCTGTTTCTTTCAGAAGTCAATGTTATGTTCCATTTATCGATAGCCCCACCTCTTCTGTAGATTGAACTTATCATCTGTGCTTGCTTTTTCACAGAGTGAGCTTTTCCTTGAATGGTACCCTAATATCAGTTGTCAAGCAGTCCATCACATATGTCACTTGTTTTAGTAACATCGACCCAACCTTCACCTCCTCTTTTCCCCTCTTTCTTATTATAGTGTTGTAATTCTACTTGCATCAAGTAACATACATCGTCGACATGCTCTTTGTAAATTTCACGTGTTCATTCTGTCCTGTCGAACAGTTTCAAGCACACCAGTCTCAATTAGTGCCTGGTCTTCCACATCTTGCAGGTTTTAACATTCTGCTTCAGAAAATTCTTTCTAGTTCTCATTATTTTTGACTTAAATGATCCTTGACCTTGCATCATTTTAATAGAGTTTATATGTGTTGTATTTGCTCTGACAATCTTTCTAACACTGTTCCATTACAGAAATGACATTTAAACACCAAAACACATCAGAATAATTTAAATGTAGGTTTCTACGTTCAAAATATGTTTCTATCTGTTCAGGCCACCTGTCACATTATAAAGCAATGATTCGGTTATTACTAGTGTTTCTGGTCACTGCTAATTGAGAGGGAACATGGGCTTCAAAGAAGATGCAGAAGGGATTGAGATGAAGGGCTCCAGCTTTGTGAATGGACTAGTTGTTCTCAGTGTAAAAGAGGCTAAAGAAAGAATTGATAGAAGTATCCAAAATCATTCAAGGTGTAGACAAAGTGAAACTGATTTTGTTGATAGAAGGATCTAGAGCCAGAGTATATTGATTTAAGAGGACTGGCATAACAACCAGGTATAGTACAAAGGAAATCAGTATTGTGCCATGATTTGGAATTCACTGCCTAAAAAGATGCTGGAAACATTCAGTTATGGTTTACAAGAGGGAATTGGGCCAAAACTCTTGGAAGAAAGTAATGCCTAGCTGAGAAAGGGATAGAGCATAGGACTCCTAAAGTGCTGGTGTTGACTCTGGGGTTGCAGCCTTTCTTGTTGTAGCAGTCACTTGAACCAACAATTACTTTTAAAGCTGATATCCTGTTGTAGTTCCTACCTTTCTCATCCCAAACATTAAAGTTTTGAAGGTGCCAATGAACAACACTAGTAAGGGCCACATTCTCAAAGCTTCTCCTTTCATTTCTGATGCACCTTCCTCTTATTTCAAATGTGGATCTGCTACCATTGGAGCCTGTGATCTACAGTCTGGTAGTGCGTTTTCGGGTTGATCGACCGACCTGGCACTTTGCTGTTTCCGAGAGGGTTTCACGAGGCTGCGAGCAAAGCTTGGTGATGGAGCGGGTGCGGAGGGCAAGTGAATGTTCTGCGCCACCTACCAGCCTCTTGCTCGCTGCTGCTGGAGGAAGGTGTCTGTGTGTGACTGTCTCTCTCTCCTTCTTGCTCACTGCTCCCAAGCTCTCTCTCCTTCTCTCTCTACCCCAATGCTGTCAGAGAATGGTGCCAGAGCAATGGTTAATCGACATGGTGTGTGAATTGTGGACTCTAATTCACGTTATGGTGTGTTTCTAGTTTTTATAGTCGCTACTTTTTTTCTTATCTGTTGCCTGCAGATAAAGAACAGAGGTGAACTGAAATGTCTTTTGATTTTGCATTTCATATTCTGTGCTTTTGATTTTTTTTGCTGCCGTTTGCATGATTTGTTGTTTTTTTGTGCGGGGTGGTGGGGTTGATGCTTTTCCTTTGAACAGGTTCCACGGTTACTTGCTTGCGGCTGTCTATGGGAAAGACGAATCTCGGTGGTATGCTGCATGCATACTTTGCTCATAAATGTAATTTGAATCCTTTGAATTTAAGTGCAGAATTTACTGTTTTCCCTTCCCCATGAATTTCATGTGATTATCTGCTTTTCATGCTTCATAGTATCATCATTGCTGTCACCAGAGATCCCCAAAAGTGGAAGCCTGTTGGAAGCTGTCTCTGGGAAGGGTGAAATTTGTATTGTAGGCACTTCCTGGTATTTGCTGGTTTCAAGTGCCGTCATTTTACCAATGTCTGCGAAGTCCAGCCAGTACGGGTCAGCATCACACTTTTGTGCCATCTATAGATGTTGATAACATTTAATTTCACTTGCTTCTTCCACCCATACAAAAATGACATACAAAAAGGTTAAGCAATTATGTACCATTACATAATATTAATAGTCACATTTAAGTACTCTGGATGCAAAATGCAAACATTTTCTCATCATGACAGTAATTCCATTACTACTGGAGGCGGTAAGATTATCCATCAAATTATTTTCCATTGTTACAATCTTTATCTCCAGATATCCTGCCTTGACCTGGAATGTGCAGATCTTGTTATCAGGAATATGAAGACATTTTGGGCTGCCTTTAACCAACTACTTCCTCATCCAGCATTCTCATGGTACTTTCAGGAAGTGAGTTCCTCGGGTAATAAATGCTGCAGTCTTTTGGTAGATTGCCTTTTCAGATATTTTTCTTTAAGAAATTAAAACTCTATACACTGGTAACTCTTTATTTCTCTTCCATACATGGGGGTGGCAATGGTAGCATAGTGGCTAGCACAATGCTTTACAGCACCAGCGAGCGGGCTCAGTGCCTGCTACCGTCTGGAAGGAGTTTCTCCGTTCTCCCCACGACCATGCAACTCTTCTACATCTGCTCCAGTTTCCTCCCACATCCCAAAGATGTAGAGATTAGCGAGGGTAGGCAGGCTGTGTTGGTGGCCGACACTCGCGGGCTGCCTCAAGCACATCTCAGACTGGCGCAAATGACCCATTTCACTGTATGCTTCGATGTATTGTACATGTGACAAATAAAGCTAATGTTCAACTTTATCTCAAATCTTCACATTACCCAGAAAATAATATCAACAGCATGCAGAAAGCAATACAGCAGCATGCGATGACCATGGCTCAACTTCCAAATTAACCAATCAAACTAAATTAGTTCTAGATTAATTCGGAATACGTATGTAATGCCCTGGTTAAGATCGCTACTGTTATTGCTGTGAGGTGTTGTATTTTAAGCAGTTTTCTGAAGAAGCAGTGTGACCTGCTGGAAAGAGTGGTTTGGCTTTGGCTAAAGATATTCCCGTGTGGTCCAACTTGGTAATGTGTGTCAGCCAAACAGGGTTGTGGGATGTGAGAGAGAGCTGTGGTGAAGAGCTTTCTGAAGGACAGTAGTCTGCTTTGGGCTCTTGGCGGGAGCGGCGGAGCAGGGCACAAGGGAAGATGCCACAGAATGCCGGTAGGAGAGTCCTTGTTACAAGAAGTTCTTTGTGCAGATGAATGGCTCCAAGAAGGAAGGGCCAACACTCCTGAGAGAGACAGTTTGTTTGAGGTGGTCTTCGAGGGAAGTTGAGAATGTGACAGGTGCTTTCATGCAGAACGTGGGTCCAGTGCATGTGAAAAGATACACCCCCCAAGTACTCCAATATGAGCTCCAAAGTTTTATGTGCACATTGGACTCATTTAATTGTAATGGGCCCTTTCATTTTCCTTTTCTTTTTCTCTAACTTTTAAAGTTGCAAATTTGGTAAATATACGTTCTTTATAACTTTATGTTGTGTACAATTGGTTATCTCTTGCTGAGCAACAACTGTGTATGCGCAGTATTTACACAACATTTGCTCAAATTGAGGTTCCTTTAATCTGAACATAACAACGCTCATTTTTGGTTGAACCCCTAATCATACCGACCATAGATGTATATTGTTTATGAAAGGTGGCCTTCTCACCGCTGAGTAACATGGCTGTTAGCTGAGCTCACTAACGAGCCAAGCTGGTGTATGAGCCCCCGGCGAGAGGGTTACACAAAGATCTATTCACATCTATAAATAATGTTCATGCTATAGAGTTGTGAAGTGTCCATTTTGTAGCTCCGGATATTATCTCCACTGTGTGAGAAAACTAATGCACCCCTCCACCCCTTCCCTCTGCCTCCTCATTCCCCCCAGCTCGCATGCCATCTTGATGTAGGTATTCAGAATCAGAATCAGGTTTATTATCACCGGCATGTGACGTGAAATTTGTTAACTTAGCAGCAGCAGTTGAAAGCAATACATAATCTAGCAAAGAGAAAAATAATAATAATAAAAACAACAACAATAATAATAATAATAATAATAAAATAAAACATATTCTGGCTTCACACTGATCACACACATTGTGGAGCACTTGCATCACACACACTGCAGTGGGTTAAAAGAGACACCACCACTACCTTTTTGTCAACCATTGGTATGACCAATATAACCAGATCTTGCAATGGGAATAACTGTGAGCATTCAGAATTCTCTGTTCAATTGGAATGATAGCAGTTTCTGGTGTGTCCACATGAGTTGTACAACATAGAAGTAAAGCAAATGCTGTGAGTGATTCCCTAGTCCTTCACTGTGTGTTGTTGTCTGCACCACAGACATCAGCAATGGCAACGATTTACAAATTACTTAGATTGTAACAAAATCTGAAAATCGTTTTACCCTGTTTCACCACGCGTGATTGGGCTTTTACCAGAAACCCGAGCAATTGTTGACACGATCTGTGTAGCAGGCACTGAGGGGGATGCTGATGTGCTACAAGAAACTATGGAGAGATTGGTGTAAAGAGCAATATAACCAGACCTTACCAATCATGTCCATATTCAGAGAGTGATTTCCTGCTCAAATTCATGAACTAAGTTCCCTTTCTATATTTACTGCTCTACAGTATTCCAATTCCCAACTCTCAACCACGGGTAAAAATGTTTATAACTTCATCTTGAGAACAATGGACATTTTTAGATTGTAAAAATGCAAATCAGTGATATCTTCAGAAAATTTCAAATTTTGGGCCGACTGAATGCCTGGGAATTCAGCGTAGATTGCAGCTATGGCCGTTGCCGTCTTGATTCCTAATGGCAGAATATGAACTTGTGGTTGGCTCTATTACTCTGTGCCATTTAAAGTGTCAAACAATATTAAAACTGAGTACGAGCGGAAATTGTATGGGCGTTCAGTGCCATCTGCCCAAGATTGACCTGTCTTTCGCCTGATGCAACCAGCGGAAGGTGCAGGAATCTTGGGTTCCACACTACAAGGTTCAATTGCTGTAGCTATGGACTCACTTTTGACTCCGATTTGATGTTTGTTGTTCTCAGCACTAAACGTGCTTTCCTATTTGCGTGATTTGATCGAGGTGCTTCAGCGTGGAATGGGATCTGTTGCTGTAGTCTGCAGCCATTGGCACAGCGCTGAACTGACTTACTTGATGGCTGTGGTTGCAGCCATCGCCTCCTGCTCTGGCTTTACTCACCTTGGCGGCTTGTGGCTGTGGGCTCACTTTTGGGGATTCTACGGTTTGTTATTTAATGTTTTGTGTGTTATTTGTTTCGCCTTTTGCTGTTTGCATGATTTGTTCTTTTTTTGCACATCTGATGGCCTTGTATTGTGTTTTTCTGGGTTCTACGGTGTTTTGTTTGTGGCTGTCTGCAAGAAGATGAAGGTTATATACTGTATCACACACAAAATGCTGGTGGAACACAGCAGGCCAGGCAGCATCTATAAGGAGAAGCACTGTCAACATTTTGGGCCGAGACCCTTCGTCAGGACAAGGCTCAATTTCCAGCATCTGCAGATTTCCTTGTGTTTGTATACTGTATACTTATTTTGATAATAAAAGTAATTTGAAATCTTTAATTGTTACCAGAACCTGGGGAAGTATTTTAATGTCCAGGGTCTTGTATATCGGCCCTCAATTGCTTAGTTCATATGAATTTTTACAAGACATTTTAATTATGTTTTGAAAATTCTTCACACTAATTACTGAGCTCCAATTAAACTGGCAGGTTTTAATTACCAATGAATAATCTGGTACTTTAATTCAGAAAGCCTATGATGAGGTAATGTTTCCTGATGTGCATATGAAAGTATAATCGACCCTGAAGTATCTAACTGCACATTGTCCAGGTATCCTGTTTGGTTATGTCTTGCATCTTAGGCAAGGTGGGAAACAAATGTTCCCAGGCCAACATCCCCAGCACAGTGGCCCTAATTTCAGCCAGCTGGCTTTGTTGGCAGGTCACATCATTTACATGGTGATTCCACATCTTTGTCAGGTGGACAGAGGAAAAAAACTTCAAATATGTTATCAAAACATCTTTGAATAAAAGCAGCATTTCGACTACCATGTGGAAAACCTGGTCCTTGACTGATCAAGGAGGAGAAAAAGTAGGGATATGCTGGGAGAAAGCAGAAGCCTAGTGTAACCAGTGGAAGTAGCACAACTCTTTCCAAACATCCTCTTTGCCCACCTCCTACAAGCACCTTCCACCCTACCTACGTGAAGAGCTGGGTTCCCACATCAGCTTCAGAATCTATAAAACTGCAGTGGAAAGAAGTCGTCCTCATTCTCGAGGGATCGCCCAAGAGATGAGAATGACAAAGGTGAACAGTTCCTCTTTGACTGTCACCCCTCACACTGGGCAAATGACCTTCTACCATTCAATAATTCAATAGAAAGGAGCCTGAGCACTTTCTTGAGCACCCCCCCAGTATTCAGATCACAGCTACCAAGCTAAAGGAAGGCACTGAACAGGTGAGGCACGGATATCAAAGGAGTTGTTTATAAAACAGAATAGGAAGCGGGATGGAGAAACAACTGAAACAGACAAGTCCAACTCAGTGCAATCTGAAAACAGCAGCATACAGGACAGAGTCTGTAATTACTTGGACCTTGTGAAAGATTTGTTAATTAAAAGTTCACATTAGTGCTGTCTTGATGATATCCTGCTGCTCCTATCTTTTTTTTTTAAACCACTCACACTGCAGGGTAATACAAGTTCAACTTCAGCATCGTGACAAGCAGGAATTATGCCTTTTATCACTATGTCACAAAAAGCTGTGGCCAATTCAGATATGCTGCTACAACCCCAGGACATTTCTGTTGGTGTACCTCAGGGAGGTAGGAATGACACAGAGGGCGCCTTCCAGACCTCGCACCTTAAGATAACATCCTAAAAATGGAGGGCTCTGTGGGAGAGAAGGGTTAGATTGATCTTTGATTAGGTTAAAGGATTGGCACTGTGCTGATCTACGTCCTCTTCTTCATAAGCTCAGAAATGGGTTTCTAGGCTGATGATTGCACTATTTTCAATTCTATTCACAATTCCTTTGCAAACTAAGAGGTTCATGCCCACATGCCGTAAAAACTGGAAAGTGATGAAACAAAGGATGATAAGCATCACATATAATGTTGTGTCACGTGTGAATGACCATCTTTGAAAAGAGAGAGCCTAACAGACTTTCCTTGAGATTGAATGACATTGTCATCTCTGCAGCCTCCAGCTCAATATCCTTGGAATCACCAAAGACCAGAACATCTGTGACAGCGGCCATGTCAATTCTGTAACTACACAAGAAGGTCTGAGCCTTATTAAGTTGAGATTACAAGATTCACACCTTCCTATCTCTTGACTCCCCAAAGTCTAAGTCAAAAGTGTGATTGAATACCCTCAAATTGTGTGGATGAGTTTAGCTCCAAAAGCATTAAAAATTAACCCTACCTAAGGCAAAGCAGCCTGTTCGATTGACTCTTCATCTATCATTCGTTCCTTGTATCACTTGTGAAACACATATCAGACTACAAAATGCACTGTAGCACTTTAAGACTTTTTGACAGCAAGATCAGGAACAACAGGTACGCAGGAGCCACACCACCTGCAAATCTACCTCTAGGTTACACATAATTATGATTTGGAAATGCTCTGTAACTCCCTCATTGACACTGGGCAAAATTCCTAGAACACATCGTCCAATAATCCCCATGACAGAGAGCTGCAATGGTTCAAGCCATAACAAAATATTCAAAAAATCTTTTCAAAAAATGTTAATTAATTTACCTTAGTCCTTCACATCAAATTCCATCCACTGAAATAAATGAAGCCGTTCCTCTACCAAGTGCTTGTGCAGATTCACAGCAACAGTGATGTGGAATTGCTGCAGTTTTGGATTCCCTTGCTGGACTTGAACAGATTTGTGGAAAAAAAATGGTTCACCAAAGTGTTGGAAATTCTGTATTTGAGGGGAAATCTCAACAGTTTTGACAGTAAGACAGAATAATCAGCAGCTACATATTAAGTGCCGCTGTTTTCCCTTAAAGTGAATGAATCACTAGAGACAATCGACCAGGAGAGAAACATCGGTTCATACCATAATACTAAACATATGGGTATATAGTATGCTGTGTCCCTGAAGATGGTGATAATTTAGTTTTTAAGCAAACAGTTTCTTTACTAATGGTGAGTAATTTGTGTTTAATATGCAATTTTGTTGTTTCTGTCATTTTTGTACCATTTTGCAAATACGAATACAGGGGGCACATACATTTCAGTGACTGATTATTATTCATTGATCACATAGCTAATCCAGATTGCAGCAAAACGCATAACTTATTCATGGGTGAACATAAAATTCAGCTTGGTAACATGGTCCATAATCAACCACTGACCATAAATTCAAAATTATTGGCAAAGTAAGGAACTAAGTTACAACGTCTGAGTATAATCAATATACGTGGTCAATCAGTCTAACTCATTACTGTGGAGGCCAAGTCTTTGGGTATATTTAAAGCAGAGGTTGATAGGTTCATGATTAGTCAGGGCGTCGAAGGTTACAGGGAGAAGGCATGAGAATAGGGTTGAGTGGGATAGGGTTAAGTCAGCCATGATGCAATAGAAGAGCAGACTCAATTGGCCGAATGGTCTAATTCTTCTCCTATGGTCTAAAATGCTGTCAAATTATCCTTAATACCTATACTAAGCATGATCTTAATAGCTGAAAACATTTTGTTTAATGATAAATTAATATTAATAACAATTTGGTTGAATCCAGAACTATGACAGCTTCACTTCACCCCAGCATCACAGAAGATAAATAAATATTCCTGATTTCTATTACATAATAAACGAGGGAGTCAGAAAGAGAGAATGTCTATAAATTGCTGCAGCAAGGAGACAGGCTCTTTAACCCACTGAGTCCACACCCACCACCATTTACATTTATCCATTTAATTCAGCCTATGTTTCCACCAAGTGACCCAGCATCTAACACTCACCTACACACTAAAGGCAATTTACAGCAACCAATTATCCTACCAACTCACAAATTTCTGAGCACTCGGGGGTGGGGGAAACAGCACCAGACTGATGGAAACTGATTGCTGGAGCTTGAAGCAGCTCTTCTACCAGCTCTGTTCTTTTAATAAAACATAGGGCTAAAGTCTTTCTTATGACCAGTATTTTATCATCAATTCAAATCAAACCTTTCTGGTTAACAAGAATAAGAGTCACATAATGATACCCAAAGGTTATTTGATTGCTTGAGGTTATCGGGAAGAAACTGTAATAAATGTATGTTGTGCAAATGCAGTAACTTCTAGATGAATGATATCATGAATTATTTATGGCAGCAAATACCCTACATAAACTAAATGCTGTGCAATGTTTGATTGATGCTGAAATGAACATAATGCAAAGTATAAAACTCTGCCATATTGGAAATGTAGCTGGCTCTGGTTTTCGTTTTTGTTCAGTCATTATCAATGAAGAGTTTTGAAGAGTGATCTACTCTGTTAAAAAGGCCAGTGTTTTAACTTTCCAATGCTGTCATAACTTTTCCTTCTCACTAGCTCTGAGGCTTCAAGTTGCTTTCTTGATCTTGCTGCTTGACATTCTTGACAAATATTATTGGTACTGTCTTCAGTTACCACTTTAAAAAATAAATAAATTCCTTCCTTAAATTCTACTGCCTTTGAAAGCTTTTATGAAGTGGCCAGGTTTTTGATTGTTGGAGGACTAGTCAGCACCATGATAGTGATAGACAATGTCTTGGAAAATATTGGAAGATAGTGAACATCTCATATGGTTATAGTTTTTGTGAGAATTCATTCAAGCAACCATGTGATCAACACAAGCTTGACACAAGGAAGAGTGGGGTGGATGAGGCTGCAGATGCTGGGAATATGGAGGAACACAAAGTTCTCTGGAGGAACTTTGGAGGGAAATGGACAGGGAACATTCTAGGTTGAGTTTCCTCATCTGAACTGGAGGGAGAGGTGTGGATAGGAGATGTGTGCAATAGAATCTAGAAGGAGATCTGATTTCAGGATTGGGTCAGTCTTTAATGGTGTCTATTTAGCAGTCCAGATGTGAGAACGTCCCTGAGGCAAAACTAGATATACACAAGACTAACCAACAACCACCATCTTGAAATCTTACGAATATGAACTGGTCAAAATTGTGCAGTGCTATAAGTATAGCTTTGCATCTTTAATCATTTGTCCTATATTTTAGGATAATTTTAAAAAATCTTTTAAAATATAAAATAAACTAGCAGTGTTTGTAGAGGCAAAAGGTGTAGGCTATTGTTTTGTTTGTGATCTGCGTCAGGAATGAAAGGAAAGAGGAAAGATTGTTGGTGTATACCTTTGGGAGAGTGGAGACAGAAGCTGGTTGGTGATAGGTGGAACCAGGTGGGGAGGGAATCATTGACAGATGGAACTAAGTAGAGGCGGAGAATGGGAAAGGAGAACAAAGGGAGAAGAATATTATGTTCTATCTGTCCATCATTTTTCCACATGTCATTCACCAGTCTCTTCTTCCCATCTGCTGCATACTGGCAATCTTCCCTCAGCTGTGATACAGGGTCTCATCCTGAAACAGTGACTTGTATCTTTATTTTACCCTACAGAAGCTGCTTGTCCCACCGAGTTCTTCTAGAATTTTGATTTTTTTTTCTTCTTCCAGATTCCAGTGGTCTCTTTGGTTTTCTGAATTGATATGCAGCTCCATCAATTCATTAGTGCTTTATATTTTGCATAAAGGGTCACTATCTTCTTGATGCTGCAGAGAAATTACTTCTGTTGATACCGCAGGTGATGAGTGATGAGGTCACTGTCAATCAGTTGTTCAGGTGAAGTAGTTCCCCATCAGGCGAGAACCATTTACTGACAAATCAAAATCCTTTTTAACTGAGTAATATAATTGACACAAGGGAGTGGGGGTGTGGTTTAAAGGGGTGTTTTCCCTTCTTAAAAAGCCAAGAGTAAAGGCCAGTTGTTATTTGATGGTTTGGAAATGTTCATTTAGAATACAAAGCTGCTGGTTTAAGGATTCAAGATTGTTTGATGTCGTTTCCAGTACACAAGTGTAAAGGAGAATGAAATAATTGTTATGGTGGATCTGATGCATCACAAAAAGAAACAGAATAAGGTAAAGAACAGAATAATACAAATATAAATACGAATACATAAAGCAGCTTAATTTTCTGAACAGCAGTAAAATTGCTATCAGTTGACATAGAAGGTTTTAAAAAAATCTGTTGAGATTTAACATAAATTCTTAGAGTCATGGAACACTACAGTACAACTAGTCTGTGTTAAACCATTACTCTGCCTAATACTATTGACCTGCATCTGGACCATAGCTGTCCGTACCCCCCCCATCCATGTACGCATCCAAATTTCTCTTAAATTTTGAAATCGAACCCATATTCACTACTTCCACAGCAAACACCTTCCACACACTCACCACCCTCTGAGTGAAGAAGTTACCTCTCAACTATTTGACTGAAGGGTTTCAGCCTGAAACGTTGACTATACTCTTTTCTGTAGATGCTGCCTGGCCTGCTGAGTCCCTCCAGCGTTTTGTGTGTGTTGTGTGGATTTCCAGCACCTGCAGATTTTCTCTTGTTTGCGGAGCAAACCCATGCCGTCATGGGGAGAACGTGCACACTCCTTACAAGCAGTGGTGGGAATTGAACCTGGGCCACTGTACTGTAAAGTGTGCTAACCACCATGCTACCATGTTGCCCTTGATCTCTAGGTTGAAACGTACAGTTCCAGAAATTTAGATGACCCATTCCTAATTATGAATTGTACTTGTGTAACACAGGCATGGAATGACCTAATTCCCCATAGACCACTCCTTTAGAGCATTGCCCTGGACTCCACATCACATTGCCTTGATGTGCACTCTTATTGTACACTGTCAAAGCCACCAGAGAAATGATTCTGTTACAGTTTAATACAAATAAGGACAACAAATATGATGCCTAAAAGCTGTGTTAAAATGGCCTGGTTGAGAGGAAAATTTCTTTCCATTTCTGAAAGTTTTGACTTTATATTCACTTCATTTTTCACTCCATTTGTGCAGCTGACTTTCAGGGGGAAAAAAAGTGAGTTGCACGGCAGGTTGCATGGGAGGAGTGCGAAGAAGATCGGAGGATAGAGAGGACTGATGAATGGGGAGTGGGCTGGTGAGGTTTTCAAAGGGTCAAGATTAGGAGATGCTTGGTGGAAGGTACTGGGACTGTTGGAAGATGTGGAGCTGTAGAGTATTGGATATAGTCAGTTGAAGAGCCATTTGTTGAAGAGCTTTGCTATGAACTGGCAACATGGACAGTGAGAGGTGGGGTGGGTGTAAAAGCTCAACTCTTGCACATTGTTGTTTACCTGTACTGCACGTTCTCTGTAGCTGTTACAGTTTACTTTTCATTCTGTTATAGATTTACCTTGATCTTCCTCAAGCACTGTGTAATAATTTGATCTGGCTGAACAGTTATACAACACAAGCTTTTCACTGCATCTCAGTAAATGTGACAATAATCAACCAATTCCAATTCCAATTAATCCAGGACTTATTTGATTGATAACAGATGTTTCATACTTCTCAGCAGTAGATCTGATAAGGATGATTCCTCTCTACCTGAAGCCAAGGTATCCCTGGCCCTGGGTATCAGATTGCTGATTAACGCTTAAATACTAATGACATCCACACTCGGTTTACACCCATCAGGTAAATAAACAGAAGGTACTTGATAACAACAGTGGCAATCTGCTGTATGTTCACAGTTAAATACATAGCACAGCATATTATTCATTCTCACCAGGCAGTTTTTTCTGTTTATTTAATGTTGATTTTTGTTATATTTTGGTTTCAGCAGGGGTTCTGTTTAATGTGGAATCACGCTGAGCCCTTTTGGATTCTGTTCTATAGAAGGATGCAAAATTACAATCAGAACTAGGTCAGCCATCTGAAGCTTGAAAACTACAGCAATGTCATTGTTTTGATGCTAAATGAAAGCCTTTTAGCTTTGCTTTTCAATGTATGAAGAAAACTTTTGTATTGTAGAGCAACATAGGTTTTGTTTGACAGATTAGATATAATATTTTGCAATTAATGTATATTCATGGGGAGGGTATTGTTTTTTGTTGCTGGAAGAGATGACTTGTATTTTTTTTTGCCCACAAGTAACTTGAGTTTGTATGAGGCAAGAACAAATTTTCTTACGTTCTAGAGTGAAAATAGTGCAAAATTCTACCAGACCTTGTGACCAGCCTGTTATGAATCTAGTTTGGAGGGAAATGACCAGTCAATGTTTTAGGCCAAGATCCTTCATCAAGGCTGGACAGAAGGAGGGAAAAAAACTAAAATCAAAGGGTGGGGGGAGGGGGAAGAGCAGAATCTGGTGGGTGACGGGCGAATCCAGGTGACAAGGGAAAGGTGGGACAGTTGACAAGGGGGAAGCATGAGTCTCTAAATCATCCTTCCAGGTGAGGCAGTATTTCACATATGAACCCTTTAGAGTTATTTATTGCATCCAGTGCTCCTGGTCTGATCTCCTCTATATCAGTGAGGCGTGATGCAGATTGGATATTGCTTCGTCAAGCACTATCACTTTGATCTTCCAATGGTCAGCCATTTTAATTCCATTTCCCATTCCCACACTGATGTGTCTGTCCACAAGCTCCTCTATTGCTATGTTGAAGCTAGACACGTATTAGAAGAACAATTCCTTTTATTCCTCCTTGGTAGTCTCAGGCTGATAGGATCAACATCAATTTTGCTAACTTCCAGGAATACTCTCGAACACCCCCCCCCCCTTGTTTTCTCATATTTCAGGCCCTTTTACCGCTTCTCCACACCCTTCCCTTTAATCCATGGTCTACTGTCCTCTCCTATCAGATTCCACTTTCTTCAGCCCTTTGCCTCTCTCACCTATCACATCCCAGTTTGTACTTATTTCCACTTTCCCTGGCCCCCAACCTTTTATTCTGACCTCTGGCCTCTTTCTCTCCAGTCCTGATGAAGGGTCTCGGCACAAAACATTGACTATTCATTTCCCTCCATAGATGCTGCCTAACCTATTGAATTCCTCCAGTGATTTGTGTGTGTTGATTCATAATTGTGTTGAAGTGTTCAAAATTTGCATATTATGCAGTTTAAATTTAAGGACCAAGCTGCTCTCCTTTGGGAATATAATCATTTTTATGAAATGATATTTAACTTATTTAAAGTTGTTTAAGAATGTTTACCTGCTTTATAAAATGTATATTTCAGATTTGTTCTCCATATTTAAAAAACAACTGACAAATTTGGAATTATAAATTATTGTAATCTTATTTGCATACATTTTATTCTGCAATAAATCAGATGTAAATTTTATGCCGTCAGTAAATATCCTGTCAAAGCAGACAATTTTTCTGTGCATTCCCAAGATGAAGGCTCGCTCCAGGAGTTCTGGGATTTAAGGGTAATGTGTGTGGCATTATGGAAACAACCACTGGCTACTCTTGGTGTTGCCTGGAAACCACACACATTTCCTTTTCTTTTTTTTACACAGTAGTGTCAGTCTAGTCTGAGCTCTGTTAATCATCGCAGCATCTTCTTGAGCGGTGCAGCATAAAAAGATAGCTGAGCATCTTAAAGGTTGACACAAGATTCTGCACACTCAAAAATGCTGGAGGAACTCAGCAAGTCAGGCAGCATTTACGAACGGGAATAAAAAGTCGGCTATTTGGGCCGAGGCACTTTAAAGTTCAAAGTAAGTTTACTATTGAAGTATTTAGATGTCACCATATATTGCCTTGTGATATATTTTCCTGCAGGCATTCATAGTAAAATACAGGAATACAATAGCATCAATGAAAAATTACCCACAAAGACAGACAAACAAGCAATGTGTGAAAGAAGGTAAAATAAATAAATACTGAGAACATGAGTTACAGAGTTCTTGAAAGTGAGTCCATAGGTTGTGGAATCAGTTCAGGGTTGAGGTGAGTGAAGTTGTCCACGCTGGTTCAGGAGCCTGATGGTTGAAAGGTAATAATTGTTGCTGAACCTGGTCACATAGGATCTAAGGCTCCTGAACATCCTTCCGAATGGCAGCAGTGAGAAGCGAGCATGGCCTGGATGGTGAGGGTCCTTGATGGCGCATGCTGCTTTCTTGTTGCAGTGCTGCTTCTAGACGTGCCCAATGGTGTAGAGGGCTTTGCATCAAGCATCTCATTATATTTTAAAGCTATGTTGTTCGAGATAAGGGATTATTCAATCATGACTCTAGATCAAGGGTCAGCATCTCTTGAGGCCTGTTGATGAGATGGTTCAGTCTAGGCTAATGAATGTTTTGATTGTGGGCCTGGCATTGGGAGGTCCAGCAGTGCCAGAGGACCAAAGCTTTATTTTGCTACTGAGTGGACTTGCATGCTCCAGACATTTCTTCCACGCATCCAGCCATTGCAGAGCATGCAGAGAGAATCAGTTAGGTGATGGACTAAGGGCAGTGAGGTGTTGATAGTAAGAAGTGGCCAAGGCTACATGGAAGTACTGGGATCTTAAGCAGGGTTGTGATGTATCAGAGGCTGGTTGATCATGTTTTCCTTTCATGCTACCTTGATGTATGGCATGATCTGTCTGAATGGCTTGCAAAACAAAGCTCTTTACTGTACGTTGGTACATCTGACAATAATCAAGTCAAGTCACTTTTTATTGTCATTTCGACCATAATTGCTGTTACAGTACAGTGTAAAAACGAGACAACATTTTTCAGGACCATGATGCTACATGAAACAATACAAAAACTACACTGAGCTATGTAAAAACAACACAGAAAAAAACTACACTTGACTACAGACTTACCCAGGACTGCATAAAGTGCACAAAACAGTGCAGGCATTATAATAAATAATAAACAAGACAATAGGCACAGTAGAGGGCAGTAAGTTGGTGTCAGTCCAGACTCTGGGTATTGAGGAGTCTGATAGCTTGGGGGAAGAAACTGTTACATAGTCTGGTCCTCAGAGCCCAAATGCTTTGGAGCCTTTTCCCAGACGGCAGGAGGGAGAAGAGATTGTATGAGGGGTGCATGGGGTCCTTCATAATGCTGTTTCCTTTGCGGATGCAGTGTGTAGTGTAAATATCCATGATGGCGGGAAGAGAGACCCCAATGACCTTCTCAGCTGACCTCACTATCCGCTGCAGGGTCTTGCGATCTGAGATGGTGCAATTTCTGAACCAGGCAGTGATGCAGCTGCTCAGGATGCTCTCGATACAACCCCTGTAGAATATGATGAGGTTGGGGGGTGGGAGGTGGACTTTCCTCAGCCTTCGCAGAAAGTAGAGACGCTGCTGGGCTTTCTTTGCTATGGAGCTGGTGTTGAGGGACCAGGTGAGATTCTCCGCCAGGTGAACACCAAGAAATTTGGTGCTCTTAACAATCTCTACCGAGGAGCCGTCGATGTTCAGCGGGGAGTGGTCATTCCGTGCCCTCCTGAAGTTAATAATCATCTCTTTTGTTTTGTTCACATTAAGAGACAGGTTGTTGGCTCTGCACCAGTCCGTTAGCCGCTGCACCTCCTCTCTGTAAGCTGACTCGTCGTTCTTGCTGATGAGACCCACCACGGTCATGTCATTGGCGAACTTGATGATATGGTTCGAGCTATGTGTTGCAGCACAGTCATGGGTCAGCAGAGTGAACAGCAGTGGACTGAGCACACAGCCCTGGGGGGCCCCCCATGCTCAGAGTGATGGTGTTGGAGATGCTGCTCCCGATCCGGGCTGACTGAGGTCTCCCAGTCAGGAAGTCTAGGATCCAGTTGCAGAGTGAGGTGTTCAGGCCCAGTAGGCTCAGCTTTCCAATCAGTTTCTGAGGGATGATTGTGTTGAATGCTGAACTGAAGTCTATGAACAGCATTCATAATAAACTGATGATCAATAACCAGGGTGTATGGGGTGTCCAGGGAGGGTCAGCACATCTGGTGAAGGGGCTTGCTGTGTCCATTCTGGGGCATCTCACTCACCTTTGGTCCCCACTGGATACTGTTTTTAAGCAACAGCGGCCCCACCCCAGGACAGTGCTTTGACAGGCGGGCTAAACCAGAGGGTAGCCAGTGGCCTCGTACCCTGGTGAGGTAGGGACATGCTGGTCCTAACGTGCAAAGTCAGCTGCGATGGACTGGGCAGATGAAATGCTCAGTGAGATCCAACGGGGGGGAAGGCAGCTTTGCAGTGTTCCATAGAGAGAGCAAAGGGCATGCCGAGGCACAGAAGACAACACGGTCAAAGACGACCCCCGCCTGTGACGTTTCTTCATACCACTGGTCCTGGTCTTCTGAAGTTGAGAGAGTGGAACTGCCCTAATGCAATGTCTTTTCCACTTTAAAAGCTCTCCCGCACTGGGCTTCTGTCATTGTTGAACTTGACGAGCAGCCACCACAATCAATAGATCAGCTTGACAGCCAGTGGGCTCAGGCTTGCTAATGCGAGGGCCAAAAGTGGTTAATGAGGAGTGTCTGAATGTGTCAGTTCAGTGGGTAAGGTTCATAAGCTGTAAAAAGTATGGGCCCTCAGCCCATGATGTTTTGCCAGCCTTTTAACCTACTCCACGCCCAATCTGAGCCTTCCCTTATTAACATATACTGTTGAATAACACTCCATTTCACTTTTATCCATGAAGCTAGTGTTTGGGTTAGGGGGGTTTTACTTAAAGAAGAGCTAGGAAACAGCACACTTTGAAGCAGATGGCAGAATGTGTTGGTTCGGGAGTGATCGGGCAGATCGTCTATTCATCATTGTGAAGCTGGCCTCAAAAGCATTGCAAAACCTACTTCTTCGTGAATGGCCCATGAAGGCTGAAACAAAAATCACAGATATTGCACTGCTTCCAAATATATGTAGTTTATACTGAAATTGCTTTGCAGAAGTCTGACACTTTATGGTCTAAATTCTAGCAATCTTATTTTATCTTCTGTGCAATTAACTGACTTTCCATTTGTAAACAAGATTAACAATAAACAGCCAACTTTAATGTAAAATGAATGCACTTGAAATTTAGATCATATTCCTAATAGAGCATAGTTCATTTCCAGGATGCTTAGATAATATTATCTATTTTTATAATCAAATAAGATTGCTTTTCAGAATCAAGAGAAAATCTGCATTTGCTGGAAATCTGAGCAACTCACACAAAATGCTGGAGGAACTTGGGCTTTTCATTCTAGAACGAAGGAGATGTCCTTCTTTTTCAAAGGAAGGGGTTCCCCTTCCTCCACCATCAATGCTGCCCTCAACTGCATCTCCTCCATTTCACGCACATCTGATCATGCCTCATCCTCCCACCACCCTACCAGGGATAGGGTTCCTTAGTCCTCACCTACCACTCCACCAGCCTCTGTGTCCAGCAAATAATTCTCTGAATCTTCTGCCACCTCCAACGGGATCCCACCACCAAGCACATCTTTCCCTCCCCCCCCTCACTTCCTGCTTTCCACAGGGATCGCTCCCTATCAGACTCCCCTGTCCATTCCCCACTGATCTCCCTCCTGGCATTTATCCTTGCATGTGGAGCAAGTGCTACACCTGCCTCTACACCTCCTCCCTCACTACCATTCGGGGCTCTAAACAGTCCTTTCAGGTGAGACGACACTTCACCTATGAGTCTGATGGGGTCATTTACAGTGTTTGGTGCTCCTGGTGTGGCCTCCTGTATATTGGTGAGACCTGATGTAGATTGGGAGACCGCTTCGCCAAGGATCTAACTCCGTCTGCCAGAACGTGGGATCTCCCAGTGGCCACCCATTTTAAATCCAATTCCCATTCCCATTCCAATATGTCCATCCATGGCTCCCTCCACTGTTGTGATGAAGCCACACTCATGTTGGAGGAACAGCACTTTATATTCCGTTTGGGTAGCCTCCAACCTGATGGGATAAACATCGATGTCTCAAATTTCTGGTGATAAACCCCGCCCCCACCCTTTCACCATTTCCCATCCCTTTTCCCTCTCTCACCTTATCTCCTTGCTCATCCATCGTCTCCCTCTGGTGCTCCACCCCCTTTTTCTTTCTTCCATGGCCTTGTGTCTCTTTCAACAATCAACTTCCCAGCTCTTTACTTCATCCCTCCCCTTTCAGGTTTCACCTATCACCTTGTGTTTCCCTCTTCCATAACCCCCCCCCCCCGCCCCACCTTTTAAATCTACTCCTCTGCTTTTTTGCTTCAGTTCTGCCAAAGGGTTTCGATCCAAAACGTCAGTTGTACATTTTTCCATAGATGCTGCCTGGCCTGCTGAGTTCCGCCGGCATTTTGTGTGGATGTCAGTCCCATTTGGGATCCAAAGTTTTACAAAATCTACCTTAAAGTCTTCCTGATAATCTTCACTGGCAATCAATGCAGATACACCTCAAGGATTAGATCTTAGCCCACTGCTCTACATTCTTTGTGGTTGTGATTATTTGCCTAAGCACAGCTCAAACACCATTTATAAACTTGCAGGTGACATAGTTGTTTAAAATCTCAGATGGCAACAGGGAGGTATACAGTAGTGAGATACATAGGTTGAATGGTGGTAACAACACTCACGCTCAACGTGAACCAGGAATTGATTGTTGACTTCAGGAAAATGGCAGAATTTCATTTAGTAATGAAAGGGCGTACAGGAGCAAGATATACCAGTTAGTTGAGTGGTGTCACAGTAACAACCTTGCACTCAGCATCAGTGAGATCTAGGAGCTTGATGGTGGACTTGGGGAAGGGTAAGACAAGGGATCACAAACCAATCCTCACAGAGGGATCAGCAGTGGAGAGAGTGAGCATTTCAAGTTTCTAGGTGTCAATATCTGAGAGGACCTAAACTGGGCGCAGCATATCAATGCAGAAGGTAAGACAGCAGCTATATTTCATTATGAGTTTGAAGAGATTTGGTTTGTCAACTAAAACACTCAAAAACTTCTGCAAATGTACCGTGGAGAGCATTCTGACTGAGTGCACAAGATGGAAATAAGTTGCAGGAGCTTGCAAAATTAGACAGCTCTATCATGGGTACCAGCCTTCATAGTATCCGAGACATCTTCAAGGAGTATTGCCTTAGAAAGGCTACATCCATCAATAAGGATCTCCACTACCTGGGGCATCCCCATTTCTCACTGTTACCATTGGAAGGAGATGCAGAAGCCTGAGGGCACACACTCAGCGACTGAGGAACTGCTTCTTCCCCTCTACCATCCGATTCCTAAATGGACATAGAACCCATGAGCACTACCTCACTACTTTTTTATTTCTGCTATTTGCACTACTTATTTTAACTTAACTACTTAATTGACATATGTACGAATACATAATGTAACATTTTTTCTCTATATTTATTTATCATGTATTTCATTGTTAATGCTGCCATTAAGTAAACAAGTTTCACAACATATGCTGGTGATTATTGAAGAGTCAGCAGTGGAAAGGGTGAGCAGCTTCAAGTTCCTGGGTTTCTACAGCCCAGAAGATCTATGTTGAGCCCTGTACGTTGATGCAATCATGAAGAAGGAATGTCTACAGCTCTACTTTTTGGGAGTTTGAGGAGATTTGACATATCACCAAAGACACTTGCAGATTTCTTATAGATTATGAAAGAGTATTCTGACCAGCTGGTATGCAGCCTCCAAGGCACAGGGTCACAAGAAGCTGCAGAGGGTTCAACACAGACACAACCCTCCTCACCTTGGATGCCTTCAAGAGGCAGTGCCTCAAGAAGGAGGAATCCATCATTAAGGACCCTCACCATCCAGGACAGCTTCTACTGTGAGGGAGAGGCACAGAAGCCTGAAGACCCTCTCAATGATTCAGGAACAGATTCTTCCCCTCTGACATCAGATTTCTGAACAGTCTAGGAAGTCAAGAACACAATCTCATTATTCCTTTTGTTTGCACAAGACATTTATTCTGTAATTTATTGTAATTTTGTCTTTGCTCTGAGCTCTTCCACAAGATAACAAAATCCATGTTGTATAAGACAGCGATAATAAATCTACTTCTGATTATGATTCACCTGCATCTCAGAATCTGTCATGGCTGTCCTGCAGCAGGTCTAGTATGAAGCTAATATAAAAATATTATCACTATTGATCAAGAGCATAACTGGGCTAGTATTGGCTAGAATGGCAGTTATTTAGAGACTGGGTATTCTTCACACAAAGGCGGGAAACAGGAGAATGATGGAACACTCTCCCTTACCTTGAGGAATTCACCTCCAATTGCACTCTAGGAGTTTGATGACATCCAGGACAAAGCCAATTTAATTGAAATCTGTCACCTGGAACTATTTCCCACTACAATGCCCACAGCTCATAATGATTAATATAGTGGACATATCTCAAAATATACCTGTAGTATTAGTTATGCACATTTTCTACATCTAATAAAGATACTTAAAAATATCTATCACTGATTTTTTAAAAATATTAGTTCCAGAGATTCTCTAATCCACACTAAATTCTCAAACTTTACTTAGATGATGATTGGGTCTTTGGGGAACAAAATGCCAGCATCTGCAATAATGCAGGTGGTTTGACTTTGGTTAGTTTATAGTGGTAGGACTGAATAAGCTAATCACTGTGCTTTAATGACTGAGGGATATCAATACAATTTATTTGGGGCTGCTGAGACTGTCACATACAACCGATGTACAGGTGACTAAACAGATTCCAGTAGATCATCCACACTTAACGTTGTCTGGGAAACTGACAACCAGAGGGACTGTTAAATGACCAATTTGATACTTCTGCTCTGAATAAAACCATCATTTGATGGATTCATTAATTCAACAGAATATTTTAATAAGATTACTCTGAATTATTCTAAATGCAAGACTGGTTCCTACTTTCAACATTGCACCACTTATTCTGTAAATTATTCTAATATTGAATAACAGCAGTAAGCTTCACTTTGCAAGCTACAGCGTTACCCCTGATTAGATTTATTGACCGTAAATCATTCTTACAAATCATTTCACTACTTGATTAAATTGCACTTAAGTACCCAAGACCTTACCACTTATTTCTTAGGAGTTTTCATGGAATTTAAAGCCTGTAGGGCACTCATTTAGTGATGTATTTTGCACCTTTTTCTCTCTGCTACGGAACTACATTTTGGAACTAAGACTGCACAGGGTCTCCACAAGGTAGCTCATGCTGAATATTTGCTCTTTACACATAGTCATGTAATTTTCCTGGCAGTATTAATTCAAATAGCAAGATGATTGAATTCACACTGCAATTTGAGAGGGAGATGCATAAGTCTCATGTATCAGTATCGCAATGGAATAACGGGAATTACAGAGACATGAGAGAGGAGCTTGCCCAGGTGGATTGGAAAGGGATACTCTCAGGGATGACGGCAGAGCAGAGATGGCTGAAGTTTTTGGGAAACGTTCACAAGGCTCAGGACTGATGCGTCCAGCAGAGGAGGTTGTTCTCAAATAGCAGTGCTAGGCAACTGTGGCTGATAAGGAACATTAAGGACTCTATAAAAGCCAAGAAAAGGGCATATAAAGTAGTAAAAGTGAGTGGGAAGTTGGATGACTGGGAAGATTTTAAAATTCAGCAAGAGGCAGCTAAAAAAGTAATAAGAAGGGAGGAGATGAAATATGAGGGCAAACTAGCCAATAATATAAAGCAGGGTCCTAAATGTTATTTTTTCTGTTACATAAAGAGTAAAAGGGAGGTGTGAGTTGATGTTGGACCACTGGAAAAAGATGCAAGTGAGGTAGTATTGGGGGACAAAGAAATGAACTTAATGGGTATTTTGCATCAGTCTTCACAGGCAGTGTGCCAGAGATTCATACATGTCAGAGAGCAAGAGTGAGTGCCATTGCTGTTACAAAGGAAAAAGTACTAGGCAAACTGAAAGACCTTAAGGTGGATAAGTCACCTGGACTACATCCCAGAGTCCTGAGAGGGGTTGCTGAAGACATAACGGATGCATTGGTCATGATCTTTCAAGAATCACAATTCTGGCATGGTCCCAGTAGACTGGAAGGTTGCAAATGTCACTCCACTCTTTAAGAAGGGAGGAAGGCAAGAGAAAGGAAATTATAGGCCAGTTAGCCGAACCTCAGTGGCTGGGAAATTGTTGAAGTCCATCATTAAGGATGAGGTTTCGGGGTACATGGAGACTAGTAGTGAAATAAGTCCATGTTAGTATGGTTTCTGTAAAGGGAAATCTTGCCTGACAAATCTGTTAGAGTTCTTCGAGGAAGTAACTATCAGGGTGGACAAAGGAGAGGCAGTGGATATTGTTTGATTGGATTTTCGGAAGGCATTTGATAAGCTACCACACATAGGGCTGCTTAACAAGATTAAATCCTATGGTGTTACAGGAAAGATACTGGCATGCATAGAGGAATGGCTGACAGGCAGGAGGCAGCGAGTGGGAATAAAAGGGGCCTTTTCTGGTTGGCTGCCTCAGGGGTCAGTATTGGAACTGCAGCTTTTCGTATTATTTATCAGTGTTTTGGATAATGGAATTCATGGCTTTGTGGCAAAAGTTTGCAGATGATACGAAGACAGGTGGAGGGATTGGTGGTGCTGAGGAAGCGATCTAAGCAGCAGGACTTGGGCAGTTGGAATACAGTATCGGAAAATGTATGATAATGTATTTTGGTAAAAGGACAATAGTGCAGACCATTATCTAATTGGGGAGAAGGTTCAACATCAGAGGTGCAGAGGGACTTAAGGGTCCTCATGCAAGACTCCTAGAAGGCTAATTTACAGGTTGAGTCTGTGGTAAAGAGTGCAAATGCAATGTTGGGACTTATTTATTTCAAGGAGTGCTGAATATTACAGCAAGGAGATAATGCTGAAGCTTTATAAGACATTAGTCAGGTCACACTTGGAGTATCGTTAACAGTTTTGGGCCCCATATCTCAGAAAGGATGTGTTTTCATTTGAGAGAGTCCAGAGGAGGTTCACGAGGATGATTCTGGGAATGAAGGGGTTAACATATGAGTTGCATTTGGCAGCTTTGGGCCTGTACCCACTGGAATTTAGAAGAATGCAGGAGGATCTCATTAAAACTTCCTGAATGTTGAAACAGTGGATGTGGAGAGCATGTTTCCTATGTTGTGGGGGGGGGGGGGTGGTATTCAAAACTAAAGGGCACAGATTCAAACTGCTCCTTTTAGAGCAGAGGTAGGGAGAAATTTTTTAATCAGAGAGCAGCATATCTATGGAATGCTCTGTCACAGACTGCATTTGAGGCCAAGTCTGTGCATATATTTGAGGCAGAAGTTGATAGTTTCTTGATCAGTCAGGGCATCAAAGGATATGGTGAGAAAGCAAGTGTATGGGATTGAGTGGAATCCGGGATCAGCCATGATGGAATGGCAGAGCAGACTCGATGGGCTGAATGGTTTAATTCTGCTCCTATATCTTGTGGTCTAAGTCACTTTTAAAAGTGATTCTAGGTAATGCACTTGCTGAATAAAAAATATTTTCTTCACTTTACCCTCTGATTGGTAATTGTTCTACCAAGGGAATGATTTCCCTCTTTCCAGTTAGTCCATTTTCATCATTGCTTTGAATACTATCGTAGCTTCTCTTCAGGCCTAGTTTAAGTTTATACTTCAGATAACCAGAGGTATTTCTTGACTGCAAAGCAGGCAGAATTTGCCTCAATTGCTATATATAGTCTTGTAGAAATGTGGACAACTGCTCTGCTGGTAGGTTTCAAGACAAAAATAGAAAGAGCCGGCAATACCCACTCTGAAAGGCCACTAACCTGTAAAAGTAATTCTTTTTCTCTCTCCACAGCTGTTTCCTGGCCGAGTGAATATTTTCATTGTTTTCTGTTTTATATCAGATTTGCAGCTATTCGGTGCTTTCCCTTCGCCCAAGTTTGATACGATTTGACTTAAAATTCTGACTATCTCCAATGTGTAATACAACAGATGTTATAAATAGCAGTTAATCCCTTCAAACATTGAGGGTGTGCTTCATTTTGGATTTGTGAATGATGATTTGAATTATAATCTTCAAATAGTGAACTGATGCAATATCTTATATCAGAATCAGATTTATTAACACTGACATATGATGTGAAATATGACAACAGCAATGTAAAGATGTTAGTCTATAAATTACAACAGTAAATAAATAAAACAGAGGAATGACAGGGTGCGTGTATGGGTTCATGGATCATTCAGGACTATAGAAACACAGACATAGAAAACCTTGCACAATCCAGGCCCTTTGGCCCACAATGCTGTGCCGAACATGTACTAATTTAGAAATTACCTAGGGTTACCCATAGCCCTCTATTTTTCTAAGCTCCATGTACCTATCCAAGAGTCTCTTGAAAGACCCTATCGTATCCAACTCCACCACTGTCACCAGCAGCCCATTCCACGCACTCACTACCTTCTACATTAAAAAAATTTACTCCAGACATCTCCTTTGACCTGCTTCCAAGCACCTTAAAACTGTGCCCTCTTGTGTTAGCCATTTCAGCCCTGGGAGAAAGCCTCTGAGTATCCACACGAACAAAGTATCTCATATAGACCTCCATCAGGTCACCTCTCATCCTCCTTTGCTCCAAGGAGAAAAAGCCAAGTTCACTCAACCAATTCGCATGCTCCCCAATCCAGGCAACATCCTTGTAAATCTCCTCTGCACCCTTTCTATAGTTTCCACATCCTTCCTGTAGTGAGGTGACCAGAACTGAGCACAGTACTCCAAGTGGGGTCTGACCAGGGTCCTATATACCTGTAACACTACCTCTTGGTTCTTGAACTCAATCCCACGGTTAATGAAGGCCAATTCACTGTATGCCTTCTTAACCACAGTCAACCTGCGCAGCTGCTTTGAGTGTCCTATGGACTCAGACCCCAAGGTTCCTCTGATCCTCCACACTGCCAAGAGTCTTACCATTAATACTATATTCTGCCATCATATTTGACCTACCAAAATGAACCACATCACACTTATCTGGGTTGAACTCCATCTGCCACTTCTCAGCCCAGTTTTGCATCCTATGTTGGATGAAATGCACGAGCCTGAGGGGTAATTTTCGTCTGTGTCTTTGCTATTGCTTAGCTCATACTTGTGCTTGGTAGCGGGTGTGCTTTTTGTTTTGCTGGTGGCAGGAGAATTGGTGCTCGCCGCTGCTTACGTGTGGGAGGGGGGAGCTGGGGGGGGGGGGACTTTGGATTTCTCACCTTTAACTGCCGTTCGTTCTTTGGGGCACTTCTCTGTTTCTGTGGATGTTTGCAAAGAAAAAGCATTTCAGGATGTATATTGTATACATTTCTTTGACATTAAATTCAACCTTTAAACCTTTGAACCTATTGATGTCCTGCTGTAACCTCTGACAGCCCTCCACACTGTCCACAACACCTCCAAACTTTGTGTCGTCAGCAAATTTACTGACCCATCCCTCCACTTCCTCATCCAGGTCATTTATAAAAAATCACGAAGAGTAAGGGTCCCAGAACAGATCCCTGTGGCACTCCACTGGTCACCAACCTCCATGCAGAATATGACCCATCTACAACCACTCTTTGCCTTCTGTGGGCAAGCCAGTTCTGAATCCACAAAGCCAGGTCCCCTTCGATCCCATGCCTCCCTACTTTCTCCATAAGCCTTGCATGGAGTACCATATGATGGTAGAAATGAAGATGTTCCTGAATCATGGAGTTTGGGTCTTCAGGCTTCTGTACCACCTCTCTGATGGTAGTAAAGAGAAGAGAGCTTTGCCACAGATGGTGAGAGTCTTTATGTCAGATGTTAACTTTTTGAGCCACCGCCTATTGAAGATGTCCTCGATAGTGGGGAGGGCTGAGTGTGATGGAACTGGCTGAGTCTATACCTGCCTGCAGCCCCTGGTGACCCTGTGCATTGAAGATCTGTACAAAGCGATGATGGAACCAGTCAGGAAGCTTTCCACCATACATCTATAGAAATCTTTGATGACATCCCATATCTCCTTAAGTTCTTGACAGAGCAAAGCTTTAAATGTAGCTTTATCATTGCATCCGTATGTTGGGCCCATGCTAAATCCTCCAAGATGCCATCTCCCAGTAACATAAAGCTGCTCATCCTTTCCACCACTGATGCCTGAATGAGGATTGGTACATATTCTCTTGACTTAACCCTTCCTCAAGTCTCAATGTTCCATACTTGACCATTATGGGTTGCTGTTAAACTGCCTTGTGTGTAACATACTGAACGTAATGTGAGAAGGCATTCTGGTAGATGGCTTACAAGTAAAATAGACAGTTGCACGTCTGTTCCTCATCCCTCTGTCTCATTATTCATATGTGTGTTATTCATGGCCACCCAGCTTCTTAGTACCACAGACATAATGACTGGTGACAAGGCAACAAATCATCGAATGATATTTAAAAACACAAAATGCTGGCAGAACTCAGCAGGCCAGACAGCATCTATGGGAGGAGGTAGTGACGATGTTTCGGGCCAAAACCCTTCATCAGGAGGGTTCACTCCTTCACTCCTGATGAAGGGTTTCGGCCCGAAACGTCGTCACTACCTCCTCCCATAGATGCTGTCTGGCCTGCTGAGTTCTGCCAGCATTTTGTGTTTTTATTTATTTTCAGCATCTGCAGACTCATTCGTGTTGCCATCAAATGATATTTATTGTTTTGCTCCCTTCAGCAAGAAAGGTCTATATGCAATGCTGGTAGTGTAGCTGTGAATGTGGGTGAGCGAGAAGAAAATGGCCACAGGAAGCAGGGTGAGTGATGAATCCCAGGAGAGTGAATGAGAATGGGATGGTTCAATAAAACAAAAGAGAGGGGGAGAGGGAATGAGAGATGGATAAGACTAGTTAAATCCCCTGGAATGTGACTGTATTTGAAAATGGTGACAGTGTTTGGAAGTATGGACCTGTATAATGAAACAACAGAGCAATGGAGTTCATATTGAAAGATTTGAATACTTTGCACTGGCAACTCAAATTTCAGATGATATTCATGTTCCAACATGTCTGACTGTGATGGGTACAAAAACATTTAATTTATTACAGAATCTTGTGAGACATGCTAAGCCTGGTGATGAGTGTTAAGAGGACATAGTTGAAATCTTAAAGGACTGGTATTCACCGAAACCTTTCAAGTTATTCCTGAGAGGTGTAGATTTCATAAAAGGAATCAAGAGGAAGTTGAGGCTATTTCACAGTTTCTGGTGGCGCTGAAGCAATTTTCTGAACACTGTGATTTTGGACGGATGCTGAATGACACATTACATGATAGACGTATGAGGTCTGCACAGTAAGGCAGTTCGGAAATGTTTGCTTACAGAAGACAGACTAACATTATAGAAGCCAATTGAGATTAGTATACCTATGATGTTAGCAGCTAAAGAAGCACAGCTATTAAGTGCATCTTCCCAAGTTCATGAAGTTTCTACTGCCTTTAAGAATAAGACATCTATTGGCATTCAATGTTACCACAGTGGCATTCAGCAAAAGAATGCTTGTATAAGGATTTAGACTGCCGAAACTGTGGCAAAAAGGGACATATTGAACACACCTGTAAAAGTAAAAACACACTGTCAACCAATTGAAAACTGACTTTTGGAAAAACAAAAAGAGACGTGAACAAGATGGGGCATACTGAGGATGGACTGAGTGTCTCTCACTCTGTGGTTGAAGAAGCTTTGCATGTTTTATCTGTTTCAGGACACAAGGATGATCATTGGGTGACCCCATGGTTGGATGGAGCCACAGTGAGGATGCAGTTGGACAGGGTGGTGCAGTATCACAGGTGTCAGGACGGTTTACAAGGAGAAATTGCACCATCTCACCCCAGAAGGGACAAGGTCGACTTTAAATACACCCTGGTGAGATAGTTCCAGTGAGCGGTGTAGTACTTTTTATAGTGGATATTAAAAGAACAGAGAAAGAAACTTCCACTGTACATTGTTAAAAATAGTTATTCAGTACCTTTGGGCCACTTGTGGATGGAGCAACTTAAACTCAACTGGCATGAAGTGCACTTGATTGAGACCACTGGTTTACAAGAGGTACTGAAGAACCACAGTGAACTGCACAGCATGAAAGGAATCACTGTTAAGCCCAAGACAACAGCTAAATGCCTGAAGGGAAGACATATTCCATATGCCCTCAACCCAAAGGTACAGGCTGCATTGGAAAGACTAGTCCAGAGTAAGGTATTAGAACCTGTGAGTAAATGGGCATGTCCAGTGGTTCCTGTTACAAACACAAGAAAATCTGCTGATGCTGGAAATCAAAGCAACACACACAAAATGCTGGAAGAATTCAGCAAGCCAGGTAGCATCTGTGGAAAGAATAAACAGTCGATGTTTTGAGCCAGGACCTCAATGGTCTGGTGTATGTGAGCCTCAGCCACAATGGTAACACAATTTGTTGGGCCAGGCAGGTTTCTGTATAGATGTTGTTATTTCATTCACACTCACTTTCATTGCTGACTGCAACACAATTGTGTCTCTATCTGCTGTTTCCATTGATACAGCTATTTCAATTGTTCTTTAAAATGTGAGTTGTGCTTCTGAATGCCTTTTTGTAAGATTCCAAAAAACCAGATGGTCTCTCAATGCATCACTAAGCCCTTTACTGAACTGACAGTTGACGTATGCTAAAGTGGACTCCCCTTCCATTTGGTTCCACTTACGAAATCTAAATGTTTTACAATCAACAATAATTTTCGTTCTAAATGTTCCTGCATTACTTTGACAATATCAGCAAAGTTTATTTCGGTTGGATTGGTTGGAGTAGTCAAACTTCTAAGCAAACTCTATGCTCTTTCATCTAATGCTCTCAGTAAATCTGGCATTTGTTTCCCATTGGCTATTTCATTTGTTTCAAAATACTGTCGATTCACTCAGTATGCATCAGCCAGTTATCTTTTGTGCAATCAAATGCGTCAATTTTTCCAATATAGACAGCCATTTCTGCTGTCTTTTTATTTATTATTTATGATTATTATCATCAGCAACTCACTGTTTATAAATCCACGAATTTTGTCCATTTTCTTTTTTTTTCCTTAACTTGACTATTTCTGTCCCTTCCCAAAGAAGCACATGCCATGCTTTTTAAAACTTAAATGTCTTGCTGTGTTTTGTTTTTTAAACTCTAACATCTCACAGTGCTTCAATAGGTAGGTATCATCTTGGATTCATTTAAAACTTTCTTGGCACCACTGTTGTGATTTGTAACTCTAAAACATAAGACTAATTAAAAAAACCACGGAACCGGGAGGTAATACGTGACTACTTTAGTCTTGTTTTTACTTTAGTGAGGCGCAACATTTAATGGTGGCATGAAGATAAATGCCATTCATATACTTTCACGTACAACCTGTCATGAATTATTTAAACAAATAATACTTAATCAAACAATATATTTACGATATTACTCAACTATTACTGAAATATTAAATACACTACACCTGTTCTAAAAAGGGATTGGTCTTTTAAGGCTTTGTGGAACCTTCAAGGTAAGCATTAATCCAGTTCCTACAGCTGAACAGTGTGACCCTTTTGCAGGATTGGCCAGAGAACAGACATTTAGCAAGATTGACTTGTGTCAAACATACATGTAGACGCGTGTGGAGCGAGAGTCACAGGAAGGAATGTTCAGGTACTGAAAGCTTCCATCTGGCATCACCTTGGGTTTACAGTTTTTCAGCGAGTGGATCCAGAGGGGGGTTGGCAGGGGTGCAGTGCGATTTGGATAACTTGCTTATTACTGGGGAAAATGAGTGTGAGCACCTGCAAAACCTGGATGCTACATTACAAAGATTCAAGAAATATGGGCTAAGGGTCTGGAAGGATAAGTGTGAGTTCTTACAACCTTCTACTGAATATGTGGATCATGTAGTCAACAACTCAAGGCTTCACAAAGCACCATCAAAGGTAAAGGCATTCATGGAGGCTCCATCACCACAGAATGTATGTCAATTAAGATCTATCTTAGGACTACTAACATACTACACAAAGTTTGTTCCTTAACCTAACTGGCATGCAGAAACCACTTCATGAGCTTTTAAATAAATCAGCACTCTGGCAGTAGACAGATCACCGTGAAGAGGATTTTAAAAAGGCCAAAGCAACTTTGTCACAATCTGAGGCACTCACATACTTCAACCAATCATCGCCCATGCAGTTGACTTGTGACGTATCACCCTGTGGTGTGTGGGCAGTTATCTCATACATCATGCCATTGGGTGAAGAGCTTCCAATCATTTTTGGCATTAAGGACGTTAGAAAGACAGAAAGCCGTTATGCCCAGATTGAGCAGGAAGCACTTTGGAGTTAGGAAATTCCATCAATTCCTCTTTGGTCTACGATTTACAGTACTGACAGATCATTGCCCTGTGGTGTCAATTTTGGTCCACATCCAGGCATTCCTCCCCTGGCTGTTAATCAACTGCAACTTTAGGCTCTGTTACTATCAATACAATACAAGTATAGGAAGTCCAAGCACCATTCGATTTTTCAGACTTCCTTTAGCTGCTGCAGCTCCAGAGCCTTTCTTGAAATACATCTTTTACTCAAGGAAATACCTACAACTCCAAAAACTGTGGTGGAAGTCCAGAAGCACAAATGTACTGAACCCAGTTCCAGCTAAAGTAGTGGACATGGTAACAAGTGAATGGAAAGGAGATCCAACTGTGGAAGTGAAACGTTACCAGGCTCAGTGGAAGAAGTTCCCAGTCTTTGCAGGATGATTACTATGGGGCGACCATGTTGTCATTCCTCCGCCATTAAGAAAGCAAGACAGGACACCATGGCAAAGTGTGCACAAAAGAGATCACATGCAGCTACTTCTGGTGGCCATTGAATAGAAGGCCAAACCTTGCCCACACTGTTCTTTTGCATCCATAGGAACGGCCTAAAGAACCATGGCAGAGTATTCACATATTGTAGATTTTTCAGGACCAGTAGAAGGCCACATGTTCTTCATCACAGTGGACAGACACAGCAAATGGCCTGACATTGTCATCATGAAGAACACTACATCTGAAAAATACTTTGAGAAGCTATGTTCTATCTTCTGTCATTTTGGGCTTCCTCAAAAGCTTGTAAGTGACAATGGACCACAACTTCTTTCTGAAGAATAACAAAGCATTTATGGAAGCAAATGTTATTCAGCACCTTATCATCCAGTTACCAATGGCTTTGCTGAACAATTTGTACAAACAATGAAACATGCCCTCAAGACCACAGTGGAAAGTGGATCACTCAATCAGCGTCTTAGCACATTCTTGCTGACATACCACAACACACCTCACTCCACCTCAAATGGCTCCAGCCACTTCACCGATGAAGAGACAACTTCACACCAGACCTGACCTGCTTAGACTCCTAAGCACAAAACAGATTGTGCTAAATGAACAGAAAACCCAAGCGGAGAGATGTGCCAAAGCGAAGTACAGAAGTTTCATAACAAGACAGAGAGTACTCCCCCGAACCACATAGCGGAGGTCCTTAATGAATACTTTGCTTCAATACTCACTATGGAAAAGGATCCTGATGATTGTAGGCATGACATGCAGTGGATTGAAAAGCTTGAGCATTAAGGAGAGGATGTGCTGGAGCTTTTGGAAAGCATCAAGTTGGATAAGTCACCGGGACCAGAAGGGATATAGCCCAGGCTACTGTGGGAAGTGAGGGAGGAGATTGCTGAGCCTCTGGCAATTATCTTTGCATCATCAATGAGGACAGGAGAGGTTCCAGAGGATTAGAGGAATGGACATGGAAACCATAGAAAGGGTGTGGAGGAGATTTACAAGGATGTTGGCTGGATTGGGGAGCATGCCTTATGAGAATAGATTGAATGAACTCGACCTTTTCCCCTTGGAGTGACAAAGGATGAGAGGTGACCTGGTAGAGGTGTTCAAGACGATGAGAGGCATTGATCATGTGGATAATCAGAAGCTTTTCCCCAGGGTTGAAATGGCTAGCACGAGAGGGCACAGTTTTAAGGTGCTTGGAAGTGAGTACAGAGGAGACGTTGGGATAAGTTTTTACGCAGAGTGGTGAGTGCGTGGAATGGGCTGCTGGCAGCGGTGGTGGAGGTGGAAGTGGAAACGATAGGGTCTTTTAAGAGACTCCTGGATGGCTATGTGGAGCTTAGAAAAAATAGAGGGCTATGGGTAAAGCCTAGGTAGTTCGAAGGTAGGGACATGTTCAGCACAGCTTTGTGGTCTGAAGGGCCTGTATTGTGTTGCAGGATTTCTATGTTTCTGTCTCTGGAACCAAGTGGATTCCCGTGACAGCAGTGGCACAAACTGGTCCTATGCCATACGCAGTGGAAACTAGTAACCTCAACACGTGGAGAAGGTATGTCGGTTAGGTGTTGCTCACTTCTCAGGCTACTGAAAACCAACACAAACTGACCGATCCAGATCCAATTGTAGAAATAGGACAGGACTCTGAGATGACTGCAGAAGCTTGTTCAGATCAAATGACACAGTGAGTGCTCCCTCATCATCTGTGCTTTGAGGTGTCCCTGCTGACAATGCAGTACCCAAGCCAAGATCCATACTTATACCATCAAGCATTAAAATGACTTTGGTGTCATCCCCAGGATGATGGTACCCCCACATGAACAAACAGATTGAATCTCTAGTTTAGTGTCTAACCCTTGTTACGTAACCCCATAACCAGGTAACTTACCAGCAAAGATAGATGGATCAGCTGAGTCAGATGCTACTATTTTCAAATGTTTTATTCAAAAAGGGGCACAAGCGTATGGTTAATACAAAACATTCAGATCATACATATACATCATCAAAACTCGATCCAAAACACCGGTGTAATAATAATCAATCAGAAATAAGCTCTATAGTTGTCTAGGGGTAATACTGAGTCCAATTGAAATATAAAGAGTCACTCAGAAGTTTGCAGGCTTTTCCCTTGTGGGAACCGCTGGGGTTTTCACGTTGGAGAGAGAGAGATGGTTTAGAAAAGATAAACACTTGCCCGTTGTCTTTGCAGAGCAAATCCTTGGAATCAGGGGAGCAGGCTTCCCCGTTGTTAGTTAAAAGCAGTCTTTCGTTGGTTCTAGCCACAGATTCAAAAGTTGGAATCTAACGCACGTGGCTTCCTTCAAAATGGCTTCCCGCTCCCACGGGAATCGATATCGTGCTTCCTTGGTGCGTCCTTGGTGCGTCTGAGGGTTTCCCCCCCTCAGACCCTCCTTTATACTTCTTCACGGGATCGCAGTTGTCAATCAGGTTGTAGGTAATGCGATCTCTCTCTCAACCAGCCCACTTTGCCCGAGGGCTTTTCACGTGGTCTCCATGAGACAATAGTCAATGTCGCCTTTATTCGGCTTCTTGGGAGAACGTGGTTTTCCGCACGTCTCTCTCTCTCTCTCCCATTTTCCTGTGTCTATTCAGCACGTCTCTCCCCCTCTTGGGTCAGTTGACCCCCCCCTCGACTAGGGTTTTTGCGATTCTCACAAAGGAGGGGGCCGAGGGCATAACACCCTTAATATGTGGAGCAGAATAATCCCCAGGGTTATTTCTGGGATTAGAGGCAGTCTACCATCTTTCTCTAGTTTAGAAAAAAATATTTTTTGCTGTTGGTTGAATTTGAAGATTACTCCATAGTTCAGTAGCTGATCTGTGTATGGGAAGGGGGATAAATCTTTAAAATAAGGAGGGGGAAGGAATATGTTATATATTCGTGTATATTTTGACCTTTACGGGTTGCTGTCAAGCTTCCCTGTGTGTTATGTACTGAACATAATGTGACAGTGCATTCTGGTTTGATGACTTATAAGCAAAATTAACAGCAGCAGGTTTGTTCCTCACCCCTCTGTCTCTTGTGTGTGTTACTCACGGACACCCAGCTTCCCAGTACCCAAAACATAACCCATAATCAATTCCGTTGTCCTGCTGACATTGTGTGTTGCAACACTACACCATAAGCCAATCTACCTCGCTCCCTCCTGCTTCCTTGTTGCCTTCTGAGGTTTTACCCACAACAGTGGTGTCACCTGCAAATTTATAAGTACTTGAACTGTGCTTAGCAAAGCAAACATGAGTGTAGACATTAGAGCAGTGGGCTAAGCACAGATCTTCGAGGTGTATCTGTGTTGATTGTCAGCAAGGAAGAGATTGTAGCGGTGTGCTACACGCAGCGCTGAAATAACGACACGCAGTCGGTGAGCTGCAGTTGCAAAAGAGATTTATTCAAACTTCGCGGCCTCGCTTTAAAACCTTCCTGTTCCCGCCCTCCCCGGACGGGAATGCTGTAGGGGGCGCACATTCACAGTCCCGTCCCGCGCGTGGGCTTTTCCCCTTGCTGGTGAAGCAGGCTTGGTGCCCTTTTTGGGACCGGCCTCAATGCCGGCGCGTGCCACTTTGTGAGCCGGTTCGAGTGCGCTGGGAAGTGGGTCGCCACATAACCCCACCCCCCCCAGAACCGGCGATACACCCCCCAATGTCCGCAGTCTGGGTCGGACTCTGTTTGGGAGGTCTGCCTCTGCGTCGCAGTGCCTGAATCTCGACCGGCTGCTCCAAGTCCACGTGGGCCGGTTTGAGTCAGTCCACCGTGAAAACCTCCTCTCTTGCCCCAATGTCCAGCACAAATGTGGACCCGTTGTTTCTGATCACCGTAAACGGCCCCTCGTAGGGCCGCTGTAGTGGTGTCTGGTGTCCACCCCGTCGTACAAAAACAAACTTACAGTTCTGCAGGTCTTTGGGTACGCAGGTTGGGTTCTGCCCATGCTGTGAAGTGGGTATGGGGGCCAGGTTACCGAGTCTCTTACGTAGTCTTCCTCTGTGGGTTCTTCCTCTTGCCCCCTTGGGGCTGGTATGAACTCTCCTGGGATGACCAGGGGTGCGCCGTACACCAACTCGGCCGACGAGGTGTAGCAGATCCTCTTTGGGCGCCGTGCGGATTCCGAGCAGGACCCAGGGAAGCTCGTCCACCCAGTTAGGTCCTCTCAGGCAGGCCATGAGAGCCGACTTCAGGTGATGGTGGAAACGCTTCACTAGCCCGTTCGACTGTGGGTGGTAGGCAGTGGCGTGGTGCAGCCGTGTCCCCAAAAGGCTGGCCATGACTGACCACAGGCTGGAGGTGAACTGGGCGCCTCTGTCGGAGGTAATGTGGGCTGGTACACCAAAGCGGGACACCCAGGTGGCGATCAGTGCCTGGGCGCAAGATTCGGAGGTGGTTTCGGTGAGCGGGATTGCCTCTGGCCATCTTGTGAACTGGTCCACGATAGTCAGGAGGTGCCGCGCTCCTCGTGACACTGGCAGGGGGCCCACGATATCCACATGAATGTGGTCGAAACGCCAGTGGGTGGGGTGGAACTGCTGCGGTAGGGCTTTGGAGTGTTGCTGCACCTTGGCCGTCTGGCAGTGCATGCACGTTCTGGCCCATTCACTGACCTGCTTGCGGAGTCCGTGCCAAACGAACCTGTTGGAGATCATCTGGACGGTTGACCTGATGGAGGGGTGTACTAAGTTATGAATGGAGTCGAAAAGGCGCCGCCACCAGGCTGCTGGGACGATGGGGCGGGGTTGGCCGGTGGTGATGTCACAGAGTAGGGTCCTCTCACCTGGGCCTATGGGGAGGTCCTGGAGCTGCCAACCGGAGACTGCGGTTCTGTAACGCGGGATCTCCTCATCTGCCTGCTGCACCTCTGCCAGCGCTTCATAGTCTACCCCTTGGGAAAGGGCGTGAATGTTAGGGTGAGAGAGCGCGTCCGCCACGACATTGTCCTTACCCGAGACGTGCCGGACGTCCGTCGTGTATTCAGAGATGTAGGACAGATGGCACTGCTGGCCAGGGATCAGACTCCTTCGTGAACGTAAAGGTAAGCGGCTTGTGGTCCGTGAACGCGGTGAAGGGCCTACCTTCTAAGAAGTACCTGAAATGCTGGATTGCCAGGTATAGCGCCAATATTTCCCGGTTGAAAGCACTGTATTTGAGCTCGGGTGGTCGCAGGTGTTTGCTGAAAAACATCAGGGGTTGCCAACGACCCTCGATGAGTTGTTCCAGCACTCCACCGACTGCCGTGTTAGATGCGTCCACTGTGAGGGTGGTAGGGATGTCCGTTCTGGGGTGCACTAGCATCGCGGCGTTTGCCAAGGCTTCTTTGGTTTTAACGAAAGTGGTGGCGGACTCCTCGTCCCAGGTAATGTCCTTGCCCTTACCCGACATCAGGGCAAACAGGGGGCGCATGATATGGGCTGCTGAGGGGAGGAAGCGGTGGTAGAAATTCACCATACCCACGAATTCCTGAAGGCCTTTGATTGTGTTGGGTCGGGGGAAATGGCGGACTGCGTCAACCTTGGTGGGAAGAGGGGTTGCTCCGTCTTTAGTAATCCTGTGGCCCAGGAAGTCGATGGTGTTGAGCCTGAACTGGCATTTGGCTGGGTTGATTGTCAGGCCGTATTCACTCAGTCGGGCGTAGATTTGACGGAGGTGGGACAGATGCTCCTGACGACTACAGCTGGCTATGAGGATGTCGTCCAAATAGATGAAAGCGAAGTCCAGATCGCGTCCCACCACGTCCATTAACTGCTGGAACATCTGTGCAGCATTCTTTAGGCTGAACGGCATTCGGAGGAACTCGAAAAGGCTGAACGGGGTGATGAGCACAGTTTTGGGGACATCGTCCGGATGCATCGGGATTTGATGGTATCCCCGGACGAGGTCTACCTTGGAGAAGATCCGTGTGCCATGCAGGTCTGCTGCAAAGTCCTGAATGTGCAGCACAGGGTAGCGGTCCGGTGTTGTAGCCTCGTTCAGCCTGCGGTAGTCGCCGCATGGTCTCCAGCCCCCTGTTGCTTTGGGCACCATGTGCAGGGGGGAGGCCCATGGGCTGTCGGACCGCCGGATGATCCCCAATTTCTCCATCCTCTTGAACTCCTCCTTTGCCAGTCGGAGCTTGTCCGGGGGAAGCCTTCGAGCATGGGCGTGGAGGGGTGGTCCTTGTGTCGGGATATGGTGTTGTACGCCGTGTGTGGGCATGGCTGCCGTGAACTGTGGTGCCAGAACCGATGGGAAATCCGCCAGGACTCTGGTGTAGTCATTGTCGGACAGCATGATGGAGTCTAGGTGTGGGGCTGGCAACTGGGCTTCACCCAGGGAGAACGTTTGAAAAGTCTCGGCGTGGACTAGTCTCCTCCCTTGCAGGTCGACCAGTAGGCTGTGAGCTCGCAAAAAAATCCATGCCCAGGAGCGGTTGGGCTACGGCGGCCAGTGTGAAGTCCCACGTGAACCGGCTGGAGCCGAACTGTAGCCGCACCATACGGGTGCCATAGTTCCTTACTGTGCTGCTGTTTCCGGCCCTCAGGGTGGGACCCGGTTCTCTGTCGCGGGTGTCGTAACTCGGCAGAGGTAAGACGCTGATCTCGGCTCCGGTGTCGACCAAAAAGCGGTGTCCCGACTGCTTATGCCAGACATACAGGAGGCTATCCCGATGGCCAGCCGTCATAGCCATCAGCGGCAGCTTGCCCTGGCGTTTCCTGGGAACTTGCAGGGCGGGCTACAGTGGCGGGCTTCTGCGCCCCACCGCTGGTGGTAGAAGCACCATTGTTCGTTGGTCTCCTTACCCCTGCCTCTGGGGTTAGCGGGCTCTGCGGCCGGGCCTGGTCTGGTTTGCTGCTGGGAGAGTGGCCTAGTGATCTTTGTGACGGATGCCCCACTCTCCTTCTTGGCTTTCCACAGCACGTCCACCAGGGCTGCCACCTTCCGGGGGGTCACTGAAATCCACGTCGGACAGCAGCAGGCGTATGTCCTCGGGCAGCTGCTCCACGAACGCCTGCTCAAACATGAGGCAGGGCTTGTGACCTCCGGCCAGGGACAGCATCTCGATCATTAATGCCAATAGCAGCCTGTCTCCCAAGCCATTCAGGTGCAGTAAGCGGGCAGCTCGCTCACGCCGTGAGAGTCCGAAAGTCCTTATGAGCAGGGCTTTGAATTCTGTGTATTTGCCGTCCTCTGGGGGTGACTGTATGAACTGCTCAACCTGGGCTGCTGTCTCCTGGTCGAGGGAGCTCACCACGTAGTAGTAACGTGTGGAATCCAAGGTTATCTGCCACATGTGGAATTGGGCTTCTGCTTGCTGGAACCATAGGTGAGGTTGCAGCGTCCAGAAGCTTGGCAGTTTTAATGAAACTGCATGAACAGATGCGGCGTCGTTCACCTCCAGTCCAAGTATCGTTTGGGCCGTCAGGGTCACCAATTGTAGCGGTGTGCTACACGCAGCGCTGAAATAACGACACGTAGTTGGTGAGCTGCAGTTGCAAAAGAGATTTATTCAGACTTCGCGGCCTCGCTTTAAAACCTTCCTTTTCCCGCCCTCCCCGGGCAGGAATGCTGTAGGGGGCGCATATTCACAGTCCCGTCCCGCGTGCGGGCTTTTCCCCTTGCTGGTGAAGCAGGCTTGGCGCCCTCTTTGGGACCTGCCTCAATGCTGGCGTGCGCCACTTTGTGAGCCGGCTCGAGTGCGCTGGGAAGTGGGTCGCCACAACATGTTATTTTCAATCCGTACTTGCTGTGCTCTCTCCGTGAGGGTCAGTTGTAGAGAGGTTACAGAGACCCAGGTTTTGAAGTTTGGTTATTAGTTCTGAAGGAATGATGGTGTTGAACACTGATCTATAACTGATAAACAGTACCCTGATGTTGTGTATATTTTAGATTCTCCAGAGCAGACTGGAGAATCATTGAAATTGTATCTGCTGTAAACCTGTTGTGGCTGTAGGTAAAATGTTCAGGCAGGAATTAATTCTACCCATAACCAGTCTCTTGGCAGTAAAGAGTCATTAATAAAGGAGCACCTTCTGTTTAATTATGAAAAAGGACATCCTTTAAAAAAGATCTCAGCCAATGTTATTGCTTCTACTCTTTTTTTTAAAACATTGGTTTCCAGCTCAAACAATGCAGAATGGCCGTTCAGCTTGTGGGACACCTTCCACAATGTAACATATTTACCAAAGGAGGAATAAACCTGGTGTAGTTTGCATGGTCAACAGGAGTAATTGAAGCAAATTGGAATGATGTATTTAAGGAACAATTAGACATACAGAACAGTGGAATAAGACGATGGACTATGATAGCTAAATGAAGAGGGAAGATAAAGATTGTATGGAACATTAACATTGGCATAGACTAGTTAGCCAGATTGATTTATTGTCAACTTGATGAAAATTCTACTTTTGACAATGTAAATGATCAAAAATTATACTCTGCTTGAAGATCTGTGCTAAAATCTAGGGGCAATTCATGGATCCTGGACCACATTCCTTCCAGGATCTAGGTGAGCATTTCCTACATAATGAGCTGCCATGCCTGGAGATCATTGAGTAGTGGTTCTCGATAGCATCTTCTGCTAGAAAGAGAGAGGTGGCTTCAGGAGTGAACAAGCCCATCTCCAGCAGTCTCGTGAGGCTGCTCAGACAAATTAGTGCTAGAGATGGACCCTGAGAAAGGATGTGACCAGCTATCAATTCCCCCTCGCAAAAAAAAAATAATTTGGAGGACCTGACTACAACATGTTGAGTTACCAGGTCCACTGAAGCATTGGAGCTGGAACTGTCATTGCCTTGTTTAATGTACTTCCTAATGCAAAAACATAAAGGCACTCCCTTTAACAAGCTCCCTAGAAAGCTCTTTTCTACCTGTTAGGGCCTTTTTGATCACTCATGGTTGATGGCATCTTGTTAAGTGATTGTGCTTTGATAGCATCAAATGCAGCAGCATGCCAATCACACATTACTTTTTGCTCAGAATCTTTGAATATTGGCAAACATCATGTAGTATCACATAATTCTGAGTCCTGCAGAGAGTTGTTTTGTATGTGTAGAGAGTACTGATTATGATCTTTGACCAATTTTACTTTGTGTAGTAAGCATAAGCTGTACCACATTCAAACTCATTTTCTATCTACTAAGGTGAAAGGCATTCACTAGCTTTTGATTGTCAGAATTTTTCAGACCTGATCCCAACCTTGGAAATCTATTTTGTTCCTTCTCCAGCAATTCCACGTCCTTTTTTATAACAGGTTGGCCAGAGCTGTGCACAGTAATCTAAGCATAAATACAAACTGCTGGAGTGACTCAGTGGATCCGCCACATCCAAGGTTGCATGTTGTTTCTACAAACGTACTTTCTTCTTAAAGTACCTCACCTTATAGTTTAATAAATCAGTCATGATGGAATAGTGGAGTGGAATCAAACAGCCAAATGGCCTGATTCTGCTCCTATTTCTTATGGTGTTATGGTCTTAAACTCGTTCAAATTAATTTCTCATTAAACTCTGCAATCTACAAGTTTATAATGAATTACGTTGGATTCCATTGTTCCTCCAGCAGTCTGCATTCTCTAATGTCTCCAGTCCTCTAAATGCAGCCGAACCTGTCCTTTGCCAATTTAGCATAAAATCACAATTTTGACTTCTATAACCCCATAAATAATTCCCAGTGCTTTGTTAACATTTTAATTGCTTCACTAACCCACGATGTTGTTCTTATTGATCCTTCACCTTTATCCCTTTGTATCTTTACTCATTCAGTCTATTAATTGCTGGGGTTACGTGTTTCTTCTGCTTTCCTATCAAAGTGCCTCACCTTGTATTTATCTTTGTTAAGATTCATTTCTTACTAAATTGTAGTCCAAAATTTTCTAATGAGTTATGTTGGTTTTCTCAGATGTACTAGATATACTTATTTTTAACTGCTAGTTCTTAAGTCCAAATCCTGAATAATTCTAATTCCTGCAGTGATCTGTTTGGAACTTCCCATCATTCTCCAACCTTTCAGTCCTGCTCTCTGATTTCCAGCTTTTAGCCAATGTGTTATTCATTCATTCAATAGCCTACTGATTCCTTATGCTCTAACTTTTGCCAAAAATATCTTGAAAATCCAAGCTTTTAACAGAGTATGTCATTCTTACATACTTATGAATAATTCTTCAATAAAGCCCATTTTAATTATGTAGGAATTATCTTTTCAGGGTCCATGTTAATGATGCTATATTTTTTTGTCATGAAGTTTTCATCTCATACTCCTCTTAGTGTAAGTTCCAATAAAGTGCTAATCCTGGCAACCATTAGACATCCTGTAGTTCCTAGGTACTGCAGCTAGACAGGAAGTACTTAGCTGGTTTAAGACTAACTTGCTTTTATTTATGTTTATCATGTGTAGGTAAACAGGACTGCCTGGGTGATTGCTTTTCACACTATTTTAACAGCTCTGCTGAATGGTGGCTGGGGTGGATCCATAAATTAAGTCAGTATACTTACTCTCTGCATTTTGGAAAGGTGTAATTATTGTCAGGTCCTACAGTAATTCTATTGTGTAGAATTACTGTAGGAACTGGCAAAACTTGGCAATAATAACTGTTTAATTCCAGCTTTGAGGATCATTAGTCTATTCTTGATGAATTTATTTTCAAAATGATGAGTTAGCATGTTGCAATTAGTTGAACAAATGTGTACCCCAACGAAAATTGTTGATACTGTTATTGTCTCTACAGGGCATCCACTAAAACGATCAGAAATGTTAATAATGATCAGATAGATTCTTTTACCACCTTCTGACCTGTGACTCAGCAGACATAGTCCAGCATAAATCACAAATTTTTAAAAGTAGTCGGACAATTACATTTGCTCCACAATATGAAACACTTGAAGTGTTACTTTACAAGCCACCTGATTTGCCAATGTAGCTCAATCCAAGGCAGCTTTGAGTCCAATGCTTCATGAACTCACCACAAGACCCTCTCGACACAAGATTGAAAAGGATTCCTACTCACTGGAATGTGGAAGGTTGAGTGGTTGTCACAATGATGCACACAAGTTCCTGATTCTATTGAGTGATTAGGGATATATAGAATTATGGTACACCATCTCAAGATAGTGGTACAGTGCTTAGGGCCGAATTGAGGACAATGTAGTCACCCATGAGATAGGTAATTACAAGAATTAACAATCATAGAGGGGTATTTCTGCTTTGAAACTGAACAAACTCAAAGCTGAGAACAATAGATTTATGGACACCAACGAGATGAAAGCATATCTGGAATGGATGGGAAATGAGGGAATGGATCAAACAGAGTAGTTCGGAGGGTTGCATAGCCTATTCTTTGGGAAGACAAAAATATGATCAACTGTTGTTGGAGTGGACGGATGCCAGAACTTAGACTTTGTTGTTATTTCCTCTCCATTTGCACTGGCTCTATAAATATAATGTGATGATCTACAAGGGTCATACATCTGCCATGAATATATTTAGATGATAAACATGGTAGTGATTGTTAGAAAACTTCATCCATTCTTTTCGCCTAAAGCTTTCAGGGGAATTGTTTTTAGCTAGAAGCTTACAACGGGTGTCGGCTGACCATTTTATACCATTGCAACTGCATGACAGACCAGACAGATGCAAAACCCTAATTATTGGGAAAAAACTATATCTTCCATTTTGGTCTGATTTGTTGTCTTCTAGTGTAGGTGGACATGTGTTCTGCAAAGTTGACAGATATAATCTATAATAAATTGTACAGTAACATTAAAGATAGAGCAAAAGAATTCTAATGACCTAATGGCCAATTTTAATTCCTCAAATGCAAACTAATTCCAACATTATTTAGTGATTTTACTCTCATGCTATTTATAGGATTTAGATGTGAGCAAATTGGTTGCAATGTCTCTCTGGAGGACAATACAAAATGCACTTTTATGAAATAATTAAATTATTAAATAAAATATTATTAAATTATAATATGAGACATTCCCTTTTCTGTGAAGGGTCATGGTATGCCATAAAACACATTCTTTTTTCAGTTCCTAATGAAGCAACCCTGTTGGTTTGCACATAAGGCAATCTGAAAATTCAAGTTGACATTTACATTTTGATAATTTGCTTCCAGCAATAATTTTTTTTGTCTTTCTAAAAACTCTTTTCTTTAGGCAAGGCAGACATCAAAGATAAATCACACGGCTGTTGCTGGTTTATTAAAGTTCCATTTTACACCAGCTTTCCCGTATTGAAAGGAAACATCTAAGAGATGATGTTTCAGATGGTCAAAGACACAGCAAAGGTAAATGCAGAAAATGACTTTAGATTGTTTGAGAAGGACATGGAGATAAAGACTTCTGTAAAAGGCAAATTAAGGACTGATCACAGGAAATGTTTCTCATACAAGCTCTGTTGACTATGGGAAGAATAGTGTCGGAATAGTGGAGCTGAAACCTGGCTTCATTTGGTATTTTTCTTGTAGATAGACTTGCACTGCTTGATCTAAGCATGGATTTGTGCAGTTCTTAGTTCTTGGAAGGTAAGTGTACACTCGGGTATACTTATACACCTGTTGATGCAAATATCTAATCAGGTAATCATGTGGCAGTAACTCAATGCAGAAAGGCCATCAGACATGGTCAAGCGGTTCAGTTGTTGTTCAGACCAAACATCAGAATAGGGGAAAATATGATTTAAGTGACTTTGGCTGTGGAATGATTGTTGGTGCCAGATGGGCTGGTTCGAGTATTTCAGAAGCTGCTGATCACCTGGGATTTTCACACAAACAGTCTCTAGAGCTTCCAGAGAATAGTATGAAAAACATCCAGGAAGCAACAGTTCTGGGCAAAAACACCTTGTTAATGAGAGAGGTCAGAGGAAAATGACCTGGCTGTTTCAAGCGAAGAGGAAGGTGACAGTAATTCACATTAACCATATTTCACACAGTGGTGTGCAGAAGAGCATCTCTGAATGCACAGCATGTTGAACGTTGAAGTGGTTGGACTACAGCAGCAGAAGACCACAAACATACACTCTAGGCGGAGAATACAGATGAGTTCTAAGCACTTTTCAATGATGTTCAGGGACAAACAGCTTACAGAAGAGATTTAATATAATGAAGATTTATGTAGAAACTAGAAAAGCTGCCTTTTGTTCTCAGAAGAATAAGAGGACATTGGATTGATGGAACAAATTGACTGATAATTACATTCCTCAAATAGTTGGTGGAAAGAACTGATTTAAGGACAAATGATTTATTGATGATCTGGAATACATTCTCTGTTTTGGTGATTAAGAACATTGAATAAATTTGAAAAGAAAAAATAGATTTATATTTGGAGCAGAGCAATGGATGGAATCATGAGCAAAGAGCAGGGAATTAGTGTGATTAGATTTCACTTTCAAATAGTTGTGTGGGAGATTTGAGTCACATGGACTGCTTTTAAATTGTACTACTCTAGGATTCATTAACACAATGCAAACCCATTCATTTGTAAGACAAATAAATACTTGGTGAAACATTCTCTGAAGGAAAAACTCTTTGTGTGTGCATGTAAGAGAATCTAATGCTCATTTGATGCTCTTCATCTCATTGCTCTTTCTGGAATGCAGTCAGTGCTGAGCCAGTTGACTTTAGAGAAAGTAATTACATGGGGACCAACTACTGAACCTTAGGGAAACTTTTAAGAGGTTGTCATCCAAAGTGTTTATGCTCTTAAACTTGTATGAAGAAGCAAAACTTCTTCCAGCTCTAAATTAGTACCATGGTGCTCTGATAGCTACAGTTATGTTTCTGTTGCTTAACGCCCTGTGCTTGGTCATCCCTCTCTGTAAATGCAAGAGATGGTGGAAATTCAGAGCAACACATGCAAAATGCTGGAGGAGTTCAGCAGGTCAGGCAGCAGCTATAGAGAGGAATAAACATTCTGGTGGTTCTGGTAAGATGGTGGTGCACTTGGTTGTGCTGGCCTCTTTGTGTCCAACAAATGGATGCAAATGTGTGTTTTAAATGTTTTTCTTGCAATTGCAAGACGTCATGGGACATTGATAGTATAAAATACTGCAGTCCCAGCCCTGATGAAAAGTCTCAGCCCTAACCTTCTAAACCTTGACTGTTTACTCTATTCCATCAATGCTGCCTGGCCTGCCGAGTTCCCCCAGCATTTTGTTTGTGTTGCTTTGGACTTCCAGCATCTGCACGTCTGTTTGTGTTTGTAAAACACTGAAAGTCCAGCTCACTGGCGAGAGTGACAGCCGGGGAACAGCGGGGCCTTGGTTGTTGTGCTGACCAGGTCATCACTGTGCAGAGGGGAGGAGGTGTCGGAGGTGGTGGGGGAAGGCGGAGAGGCACGGCGGCCGTGCTGGAATCCATGCTGGGTTAGGGGCAGACCTCTCCTGTTGCTGCTGCTCTCCAGTGTTCGCTCTCTGGATTGCCTGCAGCTGACCCAGCATGAGACCAGCCGTTTTGCCTTCATCGGCTGAACCAGCGTGAGATGAGGAACTGCTGCGTACTTGTTCTTGCAGAAATGTGGCTCCAGGACAATATCCCATGTACTATCAATCGTCAGGCTGTGCCACTCAGGGACTGGTGCTAATATTATTTTTGTGTCTGTATGTGTGCTATTGTAAGTATATGCGTAGCATGTGACTGTAGCTACTGTGTCCCTTGGCCCTGGAGGAACGCTGTTTCGTTTAGTTGGAGCCTTACCAAGCAGTGTCTGCATCTGTAGTGCTGCCAAGAGCTAGTTAGAAAAAGCACCTGCTTTCTTCAGTGCATCACACAATCTTTGAAAATACTGAAGAGGCTTCAGAATAACATATTCCTCTGGTGATTCTATTCACCAGCACGTGTGAGAGTACAGGTGGTAACACAATGCTGAGGTTTACCTCATAAAAGCCTTCAAGGTGTATCACCCCTTCATTTATCTTTTGATGCAGCAGATCCAAATAAGGGAAGCTTATGGTTCAGGAGGTCTTCGACACAATTATGGAAGAGTTGGCCCAGATTCTTGGCTGCAAGCACGAATTCTAAATAGCACAAGCCCTGCCAAAATGGTAATGCACTAATAGTCTTCAAATCCTGAGGAGCAGCTCATTTGCATAGATTCAGATGCTTGGCGGTGACTGCATGATTGATGGGATAAGATAATCACATGCAGGAGAAATTAAAAGAGAGTTTGACAGTATAAAGGGAGCAACAGAATAAAACACCCAAAATTACGACAGTATTTTTAAATAAGGTGTAAAATGCATTGGCAGCTGTAGGCCAAATCTGGGCGGTGGGTGGGGGGGAGGAATAAGAAGAGACAGGTTACTGAAAACCAAGAATATAATGGGTGGACATGATGGGTTTGTCACGAGTCCATAGCGCATAGACCTCGATGTCCTGTATTTAGCAACAGTCTTTTCCAGTCACAGAACACAGACAGAGTCCTCCGGGACTCATTACGTATTTCCATATAAATAAACCATACTAATTTCCAGGAGCTATATACAGTAATTGTTAGCCTCTTCTTCTCATTTATCCACCACTAGCTTCAGGAACCCTATCCCACTTCTCACCAGCATCCTGACACCAGTCTTGCATCTCCCCATTGCCATCCTAACCCCTTTCCTTCTTCCAACCCTTTCCCTATATCACCCCACTCCAGGCGCTCTGTCCAAAGCCTCCAGTTCCCAGTCTTCTTTGTCCCTCTTTCCTGGCACTGACGTCCCTCAGCTCCGCATTCAGTCTTCCTGCTCGTCTTTGTTCTATTGAAATTGCCAGCAGATTGCTATTGGATGGGGTATGACCATTCAGAAAGGAAGTAGGAATGATTCAAGTTCAAGTTTAATTGACATTCAACCATATGTATACAATTAATTGAAACACCCGTTCCTCTGGGGCCAAGGTGCAACACAGTACATGCAATCACACACGGCACATGGCACATATAGTTATATGATAGCACATACAGTCACAAAAATAATATTAGCACATGTCACTGAGTGGCACAGGAAGATTGATAATGCATGGGATGTTGTACTGGAGCTAGGTTTCTGTTAGAACAAGTACACAGCAGTTCCTCATCTCATGCTGGGTCAGCCGCAGATGAAGCCAGCCTGCAGGATCTAGTCCCCAACCCAGCATAGATTCCAACACGCCCGCCATCGCTCTGTTCTCTCCCAGACCGTCTCCGGCACCTCCTCGTCTGGGGAGAGGTGTGGGAAGGGGACTAGAAGTGGTGGTGGTGGGAGGGGGCGGGGTTTGCAGATTTCTTTGGGAACTCACATTTAAAAACTTGAGCAAGGTATGCTCTCAAACTTTCCCAGTGAAGTTGCTGGAGTTCTTCTCCATCTCTAGACCCACCAGGAATCATCACCTGGTTTTTAAAGCTAAAATTGTAGCCTGTGTTCTCTGTATTTTATGTATCAGGAGAGAGAGATGTTTTCATCTCTGACTTCTGACAGTGTTATTGAAAGCACTCAGTCGTTTTAGGTAGACTGATTTGATTTTGATCATTTTGTTCAAACCAGAGGAATTGCCAACACTTTTATCTGATCAGTATGACAACCACACATTGACAAAATGAGAAGGAGGTTTGCAGGAAAAAATCTGGTCTAACTGATTATACCATCTGTTAATAGTCAGTGCACTAAACTGTCACAGGCTCTGATATTAAATCAATAAATATATTCTGTCAAACACAACATTTATTATTGGGAGAAAAATATGCCAAGGAATATTGTACACTTCTCCTTGTATTCCCTGCTACTGACAATCTCTCTATTAATCCTCTTACTCATCCCCTACTGGGGCATCAGACTTTTTCTCAGTCTCTGACTTACTTCCCTTTCTTCAGTTCTTGCCTGTAAATACTGGGATTAGAAAATTAACATTCCATGGTGGTTGGTCCAACCTGCAGCAGGAGCTTTAAGGGCTGTTAGGTAAAAATGGATGAAAAATGGTGTGGTGCTATTTCAGTCCTCTCGAGCATAGCGCATAGCACAGAAAAGGGTTCTTCATGGAACATAGAACAATTGTACACAATTGGGGAGGCCATATTGTGTATAGTTCTGGTCACTTCAGTATTGAATTGAATTGACTTTATTTCTTGCATCCTTCACATACATGAGTAAAAATCTTTACATTATGTCTCCGTCTAAATGTGCAATCAAAGTAATTTATCATAATTGATAATAAATAGAACAGTCAATGTAACATAGAAATACACTCAAATCAGCGTGAGTTAATCAGTCTGATGGCCTGGTGGAAGAAGCTGTCCCAGAGCCTGTTGGTCCTGACTTTTTATGCTATGGTCCTGTTTCCCGGATGGTAGCAACTGGAATAGATTATGGCTGGGGTGACTTGCGTATCCGATGATCCTTTCGGCCCTTTTTACACCCCTGTCCTTGTAAATGTCCTGAAACATGGGAATTTCACATCTACAGATGCGCTGGGCTGTCCACATCACTCTCTGCAGAGTCCTGCAATTAAGGGAGGTACAGTTCCCACACCAGGCAGTGATGCAGCCAGTCAGGGTGCTCTCATTAGTGCCCCTGTAGAAAGTTCTTTGTATTTGGGGGCCCATACTAAACTTTCTCAACCATCTGTTGTGCCTTTTTCACCACACAGCTGGTGTGTACAGACCACGTGAAGTCCTCGGTGATGTGGATGCTAAGGAACTTAAAGCTGTTTACCCTCTCCGGCCCAGTACATGAAGGACGTGAAGCATTAGAAGGTGTAGAAGATGTTTACCAGAATGTTACCTGGATCGAAGTATATTAGCTATAAGAAGTTGGACAAGCTTGGATTGTGTCAGAGGCTGAGGGGCAACATGAAATTATGATATCATAGTTAAATAAGATAAACCATCAGAGTTTTTTACCTCAGGGTGGAAATGTCAAATACTAGAAGGGATATCTCTAAGGTGACAGGAGAGAAATTTAAAGGGGTTTATGTAGCAGGGAGTGGTAGGTACAGCCAGAAGAAACAGTGGAAGCAGATAAAGTAACCACAGAATGGACAAAGAATGGAAGGATAATGGACCATTTGCAGGCAAATGGGATTGGCTTGGATTATCATCATGATCAGTGCAGATGCTATGGACTGAAGGGCCTGTTCCTGTACTGTTCTGTTTTCCTCTGGCAATGAGTTCCAGATATTAAAAAAACATTTATTTTTACAAAGGAATGGTTGATATGCAGAACTCAATGCTGGATGAGGCAATCCATTTCTGGACTTTTTTCTCTCACATTAGGCCAGACCCTTTTGCGTTTGATATCTTTACCATGGAAAATAGGATTCTCACAATGTGCCCTTTCTATTCCTCTATCAGGTCACCCCATCACCTCCTTGAATCCAGGAAAACAAGCCCAGCTATTCAATCTCAAAGTCCTTCAATCTATGCAAACTTCACTTGAGTCGATCTGAGTTCTCTACACTCTGTCTATTATGACCACATCAATTGTATAGTGTGGTGACAAAACTGTGCCAAGTACATCAAGTGCAGAGTTATCGGTGTTTTGTAAAGTTTCAACATCAAGTCCCATCTTCTATATTCTGTGCTCTAGTCGATGAAAACAAAAATGTCATGTGCCTATTTCAGCATCCTGTCTATCTGTCTGTCACCAGCCACTTGTGATGACTTAGGGCTGCAGGGGACGAGGTTCAGTGGACCCGTGGAGAATTCCTACAGAGATTAAATACCCATTGGAAGTTATGTATTTTTCTTATGGTACTGAAAGAAATATATAGTGAACTGAAAATATCTCACTTCACAAAATATGCAAGCACGAGAAAATCTGCAGATGCTGGAAATTCAAGCTGGTGGAACACAGCAGGCCAGGCAGCATCTATAGGGAGAAGCACTGTTGACGTTTCAGGCTGCGACCCTTCGTCAGGACTAACGGAAAGAAGAGATAGTAAAAGATTTGAAAGTGGCAGGAGGAGGGGGAGACCTGAAATGATAGGAGAAGACAGGAAGGGGAGGGATGAAGCCTAGAGCTAGGAATTTGATTGGCAAAAGGGATACAAGGTTGGAGAAGGGGGGGGGGGGGGGAGGTATCATAGGACGGAAGGCCTAGGGAGAAAGAAAGGGGGAGGGGAGCACCAGAGGAAGATGGAGAGCAGGCAAGGAATTATTGTGAGAGGGAAAGGGAGAGAAAAAAATTAAAAATAGGGATGGGGTAAGAAGGGGAGGAGGGGCATGAACGGAAGTTAGAGAAATCAATGTTCATGCCACCAGGTTGGAGGCTACCCAGCCGGTATATAAGGTGTTGTTCCTCCAACCTGAGTGTGGCTTCATATCGACAGTAGAGGAGGCCATGGATAGACATATCAGAATGGGAATGGGACGTGGAATTAAAATGTGTGGCCACTGGGAGATCCTGCTTTCTCTGGCAGTCAGAGCGTAGGTGTTTAGTGAACCAGTCTCCCAGTCTGTCTCTATCTCTGGAGACAGCTTATCTACTGATGTCTACTATAAGCCCATGGACTCTCACAGCTACCTGGACAATTCCTCTTCCCACCCCGTTACTTGTAAAAATGTCATACCCTTCTCTCAATTCCTCCAACTCCACTGCATCTGCTCTCAGGATGAGGCTTTTCATTCCAGGACAAAGGAGATGTCTTCCTTTTTTAAAGAAAGGGGCTTCCCGTCCTCTTCCATCAACTCTGCTCTCAAATGCATCTCTCCCATTTCATGCACATCTGCTCTCACCCCATCCTCCCGCCACCCCACTCAGGATAGGGTTCCCCTTGTCCTCACCTACCACCCCACCAGCCTCCGGGTCCAATGTATAATTCTCCGTAGCTTCCGCCATCTCCAAAGGGATCCCACTACCAAGCACATCTTTCCCTCCCCTCCCCCCCTTTCTGCTTTCTGCAGGGATCGCTCCCTATGCGATCCCTTGTCCATTCGTCCTCCGCATCCCTTCCCACTGATCTCCCTCCTGTCACTTATCCTTTTAAGTGGAACAAGTACTACACCTGCCCTTATACTTCCTCCCTCACCACCATTCAGGGCCCCAGACAGTCCTTCCAGGTGAGGCGACACTTCACCTGTGAGTTGGCTGGTGTGGTATACTGCGTCCGGTGCACCCGGTGTGGCCTTTTATATATTGGTGAGACCCGACGCAGACTGGGAGACCGTTTCGCTGAACACCTATGCTCTGTCTGCCAGAGAAAGCAGGATCTCCCAGTGGCCACACATTTTAATTCCATGTCCCATTCCCTTTCTGATATGTCTATCCATGGCCTCCTCTACTGTCAAGATGAAGCCATACTCAGGTTGGAGGAAAAACACCTTATATACCGGCTGGGTAGCCTCCAACCTGATGGCATGAACATTAATTTCTCTAACTTCTGTTAATGCCCCTCCTCTCCTTCTTACCCCATCCCTATTTTTAATATTTTTTTCTCTCTCTCTGTCCCTCTCACAATCACCCCTTGCCTGTTCTCCACCTTCCTCTGGTGCTCCCCTCCCTGTTTCTTTCTTTCTAGGCCTTCCATCCCATGATCCTCTCCCTTCTCCAGCCTTGTATCCCTTTTGCCAATCACCTTTCCAGCTCTTAGCTTCACCCCACCCCCTCCTGTCTTCTCCTTTCATTTCAGGTCTCCCCCTCCCCTCTCTCACTTTCAAATCTCTTACTATCTCTTTTTTCTGTTAGTCCTGACGAAGGGTCTCGACCCGAAACGTCGACTGTACTTCTTCCTACAGATGCTGCCTGGCCTGCTGCGTTCCACCAGCATTTTGTGTGTGTTTCACAAAATATGCTGCTGCTGAGCCTTGTATGTTCCTTCAAATCACAACAATTCACTAAATCAAAAACCAGGATTCAATGTTAATCAAAAATACATTTTTGCAATAACGTTCCTGAACAAAAGCGAGAAATTAAATTGCTCAGCAGCAAAATAATCACAAGTCAGTTGCTTTTCACTTACACTTCCTTTAAGATGATAAAACAGACCAGGGTGCAATACAATTAGCAATATGTATTACAACATTTAGAGTGCCAAAATGATTACATGAGACACACTCTCACACAAACATATGCATTTTGAAGTCATTTTTCAGAGAACGAGCATTCTGTTCTACCAGTGTATTGACCTTGAGGGGAAGGCAAAATTTTAACCTCCATGTGCCCAGAGAGAAATTAAGAGAAGATTGTAAAGTCTGACATACAGTTAGGGGCTTGCTTTAAATGTTTTATTGTCTAAAGTTCTAGTTATACTTAAATGAATGGAGAGGAAGCGGCAATCAAGTGTACTTCATTGATCAGGATGATGTCAAGGTTTTTCAGTGTTGTGAAAACTGCAGATGCTGAAAATTGAAATACTCACCCTATCAAAGTAAACATTTTTGATTGGAGACCCTTCATCGGAATGAGTCTGAATGTTGATTTAGTTTCTCATTTGACAGATATGGCCTAGTTCATTGTGTATTTCTGACATTTTCCATGTTTGATTTAACTTTCCTGTCTATGCCAGGGTTCACAACCTTTTTTATGTTATGGACCACGACCATTAAGGGGGATGGGACCCAGAGCAATAGAGCAGTGAAAGAAGTGCATGGAGTAAAGCCAGTTCTAACATATAGAGAGGCTTTGAGGAAAGAGAAGCAGAATAAAGGGTGTGAAGGTAGTAAGGTAGAAGGGCTAAAGTGTGTGTACTTCAATGCAAGAAGCGTCAGGAACAAAGGTGATGAACTGAGAGCTTGGATACATACATGGAATTATGATGTAGTGGCCATTACAGAGATGACTGGCACCAGGGCAGGAATGGATTCTCAATATTCATGGATTTCAGTGCTTTAAAAGGGATAGAGAGGGAGGAAAAAGGGGAGAAGGGGTGGTATTACTCCTCAGGGATACTATTACAGCTATAGAAAGTGTGGATAATGTAGCAGGATCCACTGTTGAGTCAGTATGGGTGGAAGTCAGGAACAGGAAGGGAGCAGTTACTCTACTGGGGGTATTCTATAGGCCCCCTGGTAGCAGCAGAGATACCGAGGAGCAGATTGGGAGGCAGATTTTGGAAAGGTGCAAAAATAACAGTGTTGTTATCATGGGTGACTTTAACTTCCCTAATATTGATTGGCACCTTATTAGTTGAAGGGTTTAGATGGGGCAGAGTTTGTTAATTGTGTCCAGGACGGATTCCTGTCACAGTATGTTGACAGGCCAACTAGGGGGAATGCCATACTAGATCTAGTATTAGTTAATGAACTGGGTCAGGTCACAGATCTCTCAGTGGGTGAGCATCTAGGGAACAGTGACCACCGCTCCCTGGCCTTTAACATTATCATGGAAAAGGATAGAATCAGAATGGACAGGAAAATTTTTAATTGGGGAAGGGCAAATTATGAGGCTATAAGGCTAGAACTTGCAGGTGTGAATTGGGATGATGTTTATGCAGGGAAAAGTACTATGGACATGTGGTCAACGTTTAGGGATCTCTTGCAGGATGTTAGGGATAAATTTGTCCCGGTGAGGAAGATAAAGAACGGTAGGGTGAAGGAATCATGGGTGACAAGTGAGGTGGAAAATCTAGTCAGGTGGAAGAAGACAGCATACATGAGGTTTAGGAAGCAAGGATCAGATGGGGCTATTGAGGAATATAGGGTAGCAAGAAATGAGCTTAAGTAGGGGCTGAGGAGAGCAAGAAGGGGGCATGAGAAGGCCTTGGTGAGTAGGGCAAAGGAAAACCCCAAGCATTCTTCAATTATGTGAAGAACATAAGGATGACAGGAGTGATGGTAGGACCAATTAGAGATAAAGGTGGGAAAATGTGCTGGGAGGCTCTGGAAGTGAACAAGGTCCTCAATGAATACTTCTCTTTGGTATTCACCAATGAGAGGGTACTTGATGACGGTGAGGACAATATGAGTGAGTTTGATGTTCTAGAGCATGTTGATATTAAGGGAGAGGAGGTGTTGGAGTTGTTAAAATACATTAGGATGGATAAGTCCCCAGGGCCTGATGAAATATTTCCCAGGCTGCTCCACGAGGCGAGGGAAGAGATTGCTGAGCCTCTGGCTAGGATCTTTATGTCCTTGTTGTCGACTGGAATGGTACCGGAGGATTGGAGGGAGGCGAATGTTGTCCCCTTGTTCAAAAAAGTTAGTAGGGATAGTCTGGGTAATTATAGACCGGTGAGCCTTACATCTGTGGTGGGAAAGCTGTTGGAAAAGATTCTTAGAGATAGGATCTATGGGCATTTAGAGAATCATGGTCTGATCAGGGACAATCAGCATGGCTTTGTGAAGGGCAGATCGTGCCTAACAAGCCTGATAGAGTTCTTTGAGGAGGTGACCAGGCATATAGATGAGGGTAGTGCAGTTGATGTGATCTACATAGATTTTAGTAAGGCATTTGACAAGGTTCCACACAATAGGCTTATTCAGAAAGTCAGAAGGCATGGGATCCAGGGAAGTTTGGCCAGGTGAATTCAGAATTGGCTTGCCTACAGAAAACAGAGGGTTGTGGTGGAGACTGGATGTGGGGGTAGAAGGGTGGGTTGGCAAGTTTGCAGGCGACACAAAGGTTGGTGGTGTTGTAGATAGTGTAGAGGCTTGTCGAAGATTGCAGAGAGACATTGATAGGATGCAGAAGTGGGCTGAGAAGTGGTAGATGGAGTTCAACCTGGAGAAGTGTGAGGTGGTACACTTTGGAAGGACAAACTCCAAGGCAGAGTACAAAGTAAATGGCAGGATACTTGGTAGTGTGGAGGAGCAGAGGGATCTGTGGGTACATGTCCATGGATCCCTGAAAGTTGCCTCACAGGTAGATGGGGTAGTTAAGAAAGCTTATGGGGTCTTAACTTTCATAAGTCAAGGGATAGATTTTAAAAGTTGTGAGGTAATGATGCAGCTCTATAAAACTCTGGTTAGGCCACACTTGGAGTACTGTGTCCAGTTCTGGTCGCCTCACTATAGGAAGGATGTGGAAGCATTAGAAAGGGTACAGAGGAGATTTACCAGGATGCTGCCTCGTTTAGAGAGTATGCATTATGATCAGAGATTAAGGGAGCTAGAGCTTTTCTCTTTGGAGAGAAAGAGAATGAGAGGAGTCATGATAGAGGTATACAAGATATTAAGAGGTATATATAGAGTAGACAGCCAGCGCCTCTTTCCCAGGGCACCACTGCTCAATACAAGAGGACTTAGGTTTAAGGTAAGGGGAGGGAAGTTCAAGGGGGATATTAGAGGAAGGTTTTTAACTCAGAGAGTGGCTGGTGCATGGAATGCACTGCCTGAGTCAATGGTGGAAGCAGATACACTAGTGAAGTTTAAGAGACTACTAGATGGGTATATGGAGGAATTTAAGTTGGGGGGTTATATGGGAGGCAGGGTTTAAGTGTCAGCAGAACATTGTGGGCCGAAGGGCCTGTATTATTCTATGTTCTATGTTCTCTGTATGTTCTATTAACTGAGAGGTCTGTGGACCCCAGGCTGGAAACCCCTTGTCTAGGCAGATCGATCATATGCAATTACATTCCTTATGAGTTTTGTTAGTGGTAGAGGCCATAAGGCCTAGGAGCAGAATTAGGTCATTCGGCCTATCGAATCTGTTCCACCATTTCATCATAGCTGATTTATTATCCCTCTCAACTCCATTCTCCTGCCTACTTCCCATAACCTTGGATGCCCTTACTAATCAAGAACCTGTCAACCTCCACTTTAAATATACCCAATAACCTTATCTTCACAGCCTTCTGTGGCAATTAATTCCACAGACTTACCATCCCTGGCTAGAGATATTCCCCTTCATCTCTATTCTAATGTGATACCCTTCTATGCTGAGGCTGTGCCCTCTGGCCCTACAATGGGAAATAATCTCTCCACATCCACTCTATCTAGGCCTTTCAATATTCAAACGGTTTCAATGAGATTCCCTCCTCATTTTTTTTAAGTCCAGTGAGTACAGGCCCAGAGCCATCAAACTCTCCTCATACATTAACCCTTTCATACCCAGGATCATTCTCATGAAACTCCTCTGGACTCTCTCCAACGTCAGCACATCTTTTCTTGGATAAGGAGACTAAAAATACTCCATGTGGTCTGAAAAATGCCTTGTAAAGCCTCATACTTACGCCCTTGATTTTATATTCTAGTCCTCTTGGAAGGAATGCGAGCATTGCCTTTGCCTTTGTAACCCCCTGGGTCGCCTCAGGCTCGCTCAGCTTGTTCTCGTCTAGGGGGAGCAGCCTTCGGCCCCGCCAAACTGGGTAATCAGCTGGTGTGGATGCTGTGTGATGTCCCCCACCCCGCCCAAAAAACAGACAGTACACCTTATGCGATTAAATGAGTACAATTTATAAAGGTTACCATAACTAAGTGATTAATAACGATACAGTATATATGAAGGAAAAACAATAAAGAAAAGGCGCCAAACTTATCAAAGTCCAAACCACTTTGTGCACAACCGTTGGAGCTCAATTACTGAAGTCTTCTGGCCACCATTCGATCCCCTCCGAACTCCTCAACTCGCAGCTTAGGACCACCTGAAGTGGTCAACCAAGAACAACTAGCTTTATCTCCTCTCCTCGGAGTACCTCCTGGCCTTGGACCCCCGCTTGGGGTCCGTTCCTCGCCCAGCTTACAGCATCGCGTCCTCTCTCTCTCAACACCTCGCGCCGATCTCCCCAAAGGCCCGCCAACAATAGCTTACAGACTTGTGGTGAACTACATATACCTGTCTGGACTGCTCCTGTGGCTCCTCCCACAGACCCCTGCTGACTGCTCCTGTGGCTCCTCCCACAGACCCCAGCTAACTACTTCTGTGGCTCCTCCCACAGACCCCTGTATAAAGGCGATTGAGGCCTGATGCCCGGCCTCATTCTCCAGGATGTAGTGTTGTTCATTCTTCCAGTCAATAAAAGCCGATATCTCGTTTCTTACGTCTTAGAGTGAGTTATTGATGGTGCATCAAGACTCAGAAGAAAGAACAACATTAATCCCAATTGGTTTACAAAGGAATACAATTCTCGTTATCAGTAAATTTTAACCCAAACAAGCTTCCAGCACTCTCTCGCAACAAAGAAGCATTCCTGCTTTTAACAAAACAAAGAAGCCATTTTGATTACATACACAGTAACAAAGAAAAAAGAAGAAACCCCCTTTACACCTTCTTTCCCACTGATTCAACCTGTAAGTTAACCTTCAAGGAATCCTGCATGAGGACTGCCAAGTCCCTTTGCAACTCTGATTTCTGAATTTTCTCCGTGTTTTGAATATAGTTTATGCCTTTATTCCTTCTACCAAAGTGCACGACCAGACACTTCCCAAAACTGCATGCCATCTGCCAATTCTTTGCCCGCTCTCCTAATCTAGTCTAAGTCCTTCTGTAGTCTCTCTGCTTCCTCACCACTACCTGCCCTTTGACTTGTGTTTGCATCATCTGCCAACTTGGCCACAAAGCCATCAATTCTGTCATCCAAATCATTGACAATAATGTGAAAAGAAGTGGTCCCAACATGGACCCCTGCGGAACATCACTAGTCACTGGCAACCAGCCAGCTAGAGAAGGTTGGGACAATTATAATAGAAGTTTGGCAATAAATATAAAAGAGCCTGTGTGGCTTTCTTTAATAATCAATGCCATCACTATTGCTGAAACCTTTAAAACCCCCACCATCAACACATTGAGGTTGTCTTGTATTTTGTTGTCTCCATCAAAAGAAAGGACATGGGAATGTCGAAAATTAAAACATTATGTGCACTGCCAAGACATCTGTTCCAAATCCATTAGTGAATGTCATACATCGTCCGTGTATTCAAGGAATGGATTCCCTTTCAGACAGATTGGTAAGAATCTGCAGCCTCTGTAAGAGAGGAATGTGGCTATTGAGCATTAGAATGCATTTAGCTTCGATTGAAGACTTCCTTCATTTCATTGTGTGCCACGTGCGGTGCATTAGCAGTGATACAATAGACAAGCTAATAATAGACACGTTGCATTTGTTTCCCATTTGCATTGGTACTTGCTCCAAGGATGTCAAGTATTCCTAAACATTGTAGGGCCTGACCTGTTTCCTACACATTGCTGAACTTTACACCAAGGTCCCAAGCTTAAATGCTACAAGAAAAATACAAATTCATTTCAAGCAGCTCTAAAAACTTTCCCGTTTTTACAGCTGTCTTTTCATAATAATGGACAGTGTAATTCAGTGTCCAATGTTCAGGGTTTTATTACAGTTATACAATATAATGTTGCACTGAGTGGTATAAAAGATCAAAACTAACTTAGTTATCCAGTTTATTCAATAGGATTGAACATTTCAAGGTGTTTCACAGAGGGAATATGACATGCAAGCACTTATAAGTCCCAGATCACTTGTTTATCGCTGCTTGGTGTTGACCAGCCTGACATCTACCAGTGAATGTGTTTGTGAGCTTTTGAAAAGAGATACTGTCATTGAGATCTGATCCAGTCAGGCATTCTCCAGTGGGGATGAGTGCCTTCTGTGGGCATGGTAAAAAAATAAACAAGTCTCCTATGGCAGGCTGTTTAAATCATTCTCATCAATGAACATAGAGCTTAAATCAAGAAAGGTATCAATTAGATGTACAGAATGAGTTTCGTAATAACAGGAAAGTGCTGTTAGCTCTTAGCAAATGAGCTGAAATTAGTTAAGATATGGACAGCAGAGTTTTGGACGAGCTCAATTCAGGGTTGTAAAGGGGCACATGGCCAATCTTCCTTCTGCTTCTCTGGTAATCAGAGTACAGGCTCCTTCAGAATGCTGCAGTCTTTCCTGGGTCATTAGGTTCCTAAAGGCTTGTGCAGGAAGTTAATGAAGGGGACAGCTTCAGAGGTTCAGCCAATGTTTACTAAACTGATTTCAGGGTTAGCAGCTTTTTCCAAGCGAGGGGAGGTTGGGAGCAGTGGAACTCACAATCTCACGCTCTCTGGAGGGCAAGGAGAATGAGAGGAGATCTCATTAAAAATTTGTGAAGAGCGTCACAGGCCAGATGGGTGGAACTTGCTTCCTCTGGCTGAGGAGTTCAGCACTGGAGGCTTTGTTTCAGAATGAGCTACAGGTCATTTTGCAAAGAAATTTATTCACGCAGCGGGTTCTGCTTGCTCTCTTAGAAGACTAGACCCTCACTCATTCAAAACATTGGTTAAGGGATCAAGGGATATGGCGATACTGCTGGTAAATGGAACGGAAGGAGAATGGACCAGCAAGCTCAGAAGGCCGGATGGCCTACGTCTGTTCCTATTTCATATGTTCTTACGTTTGAACTAGCTTATAGCGGATATCTGAAATTGGGTGGCTAGAACCACGATATCTTAAAGACATTCATGAATTTTAAAAGCATGGGTTGGTTATGACTATGAAATATGCAAAACAATTTATTCATAAGTATTTAGATAAATTGGGGATTTGAAAGCCAGCAGCAAGCACTCTCAATTCGTTGAAGTGTGACTGAACAATTCTTTCCATCATCCAGCACCATACCTTGTCATTAATTTAACCTCACGGCGCAGACTCTGTGGACTGTGGGTGTGAAGGGAGAGCATCGAGGGTTAGACCTGGTTAGACCTAGTTGTTAGGACTGAAATGATTTGGTGTTCTTCTCACTGTGTTGGAAAGGCTTTAATCACCATTGTGGCTGTGAAGCCCACAGGATTGACACTGGGATTGGTTTATTATTGTCACATGTACCAAGATGCAATGAGAAGCTTGTCCTATGTACTGCATAGGCAGATCAGAACATTACACTGGGCATCGAGCTGGAGTAAGGTAAAACAATAACAATGACAACTGAAGGAGTGCAGTTCAGGTAATCGGTAACTTGCCAGTATCTTAATAAGGTAGATTGTGATGCCAAGAGTCCATCTTTTCATAAAAATGGTCCATTCAAGATTCTGATAACAGTGTGATAAATGCTGTCCTTGAACCTGCTGGTCCGTGCTTTCAGGATTTTGTATTTTGTGCCCGATGGGAGAGGAATGAGAGAGAGCATGTCTGAGATGGGTGTCGTCTTTGATTATGTTGCCTGTTTTACTGTGACAGTGAGAACTCTAGACAGAGTCTATTGCGGTGAAGTGGTTCTTGTGATGTGCTGCCCTGTAACTCTGCAGTTTCTTGCATTCACATGCAGAGCAAGCCAATCATCATCCAGAAGGGACACCTACTGTGGTGCAACAATAAAAATTGGTAAGAGTTGACAGGGACATGCTGAATTTCTTTGAAATGAGCAGTCAACGTTTCGGGCCGAGAACCTTTGTCGGGTCGTTGACTGCTCATTTCAACGGATGCTGCCCGACCTGCTGAGTTCATCCAGCTTTGATTTGACCACAGCATCTGCAGTGTACTTTGTGCTGAATTTCTTTACCCTGCTGAGGAAGTGGAGGTTTTGGTGAGCTTTCTTGCCTCTGACATCAACAAGTGGTTCTACTGGTTCCATTTTCAGGACGAGTGTCTGGCTGTGATGGAGGGATGTGTGGGTGGGGCTGTCAGTTTTAGTTAGTGCTTCAGTGATAATGGGGTTGAGAGGGAGACAGATTATGTTTGCCAGTGGTTTTATGGAGACCTGATGATAGTCTTTAGGAATGACACAATTCTGCTTCATCCTGTGTCCATTAGGTATTCCCACTTTAAGTTAAATGATCTCCATTAAACCCCACTGCCATGTCTTCTGCTCAGTCACTGGCAGCAATTTTACTTCATCATCAGTCGAGGTTTTGCTGTCTGGATAAGTGTAGTCCATTAGAAGAGGACCCGATTCAACTGTACCTGATGTTGCTGAACACACTTGATTCAATGCGATGGAAGTGGCAGGCAATTTCAGACCACATGACGGTAACAGAAGAAGAAAAGCTGGAGGAGAAATGTTTTTGATCAGCATCCAGACTATTAGACTGATGAAAGCTTAAAGGTCTTTGCAATGAAAATTTAAAGGTAGTTCCACTTCTAAGGACACAAATTCTATAGATGACTAATCAGACAAAGGACCCTTTCACAAGAAGAATTGATAAAAGAATGAGCAATATCGTCCCTAAAATAAGACAGCTTAAAACTGACTCATGTGGGCTCTGAATGGACATTCCTTTGGTTGCTTACAGAGTTCTTTCTACTATTGCACATTACATTCTGGTTTTTGAAGAGGATTTATCCTTTGTAACACCTACATTTCCCATTCAATCATTTCCAAAACTTTTCATGTTTACAGATATGGATAACAGAAGCTTCCATAGGTATAGCTCTATTATTTCTGTGTAGCACCCATACAAAAGTAAAATCCTGAAATACTAAAAATCTTAAATAAAATCAGAAAATGATGGAAATATACTTTACATCAGATCTAGCAAAGCTAGAGGACAATTCAAACGTCAGTTCAATGACCTTTCATCAGAACTATTGGTTGCAAAGGAAAAAAGAGGGAATTTATAACTGGAGCCGGGGAACCAGGTGAAGTACTAAACAAATACTTTGCATTGGTATTCCGCAAGGGGAAGGTCATGGAGGACAGAGAGATCTGGGAAAGGGAATGTTGATATTCCACCAGGTTGTTGAGACCATCAACACTGCCCTCAACTGCATCACTTTCAGTTCATGCACATCTGCCCTCACCCCATCTTCCCACCACCAGGCACATCTTTCCCTCTCTCCCACTTTCTGCTTTCTCCAGGGATCGCTCCCTGTGGGACTCCCTTGTCCATTCGTCCCTCCCTACTGATTTCCCTCCTGCTACTTAACCTTGCAAGTGGAACAAGTGATACACCTACCCCTTCACTACCATTCAGAGCCCTAAACAGTCCTTCCAGGTTAGGCAACACTTCACCTGTGAGTTTGTTGGAGACATCTATATCCGATGCTCCTGGTATGGCCTCCTGTGTAAGATGAGCCTCGACATAGATTGGGAAACTGCTTCACTGAGAACCTATGCTCTGTCTGCCAGAAAAAGCAGGATCTCTCGGTGTCCACCCATTTAAACTCCACTTCCCAATGCCATTCCAACATGTCCATCCATGGCCTCCTCTACTGCAGCGATGAGGCCACACTCAGGTTGGAGGAGCAACATCTTATATTCTGTCTGGGTAGCCTCCAACCTGATGGCACGAACATCGATTTCTTGAACTTCCAGTAATGCCCCCATGCCCCACCATTCTCCATTCCCATTTCCCCCTCTCACCTTATCTCCTTTCCTGCCCATCACCTCCCTCTGGTGCTCCTCTCCATCCTCTTTCTTTAATGCCCTTCTGTCCTCTCCTCTCAGATTCCCCCTTCTTCAGCCCTTTATCTCCTTCACCAATTGACTTCCCAGCTCTTTACTTCACCCCTCTCCGCTCCCCCCCCAGCTTCACCTATCACCTACTCCATGGTATTTTTTCCTCCCATCTCCCCATCTCTTACTCTGATTTCTCATCTTTTTTTCTCCAGGTCTGATGAAGGGTTTCAGCCCGAAACATCGGCTCTTTACTCTTCTCCATAGATGCTGCCTTGCCTGCTGAGTTCCTCCAGCATTTTGTGTGTGTTGCTTGGATTTCCAGCATCTGCAGATCTTTTCTTGTTTTTTTCAGGGAAGGTTATGTCTTACAAATCTGACTGAGTTTTTAGAGGAGGTGATGAAGGTGATTGATGAGGGTTGGGCAGTGGATGCTATTTACATGGACTTTAATAAAGCTTTCAACAAGGTCCCTCATGATAGGTTGAACTAGAAAATTAAGGCATATGTGATGCATGGAGATCAGATTAGATTCAAAACTGTGTTGGCCATAGAACACAGAGGGTAGTGGTGGAAGGGTATTGTTCTAATTGAAGGACTATGACCAGTAACATTCCACAAGCATCATTTGGACAAATTTGTTTTTGTCTGGAGGAGCAGTGGAAGTTGATGGGTGACATTGTAGAAGTAGATAAAATTACGAGAATATTTTTACCAGGATGGAAATGTCAAATATTAGAGGACGTGGCCTTAAGATGAAAGGAATAAAGTTTAAAAGAGATTTATGAGGCAAGTATTTTACAGGGAGCGAACAAGGTGTCTGGAACATGCTGCCAGCAGAGATAGTGGAAACTGATATCATAAGAACATTTCTGACCGAGGCACATAAACAGGTTGGGAATTGAGGACTGTAAACTGAGTGTAAGCAGGTTGGATTTGTTTAAATTGGCGTCATGGTCAGTACAGACACTGTGGGCCTAATGTCCTGTTTCTGTGCTGTACGGTTCTATGTTCTATGATTTATCTTTCACCTTGGAGATAATAAAAACAAGCTTCAGGTGTCTGGTCAGGTTTAATGGCTCCCTTCAGACCTCCCATAAATATTCTCCTGCATCTATCCACCATGCTGTAACAGGTATATTTATTGGGTGAAGAGTAACCATGGGAGTTATAAAGCAGCACTGAAAAAAGGAGGCACATTCGGTACCTTGCACCAAGAAACACCTCGTGTCCTCTGATTGCTAACCCTTTTGCCCTGGAAATAGTTAGTCATTAAATACACAATCAAAGTCTTTCTTCATTTGCACCCTCTTCTTAAATTCTCTATCTCACCTTGGTAGAAATTTCTTCTAGATTTCAATATTTGAATATCTGGCATTATCAAAAATGCTAATAATTTTGACTACTTCAATAAATCTTGCATAGTTAGATAGATAGATAGATAGATAGATAGATACTTTATTCATCCCCATGGGGAAATTCAACTTTTTTCCAATGTCCCATACACTTGTTGTAGCAAAACTAATTACATACAATACTTAACTCAGTAAAAAAATATGATATGCATCTAAATCACTATCTCAAAAAGCATTAATAATAGCTTTTAAAAAGTTCTTAAGTCCTGGCGGTAGAATTGTAAAGCCTAATGGCATTGGGGAGTATTGACCTCTTCATCCTGTCTGAGGAGCATTGCATCGACAGTAACCTGTCGCTGAAACTGCTTCTCTGTCTCTGGATGGTGCTATGTAGAGGATGTTCAGAGTTATCCATAATTGACCGTAGCCTACTCAGCGCCCTTCGCTCAGCTACCGATGTTAAACTCTCCAGTACTTTGCCCACAACAGAGCCCGCCTTCCTTACCAGCTTATTAAGACGTGAGGCGTCCCTCTTCTTAATGCTTCCTCCCCAACACGCCACCACAAAGAAGAGGGCGCTGTCCACAACTGACCTATAGAACATCTTCAGCATCTCACTACAGACATTGAATGACGCCAACCTTCTAAGGAAGTACAGTCGACTCTGTGCCTTCCTGCACAAGGCATCTGTGTTGGTAGTCCAGTATAGCTTTTCGTCTAACTGTACTCCCAGATACTTGTAGGTCTTAACCTGCTCCATACATTCTCCATTAATGATCACTGGCTCCATATGAGGCCTAGATCTCCTAAAGTCCACCACCATCTCCTTGGTCTTGGTGATATTGAGACGCAGGTAGTTTGAGTTGCACCATATCACAAAGTCCTGTATCAGTTTCCTATACTCCTCCTCCTGTCCATTCCTGACACACCCCACTATGGCCGTGTCATCAGTGAACTTCTGCACATGGCAGGACTCCGAGTTATATTGGAAGTCTGATGTGTACAGGGTGAACAGGACCGGAGAGAGTACGGTTCCCTGCGGCGCTCCTGTGCTGCTGACCACCGTGTCAGATCTACAGTCTCCCAACCGCACATACTGAGGTCTATGTGTCAAGTAGTCCACTATCCAATCCACCATGTGAGAGTCTACTCCCATCTCCGTTAGTTTGTGCCTTAAGATCTTGGGCTGGATGGTGTTAAAGGCACTAGAGAAGTCAAGGAATGTAATCCTCACAGCACAACTGACCCCATCTAGGTGAGAGAGTGATTTGTGCAGCAAATACGTGATAGCATCCTCCACTCCCACCTTCTCCTTATACGCAAACTGAAGAGGATCCTGGGCGTGCCTGGTTTGTGGCCTCAGATTCTGTATTATCAGCCGCTCCATGGTCTTCATCAAGTGCGACGTCAAGGCAACAGGTCTGAAGTCATTCAACTCCTTTGGTTGTGGTTTCTTCGGTACCGGGACAATACAGGATGTTTTCCACTGTCTGGGTACTCTTCTCTGCTCCAGGCTCATGTTGAAGATGCGCTGTAGTGGTTCTCCCAGCTCAGTCGCACAGGCCCTCAGTAATCGTGGGGAAACTCCATCCGGTCCAGCCGCCTTGCTGGTACAGATCTTCCTCAGTTGACCTTCCACCTGTGCAGCCGTAATCCTGGGCGTGGGCAAGGTCTCCTGTGAGTGGCTATTTTCCTGTGAGGGAAGTAAGCCTGGTGTGGATTTCTGCGGTGAGGATGAGATTGAGCTGCCGAACCTGTTGAAGAAGTTGTTCAGCTTGTTCGCTTTCTCCACATCTCCACTTATGTTCGCCCCCCGCTTTGCACCGCATCCGGTGATGATCTTCATCCCATCCCACACCTCCTTCATGCTTTTTTTCTGCAGCTTTTGTTCTAGGTTTGTTACCAACCCTATAAGAAGGTACTTCCATTTAACATTAATAACCATTGAATAACCTGATACAAAATATTGCTATAATGGCATATGTAAAATTCCCATCTATTCATTCCACTTTGAGATAGAAACATAGAAAACTTACAGCACAATACAACCCCTTCAGACCACAATGCTGTGCTGAACATGTACTTACTTTAGAAATTACCTAAGGTTACCCATAGCCTTCTATTTTTCTAAGCTCCATGTACCTATCCAAGAGTCTCTTAGAAGACCCTTTCATATCCACCTCCACCACTATTGCTGGCAGCCCATTCCACACACTCACCACTCTCTGCATAAAATATTTACGCCTGACATCTCCTCTGTACCTGCTTCCAAGCACCTTAAAACTGTGTCCTCTTGTGATAGCCATTTCAGCCCTGGGGAAAAGCCTCTGACTTTCAATGCCTCTCATCATCTTATACACCTCTATCATGTCACCTCTCATCCTCTGTCACTCCAAGGAGAAAAGGCCGAGTTCACTCAACCTGTTCTCATAAAGCATGGTCCCCAATCCAGGCAACCTCCTTGTGGATCTCCTGTACACCCTTTCTATAGTTTCCACATTCTTCCAGTAGTGAGGAGACCAGAACTGAGCACAGTACTCCAGGTGGAGCTGTAACATTACATCTTGGCTCCTAAACTCAATCCCATGGTTGATGAAGGCCAATGCACCGTATGCCTTCTTAACCACAGAGTCAACCTGCACAGCGTCTTTGAGTGTCCTATGGACTCGGACCCCAAGATCTCTCTGATCCTCCACACTGCCAAGAATCTTACCATTAATACTATATTCTGCCACCATATTTGACCTACCAAAATGAACCACCTCACACTTATCTGGGTTGAACTCCATCTGCCACTTCTCAAGCCAGTTTTGCATCCTATCCATGTCCCTCTGTAACCTCTGACAACCCTCCATGCTATCCACAACACCTCCAACCTTTGTGTCATGAAATCTCCCTGTAAGGATATTGGTTCCCCTCCAGTTCAGATGCATCACTCTAGTACTGATCGTCTCTGCTCCAGAAGGGATGCCAATGGTCCAAGTAGCTGACACCTTCCCAACTGCAACATCTCTTAACTACACATCTGTCTGCACTGGCCTCCAATTCCTACCCTTGCTAACATGTGGCCATTGGTCGCAAACAATGGTAAGTAATAGTTTATGAAGAAAGGCTTTTCTGCTGCTGAAACAGTGAACTGCTAGGTGTATTATATAGACAGGCATGGATTGTGCGCAGCTAAAAGACTGAAGACCTAAACCCTTAATCTAAATTGATTCTCCAGTGTAGAAGAGCTCTTCTCTTGAAAATGCCATGTGTCAGGTAAGACATTTAACTGAGGCCTGGTCTGTCTATTCAAGAGGCAAGAAAAGTCCCCTGGCAACCTATTGAAGATAGAGAAAACATAGAAACGTAAGAAACCTACAGCACAATACAGGCCTTTCACCCCCAATGCTGTGTGAAACATGTCTTAATTAGAAATTACCTACCTTTGATTACTACCTTTGAGGTCCTGCTTCTCAACTTCCTTCCTAACTCCCTGTAGCCTGTTTTCAGGAGATCCTCCCTTTTCCTGTCTATGTCGTTTGTACCAATATGTACCATGACCTCTGGCTGTTCACCTTTACACTTCAGGATATTGTGAATGTGATCAGAAACATCCCAAACCTGGCACCTGGGAGGCAAACTACCATCCATGTTTCTTTCCTGCATCCACAAAATCGCCTTTCTGACCCCTTAACTATAGAATCCCCTGTTACTGCTTCCTTCTTCCTTTCCCTACCCTTCTGAGCCACAGGGCCAGACTCTGTGCCAGAGGCACGGCCACTGTTGCTTCCACAAGGTAGGCCGTTCCCCCCCCACCCCCCCCAACAGTACTCAAACAGGAGTACTTTTTTTTAAAGGGGGACAGCCACAGGGGTACACTCTAGTATCTGCCTCTTGCCCTTCCTTCTCCTGACTGTTACCCATTTATCTGTCTCCCGAGGCCCTAGTGTGACTACTTGCCTATAGCTCCTCACTTTCCCTGATCAGATGAAGGTCATCGAGCTGCAGCTCCAGTTCTCTGATGTGGTTCCTAAGGAGCTGCAACTCGATACACCTGGTGCAGATGTGGCCATCCAGGAGGCTGGGAGTCTCCCAGACATCCCACATCTGACACCCAGTACAGAACACCTGCCTCACAGACATACTTCCTGTTTCTATTCTTCACAGATAACCTACCTGGCCTCAACTTGTTATCACCAAAGCCCCATTGAACCAAAACCCTCCTACTCTCACCCCCTCTACTTGAGTGCCCGCTCTATAAATCTGTCACCTTTTAAACTCTTCGCACCAGTCTAACTCGCTGGCGTCATGCGCTTGCACATTCGTCCCTTGATCATACGTAAGTTGTTACACAAATTCTTTGGGGTAAAATCTCTGATAAAAGGTGTAAAACACAAAGGCCTAATGGGAAATAGTGAAATCAGTTTGGAAGCAGGAAGGTACAGAAAGTTTATCTGTGTCATAACCACTGTTGTAATTGTTTAGCTAAGTGTGACTCTTCCCTGGGTCACAGCCAATATACGATCAAGCTCATTTTGGAAGCAGCAGTGTTAGATTTGTGCTATACATCTCTCTCATTTCACTCACAAATCTGATGCACCAACGATGCCAAGCTGGTTGGAAGAATTAATTGGCAATCTTATATAAAGCAGCAAAGAGCAGGATAGTTTGACTGTTTTGCTAGAAGTCACAGAAGTGCAAGTAATCGTTTGGGTGATCTCTTATCAATGATATGATGGTTAAAAAGTCTGGCTCGAAGTTCAGTTCCTCAGCTCAAGTCCCTGTTACCATCACAGTCTCTGCTTAAGGGTACTTTTGTCCTGCACTGGTGGAGGAGGAGGATAGAATAGACACCATCTGGTACTGATATCAAATGAGACAGCTGTCAGACATGGCTGCCATTTGCTGCTGTAGTGGGACAGGGGAGAGTTGGTAGTGGGGAATCACAGAACACGACCTTTAGGACCATGTGGTGGATGCTTATTTGCCAGATTGCATGGAGGAAGCCTTGGTAGAGCAAGACCCTTTACCCTCTGATAAAGTCTTCTCCTATATGCAGGCACACACTGTTCAAAAAAACATGTTTAGTCATAAGAGTAACATCAAACATCCTTTGCAGTTGAATTTCCTCCCCTCAAATATAGCTATGCCAAATGAGAAGAGTAATTAACCATCTGGAAATGAGAACTATATACAAAGAATATCTGGCTACATTGAGGAATCCTATTTGGATTAAATTCCATAGCTGGGCATGCAAACATTGCTACAAATTGGGACTTTTAGACCACTTTATGGTCATTATTTGATTTGTGAGGTGGCAGGAATATTGCTGTTAAATCAATAGTAAAACTTGGAGAAAATTGTCAAATGTCACAGGGAAACTGCACTACAATTAGAGAGTCAAAGAGTTCTACTGAAGACTGTCACCAGGTTAGTCTTAATAAAGGTGGGGTGAAAGCTAGAAGGTTCTTTAGGGTTGGCTCTAAATCATTCATTAAAAAAAATTACTTCCTGTGTTTTTGAGTGAGACTTTATATACTGCTGGTTCAGACTATCCCCTGCCAGCAACCCATGGGCAGAGTGTGCCTGAAAATTTTATTGTGAAGCAGAAATCTCTGGAATCAGAAGGGAAATCAGACTGAAGTATCAGCAGCAGCAACAAGAGATAAAGAGTACAGTGCCTTTTTACTTCACTCCTTCCTTATTCCCACCTGAAACTAAGGATAAAAGTCAGCCCAGTAGCTTCTCTTGGCTATATTGTTAAATTTCACACAGGAATGACCTCATACCTTATAGAATTATCAAGAGCAGAATGCTAAATATGAGAAGCCAACGGTGAGCTAGTTTCATCTTCACTCATTTTCACCTCATCTGCATCTTCCTGTCATGGTCTTCTCAAGCTCTCTGTGGCTGGCACACTGCCTGGAGCAGAGGAAGCGAGCTTTGAGAATTTAAATTTCCCACATGATATGCATATTGTATTACAAAGTCAGCAGGGAAGCAAGTACAAAGCAAGACCTTTGTTTCGTTGTTAATTTTTTGCATTTTGTAATCAAATTTAAGAACAATTATCCTTCACAATTACTAACTATATATCTTTTTTCCTACATCCTCTCCTTTTTCCTTGAGGGTGCTGGTGATTCATTTTCTTCTTTAGCACTCCATCAAGATCAGAGTGACTTGTGTCCACTCTGGATTTGTGGATTCTGAGCTCGCTAATGAGGCGACTATGGAAATTGCAGTCTTCCACAGATGGTGAGTGGTGGGCCGGGAGGAGGAGGTTTCTTGTTCTGCTGCATATTCAGGAACTCTGGGCATTTTAGATGCTTGGCCCAGGGTTTCACAAAACCATCCCAGATGCTCCTTTATCATGTTGAACAATCATGGGCCAGAAATGCCCAGGAGCTGGTGGAAATGTGCCCTTTCCCAAAGGAAGCTTTGAGTGCACCTTTGAGTCATTCCCTCCATCTGCCTGGTAATCTCCTCCCAGGACAGAACTGAAAACAGTTTTGGGACTGGCTGTGTATACAGGGCCTTAGTGTTAGGGTAACACACACAAAACACTGGAGGAACTCACAAGGTCAGGAAACATTTATGGAAAAGAATATACAGTTGACATTTCAGGCTGAGACACTTAATCATGACTAGAAGGGAAGATTTAAACATCTTCAAGGTAGGCATCTGTCAAAGAGACTTTGTGGTAGTAGTAATAGTAGTATCATGAACTATTAAAAATCTACAGACACTGGAACTCCAAAGCAGCACACACAAAATGCTAGAGGTCAGGTAGTTTCTATGGAAAAGAGTAAACAGTCAATATCTTGAAATGTTCCCCTAGCATTTTGTGTGTGTTGCTTTGGGTTTTCAGTATCTCCAGCTTTTCTCTTGCTTTGGGTTAATATTGGAGTTGCTGGCCTAGAAGAGGACACTGTCAGCTCCACTATTGACGTAGTTCTGTAATATCTTGCCTGGTAATAATTTTTCAGGCAATATATGTGAGTGGAAGTTTGACAGTTGTCAAGAACTTTACAGTCAAGCACAGCCTGAGATCCTTACAACTGAAGTCATTCATCTGAGCACAATGCCAGAGATATTGCCATAAAATTTACCGGTCTTATGGTTAATTACCCACTGGATAAAAACCAAACCATTGGAAAAGGTGCACCATCCCATCCACTTTGAAAATAACCAAATCCCATTTAACAACTTTTAAACATTAAAACATAATACTCTTTCATTGCTTGGCTATAACTGGAACTCAAATGAAACTCCACAAGTCATAAATTTAAGGCAACCAGAGACCAAACAACATTGGCCATGCATTTAAGACGAGAAGGGGAAAGTTTTAAGACGATACTCAGGGCAAGTTTTTACACAGTGTGGGTGCCTGGAATGGGCTGCTGTGGGTAGCAGATATGATAGGTGCATTTAAGAGGTTTTAGTTAACACATGAACATGCAGGAAATGGAGGGATATGCATCATGTGTAGCTGAAGAGATCTAGTTTAATTTGACATTGCGTTTGGTCATAAACCTTATTCCCGTACTATTCTGTGTATGTTGGCCAGCTCTGCAAGAAAACAAGGTGTTGGAATGATATGGGCATAGTGGACTGAATCAGATTACTGCTGCCTCTCACTAAGAAGAGCTGTATTTGCAGAGCTCAATCGTACAATGCCTAATTTGCCAGCCTTCATTTCAAAGCAAGTCCTATCATGTTAAATGAGCCGTGGGCTGCGATGTGAGAATTCATGCTTACTCAGAAGTTTGGAGCAAAACTGTATGTCAGCGTACTCCCAGAGTGGCACTAGGACACAGACCTGCAGGCTGATTAATCACTTCGGCTTGGTCAGTGAAAACCGTTTCAACTTGTCAAGCGGGCTTGTGGTGAGCATAATGTGAGAGCACTGATGAAATGTTTATAGCGTTTGGTAGGTTTTGAAGTATTGAACCATTTCTGGATACTGTCCAACAGCAGTAGAAGATGACAGCATAGAATGGAGGTCTATTGATATATTGTATCTCCATGAACACTTTTACAGCAGCCCATCATAAACCCCTTTGTTTTCGTTCTCCATTTCACTGAACATTATTTGGTTGCTTCATGCTTTGGTTCGTTTTAGCTTAAAGGGCTCAATAATCTAGTCTCAACTATCATTTTACAAGATAAAAGCTTTTGAACAAAATTCAAAATAGATGAACAAGCTTTCACTCAATGATGGATGAGGACAAAACAGAACCTACAGCAGTTTTTTGTTCCATATTATCATTTATATATTACCATTAAATACCATCAATATATGCAATTAGAAAGGCAAGGCTGATTAGGGAGAGTCAGCATGGCTTTGTGTGTGGGAAATCATGTCTCATAAATTTTACTGAGTTTTTTGAGAAGGTGACCAAGAGGATTGATGAGAGTTATCAACATAAGGTTTAACGAGGCCTTTGATGAGCCTCACATAGTAGGCTTGTCCAGAAGGTTATGTCGCCTGGGATTCTGAGTGAGCTAGCCCATTGGAAGCAAAATTGGCTTGTCAGTAGGAGTCAGAAGGTGGTAGAACCTCTGGGGCTGTGACCAGGTGTTTGGATAGAGATTGGTTTCACCCGTGTATGTTATCTGTATGATGCACCATCAATAACTCTCGGAGACGTGAGGTGAGATATAGGCTTTTATTGGCTGGAAGAAAGAACAAGCAGCAAGTGACCACCACACAACTTCCTGGAGAATGTGGCCGGGCTCAGTCTCCAATCGCCTTTATACCAGGGTCCGTGGGAGGAGCCACGGTCAGTGGGAGGAGCCACAGGAGCAGTCAGCAGGGGGGGGTGTCCAGACAGGTATATGTAGTTCACCACATTCACCCCCCCTTTGTTTTAAAAGAGAGTCCCCATGGGGCGAAGTTTCTTACAAGTATATTTACAGGTTAAGCCTATCAGGTGGTCGAATCTGTCGCTGCGATCTACGTAGCACCGGCTGTGATTACACAGGTGCCGGTGGTGATTGCACCGGAGACGGTGGTTGTGCTGGTTCCGGCCTAACTGGAGGTGTCAGCCCACTAGGCGTCAGTGATCCCTCATGCGTGTGCGAGGCGCCTGGTATATGCGTGTGCGAGATGCCCGGTATAGGAGTGTCGTGAGGAGTCTGTGTAGGGCTCGGTGTGCGCGGTGTCACCTCGGGTACAGGGTTCATAGTTACCGTGGAGTGTTCGGGGTAGTGGTCAGCTGCTCCTGCGGGCGCCAGGTCGCGGATGGAGACCGTGTCCTCCCGCCCATCAGGTAAGACCACGTAGGCATACTGGGGGTTCGCATGTAGTAGGTGAACCCTCTCAACCAGCGGGGAGTATTTATTGCTCCTTGCATGTTTCCGGAGCAGCACTGGCCTTGGGGATGTCAGCCAAGCCGGTAGGGTGGTCCCAGTGGCAGACTTCCTGGGAAAAGAAAATAGGCGCTCGTGAGGGGTGGCATTGGTGGACGTACATAACAGGGAGCGGATGGAGTGGAGTGCCTCGGGGAGGACCTCCTGCCATCGAGAGACCGGCAACCCTTTTGACTTAAGGGCTAAAAATGTGGCCTTCCACACTGTGGCATTCTCCCTCTCCACCTGTCCATTACCCCGGGGATTATAGCTCGTGGTCCGACTAGTAGCAATGCCCCTAGCCAGCAGGTACTGGCGCAGCTTGTCACTCATAAAGGAGGACCCTCTATCACTGTGGATATAGCAGGGATATCTGAACAGTGTGAAGAGCTGGCGCAGGGCTTTTATGACTGACATGGCAGTGGTGTCGGGGCAGGGGATGGCAAAGGGGAACCGCGAGTACTCGTCGATAATGTTGAGAAAGTAGACATTGCGGTCAGTGGAGGGAAGGGGGCCCTTAAAGTCAACACTCAGTCGCTCAAAGGAGCGGGTGGCCTTGATAAGTTGCGCCTTTTCAGGACGGTAGAAGTGCGGTTTGCACTCAGCGCAGATTTGGCAGTCCCTGGTCATCGTCCTGATGTCCTCAAGGGAGTAAGGCAGGTTCCGGGCTTTCACGAAATGGTAAAATCGGGTGACCCCCGGGTGGCAAAGATCTGCATGGAAGGCGTATAGCTGGTCGAGCTGTGCGCTGGCACACGCTCCCCGGGATAGGGCATCAGGGGGCTCATTGAGCCTTCCAGGCCGATACAGGATATCATAGTTGTAGGTGAAAAGTTCTATTCTCCACCGCAAAATTTTATCATTTTTGATTTTGCCCCGCTGATGGTTGCTGAACATGAACGCAGCTGAGCGCTGGTCGGTCAGCAAGGTGAACCTTTTGCCGGCGAGATAGTGCCTCCAGTGCCTAATAGCTTCCACTATGGCCTGGGCTTCTTTCTCCACCGTGGAGTGCCGAATTTCAGGGCCTTGAAGGGTACGAGAAAGAATGCTACTGGCCTACCTGCCTGATTGAGGGTAGCAGCAAGCGCGAAATCGGAGGCGTCACTCTCTACTTGGAAGGGAATGGTCTCGTCCACTGCATGCATCGTTGCTTTGTCAATGTCCCCTTTAATGCGGCTGAAGGCCGCGCGGGCCTCGGCAGAGAGGGGAAATGTGGTGGACTTGACCAGGGGGCGGGCCTTGTCTGCGTAGTGAAGGACCCATTGGGTGTAATAGGAAAAGAAGCCCAGACACCGTCTGAGGGCTCTGAGGGTGGTGGGAAGAGGGAGTTCTAACAGGGGGCGCATACGGTCGGGATCAATGACCCCGTTTTCCACGACATACCCAAGGATAGCGAGTCGGGTGGTTCCGAACACACGCTTGTTCCTATTATAAGTAAGGTTCAGGGCTTTGGCCACTTGGAAAAATTGTTGGAAGTTGACGTTTGACCACAGATGGTGATGTTATCCAGATAGGGAAATGTGGCCTTCAGTTGGCACTGGTCCACCATCCGGTCCATTTCCCTCTGGAAGACAGAGACACCATTTGTGACACCGAATGGGACACGCAGGAAGTGATAGAGCCTGCCATCCGCCTCGAAGGTGGTGTAGGGGCGGTCCTCTGGGCGGATGGGGAGCTGGTGATAAGTGGATTTCAGATCTATTGTCGAGTACACCTTGTACTGAGCTATCTGGTTGACCATATCCGCGATGCGGGGTAGGGGGTACGCGTCAAGCTGCGTGAACCTATTGATGGTCTGGCTATAGTCCATGACCATCCTATTTTTCTGCCCGGTCCAAACAACAACCACCTGGGCCCTCCAAGGACTTGTGCTTGGCTCAATGATCCCCTCCCTGAGCAGCCACTGCACCTCTGACTGAATGAAGGCCCTGTCCCCCGCGCTGCACCTCCTGCTTTTAGTTGCCACAGGTTCACAGTCGGGGGTCAGGTTGGCGAACAGCGGTGGGGGAGGGATCTTGAGGGTGGAGAGGCTGCAAGTGGTGTCAGTAGCGCAGCTGTCGGCATGGTGTTGGGTGGGATGTGCGGGTCGGTGTGTGTGTGTGGTCAGTAGCGGGGTATATGACAAAGTCCCACAAAACTGAGGATTCCTGACAATGAGTGGTGGGAGGGGCCCGTCATATGCCATAGTCACACTTTCGAGGTGGCTCTGGAAGTCCAGCCCCAATAGCACAGGCGCGCACAGTTGAGGCAAGACCAGTAGTGCAAAGTTCTGATATTCTGTGCCCTGCACCACTAATGTCGCTACACAACCCCCCCCCCCCCCCCGGATGTCTGTGGAATGCGACCCAGAAGCCATGGTGACCCTCTGGCTTACCGGTCATGTCACGAGTCCGCAGCGTTGCACCGTGTCTGGGTCAATAAAACTCTCAGTGCTGCCCATGTCAAACAGGCAGCTAGTCCTGTGCCCCTCCACCAGGATGTCCATCATTGACCTTGCAAGCTGGTGTGGGGTGCTTTAGTCGAGGGTTACGTAGGCCGGAGTTGAACCGCCGTCTTGGTGCCCGGTAAGCACCGGTGGGTCGGGGGCAGGGCGAGGTGGCGCCAACAAAGATGGCCGCCCCCATGTCTCGCACGAGGCGGGCAGGGAGGATGGCGGCCCCCATGCCTCGCACAAGGCACTGCCCGACCCTGCTCGTGGTTTAGACTTACAGACCCTGGCGAAATGGCCCTTCTTCCCGCAGCTGGAGCAGGTAGCTTCTTGGGCCGGGCTGCGTTTTCGGGGGTGCTTTATGAGTCCGCAGAAGTAACACTGCGCGGACTTGCGACTGGCAGCAGCTGTGGTCGGTTTCGGGAAATTCGTGGACTCGCGACTGGCAGCAGCGGTGGTGAATTCACTCGCGGGTGGCGGGGTCTGCAGCGACCACGGAACCAGCGGGGAATCGCGCGGCTGGACAGCGTCAGCGTTGTGCAGAGCAGCCTCCAGCGTGTCGGCCGTCTCGATCGCCGAGCGTAAAGTAAGATCGGCATTTTCCAGCAGCCGCTGGCGCACGTACACTGAACTGATCCCCGTAACGAAGGCGTCTCGTACTAGCAGCTCTGCATGTTGTTCCGCCGTCAGTCCTTTGCAGTCACAGGCCCGCACGAGTGTCTGTAGGGCTCGGAGAAACTCGGCGCTCGACTCGCTGGGTCGCTGCCGCCACGTCGCTAAGCGATGTCTTGTGTAGACGGTGTTCACCCGGCCACAGGTACTGTCTTTTAAGGGCATCCAGTGCCCCTTGGTAGGTCGGCAGGTCCCTGATAAGGGAGTAAACTTTCGGGGTGACCCTCAAAAGGAGGATTCTGTGCATAATAGCGGGCTCAGTCACGGGAATCTCTTCCAAGTATGATTGGAAGCATGCAAGCCAGAGTTCAAAGGCAAGAGCTGCTTCTGAGTCTTGAGGATCACTGTCCAATTTTTCCGGACGTAAAATGCTTTCCATGTTTTAAAACTTCCAGCCTATAAAATTGATGCACCATCAATAACTCTCGGAGACGTGAGGCGAGATATAGGCTTTTATTGGCTGGAAGAAAGAACAAGCAGCAATTGACCACCACAATTGGCCAGGGCTCAGGCTCCAATCGTCTTTATACCGGGGTCTGTGGGAGGAGCCACAGGAGCAGTCAGCGGGGGGTGGGGGGCGGGCGTGTCCAGACAGGTATATGTAGTTCACCACACACGTGTTTGGATAGAGATTGGTGTTGGTTTCACCCGTGTATGTTATCTGTACTAATACCTTGAATGAGAATGTAGCTGGCATGGTTACTAAGTCTGTTGGTGACACCAAACTTGGTGGTATGATGGACAGAAAGTTGCCCAAGATTACAACAGGATCTGAATCAGCTAAGAAAGGAGGACAAGAAATGGCAGATGGAGCATTTTTCCAGTGGCCCAATTGAATCAGAAGCTGGAGAGGAGGCAACTCACATGTCCATTGGTGATATTTTTAAAAGAAGCATTAGTTGGCTTTCGCTGTTCTTCCAGCAGCTCAATTTAATCGGGGGAGAGAGAGCGAGAGGGGAAACAACTCATAGGTCAGTGAGTGAGATTTTAAAAAGAAGTGTTCATGGGCTCTGGGCATTTTCTGGCAACCCAATCAAATAGTGAATCATTAGCAATGGCAAAGAAAAATAAGGCGGGAACAAGAAGAGTGGCCATTTTGTGATTGGACCAGTGTTAGAGTGTGGAGAGTTTCGCCTATCAGCCTTCGAGAACAGGATTAGGTGAAATACGTATCTGGAAATTTCTTCTCCATTCTTCATCTGCTAGTATGTAGTTAGACCAGTGAAGATGGCTCCAGGGTCTGTGTTGTGTTCTTTGTGTGAAACATGGGAATTCTGGGAGACCTATAGCCTCTGAGATAACCACATCTACACAAGGTACAGCTCCTCAGAGAATGTGTTAAGGAACTGGAGCTGCAGTTCACTGAGCTTTGGCTCAAACGGGAAACTGAGGAGGCGATAGATGGGAACTAATTTGCAGGAGGCAGGTACATAAGTGATTTCAGGAGCGGGAAAATAAATGAACTTTCAGTGCAAAGTATCCCTATGGCCATTCCCCTCAATAATAACTAACCACCTGGGAGGAGGGGGTGACCTACCAGGAGGGGGGGCATATATCTGGCCTTGAGTCTGGTGCTGTGGCTCAGAAGGGAAGGGGGTAGAAAAGTTGATAAGAGATTCCATAGACATGAGATTCTGTAGATGCAATAGAGATACATGGGTGATATGTTGCCTGCTAGGGTCAGGGATATGTAAGATCAGATCCATGACATTCTAAAGGGGGAGGGTAAACAGCCAGAAGTCTTTGTCAATATTATCTCCAAAGACATAACTTAGAAAAGGGAGGAGGTCCTGAAGAGGGATTTTAGGGAGCCAGTTAGAAAGTTGTAAAGCAGGACACAGGGTGGTAATCTCTGGATTCATCTTCCAAATTGTTCCCAGAAATTCCAGCCGTTGCCTCTCTCTGTCATCCCTGCTAGCAGTCCCTTGCAACCAACTTTGGCCAGCTCCTCTCTCGTGCCTCTATAATTCCTTTCAATCCACTGTAATACTGACGCATTTGACTTTAGCTTCTCCCTCTCAAATTGCAGGGTGAATTTTATCATAGTATGATCACTACATATTCAGTCTTCCTTTGCATTAAGCTTCCTATTCAGATCTGGTTCATTACCCAATATCCGATCCAGGATAGATGATCCACTACTAGGCTCAACCACACACCAGTATGTGTAAGAATGGGATGATTTGGAAGATGAATGCGTGGCTGAGAAACCGGTGTGAGGTGCAGGGTTTCAGATTTCAGGATCACTGGGACCTCTCTGGGAAAGGCATGACTTATAGAAGAGGGATGTTTTAGTCTTGAATCCGAGGGGCAAGCCTCAGGAGTCTATCATTTCTCTGTTGGCAGGGAACTGAGTGATAAGACAGAGGAAGGGCAGTTTGTATACAAGCGGAGACAGCATGTAGTGGGACTGCCAGGCAGGACAGGCAGATAACAGGGCAAAATTGCAGTCAGTGGGATGAGCTGCAGTGTAACGGGACAAAATCGAAGGGTAACAAATACAGAATTGATGGTGTTATATTTGAATGCATGTACTGCAAGGAAGGTAGATGATCTTGTCATGCAGTTAGAGATCAGCCAGTATGACATTGTAGGCATCAAAGATTATTGTTGTGACAACACCCAAGGATACATGTTGTATTGAAGGGACAAGAAAGTAGGCGGTGGGGGGGGGGGGGGGGGGGAGGTGGCATGGCTCTGTTGGTAAAACAAGTTGAAATCAAATCATTAGAAAGAGGTGTCATGTGATCAGAAGATGTACAAGCTTTGTAGGTAGAGTTAAGAAATTGCAAGGGGCAAAAAGACTCTGATGGGAGTTATATACAGGCTTCCGAACAGCAGTCTGGATGTAGCCTACAAATTACCGCAGCAGGGAGAAAGTGCATTTCAAAAGGGTAATGTTACAATAGTCATGGGGGATTTCAATATGCAGTTAGATTGGGAAAATCAGGAAGGCGCTGATTTTGTATTCCAAAAGAGAGTATTTGTAAAATGCTTATGAGCTGGCTTTTTAGAGCAGCTTGTGGTTGATCATTTATTCTGGATTGGATATTGGGTAATGAACCAGATTTGATTAGGAAGGTTAAGGCAAAGGAAGCCTGAATATGTAGTGATCATACTATGATAAAATTCGCCCTGCAATTTGAGAGGGAGAAGCTAAAGTCAAATGCGTCAGTATTACAGTGGATTGAAAGGAATTATAGAGGCACGAGAGAGGAGCTGGCCAAAGTTGGTTGCAAGGGACTACTAGCAGGGATGACAGAAAGAGGCAATGGCTGGAATTTCTGGGAACAGTTTGGAAGGTGCAGGATGCATACATCCCAAGGAAGAGGTGTTCTAAAGGCAGGATGACACAACAATGGCTGACAACGGAAGTCAAAGCCAACCTGAAAGCAGAAGGGAGGGCATATTGTCACGGTCTGCACTGACAGATGACTGAACCCAGATGCAGAGGAATGACAGACTCCCATGTAGAGATAGAAACGAGTATTTATTCATAGGACTTCCAACAGAAGATTGGTGCCTTGACTGAGCGACACCATTCGATGAATCATTCTTGAAACACAAATATCCCGCCATAGGTGCTAATTGGGAGTCTGCTTTAAATAATCACAATAAATCCACGACGGTCAAAATAAACTTGACAAGATTAAACAGAGATTATGAAGGTTTAACAACTGCAGGAAGACAACAATTAAAAAGAATTTCAGGATATATATTGTATATATTTTTCTGACATTAAATGTACCTATTGAAACAAATCCAGGTGCACAGGCCTGCAGGGCTCACGACAGTGCCTCCCTCCCTAAGGCCAACATCTGATGGCCCAGCGAGTCCAGGGGAACTTCAAAACAGGGCTTGTAAACTCACCATGAACCTGAAAGCAAAGGAGACAATGGTCTCCTGACATGGTGTGTCTGGGTAGTCTTGCTTTGTCTGGTGGGTTTGGAGCTCCTTTCCGGGGAACGCGCTAAGATGGTAGCATGATATTAATACGCAGCAGCCTCTCTGGACTCTGGATTGGGGATTGCCAAATGTTATGTGGATTTTCTGGTGTAGTCTGTTTTGTCATGTGCTTTTGTGATATCATTCTGGAGGAATGTTGTCTCACTTTTTTTAACTGCATTGCATTTGTGGTTTCTAAATGACAATAAACTGAAACTGAACTGAACTGAAGCTCTCAAGACAGGGCTGGTAAACTTGGGAACATTGTATGTAACTCAGGAACATGGAATAGTCTTTGGAAACCTGGAAAATTCCTCAGAATCCTGGACTGCCATGGGAGATCCAGAAATCCATGATGGCCTTGAAAGTAGACTGGAGAATATCAGAGTGTGGTCTTGAAGAACTTGGAAGGTAGCCTCAGGAAACTTGGAACATAGCTTCGGGGAACTCGAAATGTAGTATTGGAACAAGCACTGAGAATAGAAGGCACTTTTGCCCTCAGCTGATTGATGTCCAAGGTGCTGTTGAACCTCAAATGGGTCTATTCCTGCTGGAGTCTGACTGTCACAGTGTGCACTAACAGATGACTGAACGCAGGTGTGGGGAAAAGACAGACTCTCGTGTAGAGACAGAAATAAGAGTTTATTCATATTAATTCCAACAGAATATGAGTGCCTTGACCAAGCAACACTGTGAGGCAAATCATTCTCAAAACACAAGGATCCCACCCTAAATGCTAACTGGGAGTCTACTTTAAATAAATACAGTAGGCAGAAAACCTGTGCTAGTTAAAACAAAGTTAACTAAGTTTAAGCAGAAACCACAAGGGCTTGAAGACGGTAGATAAGACAACAACAAATAAATACCTGTGCACAGGCCCATGGGACTCATGACACACACAACAGAGCAAAAATTAATGGGAAGTTAGAGTATCGGGAAAGTTTTAAAAACCAACAGAAGGGAACTAAAAAAACCATATGGAGGGAAAGATGAAATATGAAGGTAAGCTAGCCAATAAGATCTAAGAGGATACCAAAAGTTTTTCAGATGTATAAAGTGTGAAAGAGAAGCAAAAGTTAGGTATTGGACCGCTGGATAATGATACTATGGGGGACAAGGAAAAGGCGGACAAACTGTATGAAATATTTTGCATCAATATCCTCTTCAGAAAAGACTAGCAGTATCCTGGAAGTTCAGGAGTGTTTAAGCTCAGATGTGTGCAGTTGCTGTTACTAGGGAGAAAGTGCTTGTGAAGCTGAAACATCCGAGTGTAGATAAATCACCTGGACCAGATGGCGACAAAGCGGGTTCTGAAAGACGTAGCTGAAGAGATTGTGGAGGTGTTATTAATTGTCAATCCAAGTGCGGAAGAACAACAGACTCCAATGTAGAGAAAGTGATGAGAGTTTATTGATAATGATTCCAAAAGAACATGGTGGCTCAGCTGAGTGACACTGCAAGAAGCACCACTTTCAAAACAAGGACCCCGTGATTAGCACTAATCGGGCGTCTGCTTAAATAATACAAATAACATGGAATCCCTGAGCATATTAAAATAAACCTAACAAGCTTAAATGGAAAGCATGAGGACATCACATTACAAAGATCCAAGAAAAACACAAGGAAATCTAAACAATTAACAACTCTTGCTAAACGACTATTAGCCAATCCAAACGTTCCAAAAACCTCGGAGCCCAATGCGCTCCAGCACCCTGCACATGCCCACACGCGCCTATATTCTGACATGGTTCTGGAGGAGTGGAAAATCACAAACGGCACTCTGCTCTTCAAGAAGGGAGAGAGGCAGAAGAAGGGAAATTATAGGCCAGATGGTTGGGAAGTCAATTGTTAAGCATGAGGTTTTGGGGTACTTGGAAGCACATGGTAAAATAGGCCAAAGACAGCATGGTAACAACAGCATAGTTCCATGTACTGATCCACGTTCGTTTAACCTTACCCATAATACTCCTAGCATTAGAATACACACATTTCAAACTATTAGACTCATCATAACTGTTATTCCAATTTTGCCCTTCAATATTTCCCTGATATTAACCTTTCTGTCTGATCCTTCACTAACTGACCTGGTAAGTTTTTCTGCCTATGTCATTGGTGCCAATATGCGCCACGACCTCTGACTGTTCACCCTCCCCTTGAGAATATCCTACAGCCACTCCAATACATCCTGGACTCTAGAACCCGGGAGATGACACACCATCTCTGTTGCGGCCACAGAACCTCCTGTCTGTCCCTCTATTCTGGAGTCCCTTATCACGATCATATTGCCTGACTCTACCCTTCCCTGCTGACCCTCAGAGCTGGCCACAGTGCTGCTGTGCCCTTTCTTGCCATTCCCACCCCCCCACCCACCCATATCACTATCCAAGGAGGTATACTTGTTGCTGAGTGCAATGGCCACAAGGAAACCCTGCACCGACTGTTTAATCCCCTTCCCTCTCCTGGTTGTCGCCCATCTACTCTATGAAACTTGTATTCTGTGTGTGAAAAGTCTCATCTAAGATGTCTTCAGCCTCCCAGATGATCCTGAATACAATCAAATCCAGCTCCAACTCCTTGACCTGGTCAGTCAGGATCTGAAGTTGAGTACACTTCCTGCAGATATAATTATCAGGGAAGCCGTCGGGTGTCCTGAATTCTTGCATCTGAAAGGAAGAGCATTCCATCCTCACTACTCTGTACTTAAAATAAGGCTTACCTCTTCTTATCCGATGCCTCCACCTGTTCTCACCAAGGCTGTTAAGCCAAAGTCATCCCGCTCTATCACTGGAGCAGAGGGCCGGCTGGTGGCGCAATGGCATTGGCGCCAGACTCCGGAGTGAAGGCTCCCGAGTTCGAATCCAAGTCGGGCCCCCCCCACCCCCGAGCACACTTTCCATCCTGCCGGGTTGAGCATCGAGTTGGCCACTCGGCCTCGTGGGAAAAAAAGATCGAGTCAGGAACATTCATATCGTGACCCGGTTAATCCGAAAGGAGACCAATCCTGACACCACGTGCCAGGACTGACTGTCTGGTGTGTCACACTAAAAAAAACTGGCACAATCCAACAAAGACTGCTCTGCTTGACCCTACCTTCCTTTTATTAGCTTCTGAGTTTAGACCTCTGACACCAACACGTACCGTGTCGATGCAACCGAAAAAGAATGGCTTTCTCCAAAGCTGTTCTTTCTTTACTCTCTCTCTCCCAACCTTCGGTAGGGTTCTGACACAGACACTTACCGTGCCTGAGCTGCCTAAAAAGTCTAGGACCAGAGCGCACAGCTTCAGAATAGAAGGACACCCTGTCAGAACAGAGATGAAGAAGAATTTCTTTAGCCAGAGGGTAGTGAGTATGAGGAATTCATTGCCACAGGCAACTATAGAGGCCAGGTCATTGGGGATATTTAAAGCAGAGGTCGATATGTTCTGGAATAGGAAGAGTGTCATAGATTTTGCAAAGGAAGCAGGAGAATGGGTTTGAGAGGGATAATAAATCAGCCATGATGAAATAGTGGACTAGACTTAATGAACTGAATGGCCAAATTCTGCTCCTGTCTTCTAGACTTAATGGTTTTATGGAAAGGTTCAGAGGGATGAGAGACAGAACAGGCAAACAGGATTAGCTCAAGTGGGCACCTTGGTCGGCATGGATGTGCTTGGCCAGCTTGCTTGCATCCATGTTATGAAAGTCTATGACTCTAAGGCTCTATTGCAAGATGACCAACTGGAAGTTAAATACAATAAGGCAATAGAATCATTTCTGCTTACTTGCAGATTGGAATATGTTCATGTCAAATTCTGTACTGCTGCCATTGTATCCTTATTATTGTCCTGATAATGCTTCTGATGCCTCTTTTCTGTGACAATTGTTACTATTATTGGAGGATAATTGAATGTATCAATTTAAACCAACATAGCTTCACTCAGGAGAGAGAGAGAAATTGCCTTTCAACTCACGAGAGAGCATAGGCCATCAACTTTTTTGCTGTAGCAGGCAATTTCTTTTTTACGAGGTCAAGTTGCTAAGATGGAAAGTGTGCACAGAAGCCGGCTGGTTCGAACTCGGGACCTTCCACCCCAAAGTCCAGTGCTGATGCCATTACGCCACTAGCCAGTGATAACTTCACTCAGCTATTCTTAAAAGATTCTCTGCAAAGGTTTCTTTTAGGTTGTGTTTTCTGCAATTCACTCTGCATGCAGCAATTGTATAGATGATTACAATTGACCTTGAATGGATATTTTCATAATTACTGACTCATGGAAGTGTGTCTACGTACCTTTTCGAAATGATCTCCCTTCACATTTGTATCTGAGAATAAATGGGGCCAGAAAATATCAAATCTGATAATGTTTCCTCCAATGTAATTACTGATAGATGGAGGGAATTTGGACAGCAGGAACGATGGCCAATTTGACAAAATCAGCATCAAGGCTCAAGCAGCTGAATATCAATGTCTTTTTAATGGAAACAGGGAGGCAAAAGGATGGTGTTGAGACTGAAGGGTTGGTCAAACCTGCGGAGGGGCTGACTATGGCAATAAATGCCAACTCCTTGAACCCAGAACTTCTTCTCAGAAGAAGTCCAACAGTCACATTATATTTGCCAAGGTAAACAACCAGTCCTTTCAGATTATCACACACAAAATGCTGGGGGAGCTTAGCAGGTCAGGCAGCATCCATGGAACTGAATAAAAAGTTGACGTTTGGGGCCAATACTCTTCTTCAGGACTGGAAAAGAAGGGGGAATTAATTGTCCCAGTCTGTTCTTTGGTGTGAGAGATGAATGCAGGATCTGACAGCATCCATTAATGCTTAGTTCTCAGATATATTGACTTAAATATCTGGAGCCCCAGACCTAAGTGGAGGCTCCTGAATAAATATCATGCTAACGTGAAGGCACCGAGACCCAGTTCAAATCTCGGCAAATGGCAGGTATTACAGCAAGGCAATGAAGATCCTCTCTCCTGGTGGCAAATCAGTCCTAATGACATGAGCACTTATAATTCACTTTCTTCATTCTCATCAACTTCTGTGTAATCGTTAATATGAAGACTAATCTCATTTTGTTTGCACTGCAATATGAATCTTGTTTTAGCATCTATAAGAGATGGAAGTTTTGAATTTTTATTTTCTACTTCTAGTATACGCCTTTCTCTCTGTCATAAGTTAGACAACCTAAGACATTATAACAAGGTACAGTATCAGTCATTTGAAATGAAGATCTTTTAACATTAAAGTAGACATCTCGATTTGAGTTGCTCTCTGGTAAGCTTTCCCAGAAACAAGTTTATACGTGTTGAGAAACACTGATTAGAACCTTTCATCAGTCAATTCCCTCTCATCTCTCAGCTCTGTCTAGGGCAGGGTTTTCTAACTTTTTATGCCATGGACTCTTACTATTAACTGAGGGGTTTGCGGACCCCAGGTTGGGAACCCTTTGTATAGGGTCTCTGTTAAGAGATCCACCAAAGTTACTGATAGGCTCTTCAATGCCATACCCATACCTCTAATTATGTGTGCTAAACTTCCAGCTTCTAGATTTTTCTAAAGCTGAACAGTTCCTTGAATTCCTTTAACACATCAAAAGAAATATTGATTGCTTTTGGAGTTGCATATGGGTAAAAAGTTCAGGGTGTTATATATCTCAGGGCAAATTTCAGTTAAGAAAATTGCTTTCTTGAATTATTCTTTATTCAATTCGAAATTGCAATTGGCTCAGTTGTGCTCAATATATGAAAGGCTTTGAGACTTTGTGGTTTTCTGAAATAAAGAAACAAAGTTGTGACCTTGTTTGTTTATTTTAAAATTCTATTGTCATTAATATTGATGAGCTGATACACGAGTACAAGCTTCCACAGTTTCCGGAACATTAACTCATTGTCTGTACAGCTGACACTGTCTCTTTGAACATAATTCCCACATTATTGAAATGTTGGGAGCTGTGAAAACTGCTCTGCGGACACTGATCACAAGTGCTTCCTTACTCTGTAACATTGGAATTTCTGTATTCTCCATGCAGCACTTATGTTAATATGTTCCTCCCAGTGCCTTCCTGGATGAGACAAACACTGCCACCATGCTTATAGTTCTGAGGCTCACGGACCATTTCAGTGAGAACTGTTTCAATGAGACTGATGGTGGGCCCTATTGTCCAATTTGTGATTTCTTCTGTAAGTGATACTAATACATATTAATGGCTGAGAATGATTTATGAACAAAGCTGAACATTTAACACCTGAACTTGCTACTCTTGCAAGCTCGGAGTCAAAACTGATTGTCACTGTTGGAAGGTAGGTACATCATATGGTTACAAACACAAGAAATTCTGCAGATGGTGGAAATCCAAAGCAACATACACAAAATGCTGGAGGAACTCCACAGATCAGGCAGCGTTCATGGAAATGAACAAACATCGGGCGTTTCAGGCCAACTTCAGGACTGGAAAGGAAGGGCAAAAACGCCAAAGTAAAAAGGTGGGGGAAGGCGAAGTGGGACAGCTGTATGGTGATAGGTGAAGCCAGCTGGGTGGGAAAGGTAAAGGGCCGGAGAACAAGGAATGTGATAGGAGAGGAGAAAGGGAAGGAGGAGAGGCACCAGGGGAGGTATAGGCAGTTGAAAAGAGCTATGAGACCAGAGTGGGGGATAGAAGAAGGGGGAGGAAGAGGGGAAAATATTTTTCACTAAAAGAACAAATTAAGATTCATTCCATCAGGTTGGAGGCTACCCAGATGGAATATAAGGTGTAGGTTCTCCACCCTGGGTGTGGCCTCATAGTGACACAAGAGGAGGTCATAGACTGACTTATCAGAACAGGAATGGGAATTAAAATGTTGGGCCACCAGGAAGTTCCTTTTTTCGGTGGGTGGAACAGATGTGTTCGACAAAGCGGTCCCTCAGTTTATGACAGTTCTCACCATTGTAGAGGAGGCCACATCGGGAGCAATGGATACAATGGCTGACCTCAGAAGGTGAAGTGTTGCCTCACTTGAAAGGACTGTTTGGGACACTGACTGGAGGTGAGGGAGGAGGACAATGGGTAGGTGTAGTGTAGAATAATGTAATTGGTGGAAATATACATAATTTACAATGACTGGCATTGAGTTAGGGTTCATTTTACGAGGCTGATCTGACATGATGACGTATTACATGAATTTCGGTTACCACACTTAATGTGTTCAGTGTTTGTATAAAATAAATGAGTTGTTACAGTTTTTCTTAAACATAAAATGTCTCACATCATTTCAATTGCGAAAGACTACATTGGTGACCCCAACGCTCTGGGCCAAATCCTAAGTTATTGAACTTGAAAGTCAACACAGTCGCTTTGAAACTGTTGGAGTTTTGGGAGCAAAATGCCATCACTTGGTTTGTACAAGCAGGGGCACAGTTCACGCTACAAGAAATCAGCACCAACAACAACAAATATTTCTCTGTGGTAGCGTTGCTCAGCAACTCCACAGCTGTGAGAGTGGTGAGACTGCTTGAACACCTGCCTAAACACGATAAATACTCATCGCTTAAAACTCTCCTTTTAAGGACTTTTGGACTATCCAAATCTGAGCACCAAACAGCGGCTCTCTATGCCCAGTCTCAGCAGTGCTAATCCATTGAAGTTAAAGGACCACATGCTGTCTCTCCTGGGAAATCACCATACTTATTTTATTTTTAAAGAACTCTTCATGTAGCAAATACCTGATCAAGTTCGCAATGCACCCATGAAGGATTAGAGAGAGCTTGCTAAAACGGCTGATAGTCTACATTCAGCCAGGCAGTGGCGCATCATTCCTCCTCCCTTCCCTACCTCAAAAAAACCCCAGTTAGCAAGGCCCCCAGAATAAAGCACCTGCGGCTGCAACCGATGATGCCGGGCCTGTGTTTTTGCCACGCTTGCTTTGGTACGAATGCTAGGAAATGCCGACTAACCTGCAGCTTTGACAGTGCCAGTGCATCAGAGCATCCCAGGTCTGTGAACAAAGTGGGTTCCAGATGCCATGGTCATCTACAATTCATTACGGGCGCCCTTTCAGGGCAAAGCTTCCTGTGTGACATGGGAACTCGAGAGTGTGCTGCCCGCATCGCCTATTGATGTGAAGACAAAGAGTGACAAAACCTTGCCAAAGGCAGCAGGATCCAGGCTTGCTGGATACGATGAGTGATGCTGTACTTCAGTGGGCAACTTACGCAGGGGACTTCATCCTAGCTAATGAGGCTAGACCTCTGCTCGGTTCAGATTTCCTGTGTGGCCAAGGACTGTTAGCTGATCTTAAGATGCCAATGGCTTTGGGTCATTGCCCTTTTCCACCAGTAAGTTCCCCACAACGACTCTGTCTGGCACATGCACCACAGCACATGAGTTTACTCGACTGCTGGGTGAGTTCCCAGATCTCACCAAGCTCACATTCTCCACTTCTGCCGCAAACCATGGAGTCAAGCATCACATTTCCACTACTGGCCCACCAGGCCATGCCTGCGCACTTAGACTGGACCCAGAAAAGCTGGCAACTGAGGAGGCTGAATTTGTCAACATGTAAAGACTCAGCATTGTACGCTGGTCAAGTAGCCACTGGGCTTCACCCGTCCATATGGTCCCTAAGTCCGATAGCGGTTTCTGCCCATATGGTGATTACTGACATTTTAATGAGGTCACCACTCCTGATTGTTACCCAGTCCCACACATCCAAGACTTTTTGGCATGTTTAGCTGGGAAGTGAGTTTTTTCCGAAGTTGACTTTGTTAGGGGATAACTTCAGGTGCCTGTGTGTTTGAAGGACTTTCCCAGAATGGCTGTGATAACTCCACTTGGCCTCTTTGAGTTTCTGCACATGCCATTTGGGCTGAAAAATGCAGCACAGACTTTCCAAAGGCTGATGGTCTCTGTATTAAAAGACTTTCTGTTTGCCTGAATGACCTACTTGTCACCAGTGCATCTGCATCCCAACACGTATCTCATCTCCACTCACTTTTCAAGTGCTCAGGCCAACGTGTGTCGATTATTAACCCTGCTAAATACCAGTCTGGGTTGTCAACCATTGACTTTCTTAGTCATTGCATCTCCACATAAGGTGCAACCTCCCCCCCCCCAGATCAAAAGTAGCCACTACTATGGATTTCCCACCATTCTGTGCTACTAAAAATCTAGAGGAGTTTTTAGGTATGGTGAATTTCTATCACTGCTTCATCCCACGAGCTGCTGAACGTATGCTTCCTTTGTATAGTGCGCTTAAAGGCAATACCCCTAATCACGTGCTTGACTGGTCAGCGGACGTGACCAGGGCATTTGATGCTACCAAATGATCTCTTTCCAATGCGACTGCTCCACAATTCACCAATAGCCATTACGATTGACTTTTCATCCTATGCTGAGGGTGCTGTGGGAGGCGTGTGGCAGCTGCTTGCCTTCTTCAACCACCGGCTTCATCCCCCTGAAAGGAAGTCAGCTTCTCAGTCTCTGTATAGCTGTCCATCATTTTTGTTTTCTTCTAGAGAGTTCACGACAAACCCCTCGTGCATGCGATGGCCACAATATCAGACCCTTGGTCTGTACGGCACCATGCCCTTGCTGTCACGACGTGACCATGTGCGTGTCAACACACCTCTGGGTGAGCTAGAGGCACCTGGTGTTCCTTCCTCCCACAGAAGATGGGACCCGAGCCAGGTGGCTCATCCGAGCTACCAACAGGCTCACAATGCTGGCTTTAGTGAATTCTGCGGATGCCTGTGCAGGGTAACGTAACTGGAGGAAACACTGAGTCGGGTTCACTTTAACAGGCTGGTCTGACGTGATGACGTAATTACGTGAAGTTCTGTTACTGCGCTTTTTGTGTTCTGTGTTTCTAGTACAATAAATGAGATGTTTTTTCTTAAATATAAAACACTTTGTATCATTTTATTTGCGAAAACCTACTGTAGCACTTTGGCCACTTGTAGGATTAAGTACCAGGAGGGAGATTAGTTGGGGGGGGGGGGAATCACAGAGGGAATGATCCCTGTGGCGTGTGGGAGGGGGGCGTGAGTTAAAGGTGTGTTCAGTGGTAGGATCCTTTTGGAGATGGTAGAAGTTGCAGAGACCGATGTGTTGGATGCAGAGGCTCGTGGGGTAGTAGGTAAGAACAAGGGGAACTCTATCACTAATAAGGTGATGAAAAGATGGGTGAGAGCAGGATGTCTTGAAAATGGAGGAGATGAGTGTGAGAGCAGCATTAATGGTGAAGGAAAGTAACATCACATGATTCTCTTGTCCATTAATTGGCTGTACTGTACGCAACTAAAATCCCTTTGTCTCTAGAAATGTTTTAGTACAAATATTTGGCTGTCCAGAAACAGGCAAACTGCTAGAGTGTGACCAGATCAATGTTTAATAATGGTTCATGGTGATTTATTTGCTTTTGCACTCTTTATCTCTATTGATAAAGCCCAAAGTCCTGTAAGCTGTCCAACTGCTTTCCTGACCTTCAAGGCTACATCTTATACACCACCGATCTCTTTGTTTCTCTACCTCTTTTAGAACCGTGCCCTCTGATTTATATTGCTTCTCCTCATTCCTCTTTAAATGCAACACTTTGCCCTTTTTGCTTTAAGTTTTATCTGCTGTATGTTTGGCCACTTTACCGTTCTGTCCATATCCAGTTGGATTTGCTGAATGTAACCTTCGTCGGTTTCCTAGTTTAGTATCAATGAAAATTTTGGAAATCTTGTTCTTTACACCCACACCGAAGACATTAATATATGTTAGGTATCCACCTCTGAAGCACAGTGTCTCTCAATCAGTGTTCCAACAGTTGTGCTAATCTCCCAAAAGCCACTGTTTCACACAAGGAGAGCTGTGCCAAAATGGAGGAGCATTCCCCACTTAGAGACCTTTGTCCCATATGAGGTTAAGGGTTAGAAATCACACTGGTCTCTGATCTAATGTCCAATTTCAAATTATATAATGCTACATGGTGGTGGAGGTGAACTCCAGAGAGGAAGTCGTTCAGAGACTCAAAATAAGAGAAAAATATTACTGTTGGTCTCTGTATGCAGAAAGCTGCGGGCTGTCTGCCGGGAGTCTATTTGTTAAATGGCAGGCAATAGTTGCCAGCAGGATATCGCAGGTAATTTCCCACAATTTGTCCATAGAGCTGTGACCATCCGCTGGATTGAAACATATCTCCGTTAATATGTTGACTGTCCTAGGATCAGCAGTGGAGAACACCAGTAGCAGGCAGGATTATGTGATTGATGGCTGTGGTGTGTTGGAACAGGAACAATTCATACACAACTGATCCACACCCTCAATTCTACTTCATTTTAATGGAATTCTACTGTCTTTTTCAATGTGATTCCTATCTGCATTCAGCTGTTTCCACCTGTAGTACATCCTCTTGCTGACGTTCCGAGTTTCTCTAACCTTAGACTTCCATTACCTCAATATTTAGCCACTTCACCTGGTTCCTCCACCACACTTAGGCAACCTCAGAAAAATGCTGTCTGGAACTGCCCCTCCTGAGGTATGTTTTACCCTGTAACGGTCCACACTATTGCTCAAATGTTGACCCTAAACAGTGAAATAATATTGGACTGTATTTATGGACAGATGTAAAAGAAATGAAGGTAGTTGAAAAAAAAACAGGATTACCAGGTTTGGATTAACCTGCTCGACTACTAAATTGAATCAACTGTAATTAAACCAGAATCATTCCGGTGCTGGAAGTTCACTTTGTATTCATTGATGCTATAATGTTATAAGGCTCAAGATAGACTGAAGATAATGCAATAAAGAATGGGAATGAGTGAGATGAGAATTAAGACAAACAAATGTTTTTTTTCCCAGCTTAAATCTTATTGCTGCTGAGTTACCTGAATATGGCTGCAGTTCAAAGATCTTTAGCAGGATCACGTGCTCTGTTAGGTTGCTTATGGAAAGCAGCTCTTGAGCTTTGGGATATAGAAGATTTGAACAAAGGCCACTATCTTCCAGCAATACCATTTCTTGAAATTTCTGTAGAAGCTTGCACATCTTGGGATAAGAGCTGAGGAGATTGTGAGGGCTGACAGGAAGCTTCATTGGGCAATCCATTTAATCATCTCAAACATACCGGTATATCAGTATGCCTCAGTCATACAGCATCACATAGCTCTTTCACCGGAAGAAAAGCAATTCCACAGGTAGGTGTTAAAATAGAAAGGATCTGCAATCAACTGGGAAATTAGAATTCATGGCAGACAATAACAACACCAGCGATATAAATGGGCTGAGATGAATCATATGATATTGTATCTACTATTTTGATGTCCAATGCCTTATTGTTTTTCCAATATAGATGCTGAAAATGATTGTACATTTCTGCAGTCAGTTAGTAGTCTGGGATTTAAAGCTACAAAGCATTATAATTCACAACTCTTAGAAAATATTATAAATCTGCAACCTGGCAATTTAAGCTTACACCCAAAATATTGCTCGGCATCTATGAGTATTAGCTGCATGATATTCTTTTAGCCATTAATTTAAATCATATCTCAAAACATTCAAGTTGTAACATTACTGTTCCTTGTGCAACAGAGGTTAGTTCTAAAACCATTCAAACTATGCTATTAAACTCCTGACTGAACACAACTTATTTTTTCTGAAATGTCATCAGAAACATTTTTGACAATTCCAGTACAAAAGATATAAAATCATTAAAGCATTGACATTTTCAGCTGCCATTTATTTTGCAGACATTAGAATTACCCAGTGTATTTATTTTATGGTTAGTGTGAGGCTGAAATATACACAAGATTACCAAGGCTGGGTAGACATTGCTGGACAGAAATTGGAGTAAGAGCATAGAGCTTAAGCTTCTTTCACTAATATCCCAAAATGTTGTAAACAACATAAACAATTGAAACAATTCTCTCTATGACTTGCCATTTCTTAGAATGACTATCATCAAGAGTGAACTGAAATCAGAAGATGCTGGAGATGCTCAAAAGATTGGGCAACATTTTGGCAAGAGAAGCAGTTAACATTTCATCCCAAAAAGTAATTGAAGTATGTTTCAATGACTGTCTTTTCTCTCAGGTTCTGATTATTCCCAAGACTGATTGCTTATGTTGAACCATTTATGATTTCAGAGCATCTCAGATAATTTTGCGGTCAGTTGTGTCATGTGATTGATAGTTTAGGGTAGTCTGCAGATCGGTTTACAGTGTGAGGTTTCACTAATAGCACTGAGCGAATGAATTATGCTGAGTGTGGTTGAAGATGAATCACCTTTGACCAGCATATGCTGTGATTTGAGCTTCCTTATGGGTTTGTGGATGCTAGTAACCAGTATTTCTTCAGGATCCTGGGGATCCTTCTAGAAACTGTGAAAATATAGGGAGGCAGGTGGTAGGTTCCTCCTCATTGTTATTCCATCAGCCCTACTAAGAGCCCCGGGACAAAGATGACTTGGGACTTAGGTTTGCTGGCGCTTACAGGATTCCCTGTGAATGCGGAGCAGCGTATCTCGGCCAGACAGGATGCACAGTGGAAACCCACACCAAGGGATAAAGGAGGTGTATCTGTTAGAGATTCCCAGAGAAATCAGTGGTAACAGAGCACTGCATTCGCAATGGTTGTAGGATTGACTTCGACGGCACAAACTACTGTGCGGCACCAATGGCTTTTGGGACTGCCTGGTGAAGGAAGCCATTGAAATAAAACTCGAGAAATTAATTTTAACAAAGATGAAGGTCTCAGTCTGAGTAAGAACTTAAGTTTGATTGTAAGCAAGGTGGGAGAGTGCAAACCTGATTGGATAAGGACTAACCAATCAGGAGGGATGGACAAGGGGGGTATAAATACCTCTGGACTAGACATGCCCAGACATCATTGCTGATGAAGATGGCAGAGTTTGTCATTGAAGCATTGGTAATAATCGATATCTGCGCCCGGCTGGAAGCCTGAGGAGAGTTTATTTGTCATATAGGCCGGGAAAGCAGGAGGTCCTTTTTATACTATTTTTATTTGCAACAGGGCTATAAATAAAAAAAAATTAACAGATTATTTCTGAAACTACTGTTCAAATATCTGTTAATCCAACAACCCCAAAGATTGCTTTCAATTAAAGAAGCAGATATTGTTCAAGTTTAGCTTGAAATCTGCAATCCATTTGCTAAAGCTTAATACAGTCAGTCGACACACTAAAATTTAGCAATGATCTGCCCTCCTTATAAAGCAGCAAATTTACTGGAGCGATATGTTTCCATGAAAATTATCACTTAAATACCCAAGGGTTACTTGATAGTTAGATTAAATTTGTTTCTAAATGGATGGGGAGAAAGGCAATTCATCCTCAATCCTGTAAGAGGTAATGTGCAGACAGTCAAGTTAGTGTGTTTGAAGTAATGTTATATATTAATTTGTACACAGCTCAACAAAGGCAGGCTGCCTTCAGAGTTCACTGCTTTCAGAGAGATATCAATTCCCATAAAGCTGATTTTCCTCTCCAATGTAACTGCTCAGTATTCAGTACCCAAAGCATGAGAAATCATGAGTACATTCTCGTTTATATTTCTCCGAGAATTCTGACATGTTAGTAAGATGGGCTAAACAAAGGGAAGGCACGTCATTGGGGTAGAAGTGCCTTAGCACTAGGAGCCAAGCAAAGTCATGGCTACTCTTTGAAAAGCAGTCAAGGTTCCAGGAACTATCCTGCTTTATTT